>NW_009259240.1:99550-130869 GCF_000687185.1 Egretta garzetta | reverse complement strand
CTTTCCCAGCTCTCCACCAGGACTCTGTCCCTCCGTGACTCTAAGAGTCTAACCAGACTGCTAAAAATAGCTTCTCAACCACAAGACATGTACATTATCAGCGGAAAACATTTCTGCAGACCTAGTAACAGCCCCACAGCTCAGTCTGACAACACGAGAGACTAAAGAGGCAGACTAAAGAATGGTTTGTCCAGTTAGGGAAGCCTTCACCGCATGTCCATCCGTGCCCATCACAGACAGAACGTGTATTTTTTTCCCCAGGTGATAGATACTTTACAGGCAATCTCAAAAAATTGTATTGAAGAAGTCTTTTTTTGCATTATAAGCAACACTGACTGTAAAATCTGAATATGCTAGAAACACATTGATAATCTGAAGTACACTTAAATATATATTATTAGTTCATAATTCACCAGTCTTCCATGACGGTTTCTCTGGGGGCCTTCGTAAGCAACATGTAATAACGTACATGACATTTTGTAGGCAAGTACAACACTCTCAAATTTATTTTTCTCACTATAAAACAGTAATAAAACATGCAGAAGGATTAAAAGGCTTGCCCAGATCACTTTTGTATGAATACCCGTGTTGTGGGTTCTGTTGATTCATTGCATGCTATGATCGCTACAGAAAAAATACACAAGATCCTCCAGTACCCAAAGTTGAGAGCCACAGAATCAAAGGCCAGTTAGAGTCTCAAAAAGGTATGCAAGGCATGTTTCCACCAAACCTTGAGTAGGGAGAACAATTTTGATAGCACTTCATGAAATTAAAGAGAGCTTTAACACTAAAGATGCCCAGTTGCTTGTTCCTTTCTATCTCCAGAACTTATTTTCTCTAGTTTAACAGCAAGAATTTAATGGAATAACAGAATGGTCCAATGTTCAAAAAAGTTGTACATAAAAACATTTGGTTTGCATTTTAGGAAGTAATTGTAACAAAACCTACTTCTAATACAAATGAATTGTGGAGACTGAGGCTGTCGTTCATGTAGATGTTCACTCAAAAACTTGAGATGGTTGTTTCTTGTCAGTAGCAAAGCAATGCAATATTGTTCAATAAAGACAAAATACAAGTATTTCCCTGTTTCCCCTCTTCAAAAAAATTAGTTTTATGCTAACCAACAGATTGTAAATTACTTTTAAATTATGGCAAATGCAAATGTCACAGAGACATGACAAGAAGTAGGTCATCTTCAGACATTGCATAAAATGGCATTCCACACTATGCTAAGTGCCATCCAAAATTTTCAAGACATCTTAAAGAAAATCATCTTGACTCACAGCATCTGCATTTGAGATCTTTTAACTAAAAAGGAACTTGGCATTTCTCAGAAAGACAAAGTTAGCAAGACTTTGAAACTTCACACACAAAACTGCCCTCCCTGTATAGACCACAAACTTCTGCAACTTCTACCACTCACTGCTACCAGAGGACAGTACTGTGACTTACTCGGAATGGATGGAACGGGAGTGCTTGCATTACAGCAAAAACTCGGCAACACACCACAAAGAGCCTTGGTCCGACTCTTATTCCCAACCTTATTCTATACGGTTCACAGAAGTTAGCTTTGTTCACAGTTAATTTAAGTAGTGAAGCATTCACCATCAACCTAAAAGGTTTTTAAACTCGAAGGTGTCCTATATACTCCATCTCTGGTTTTGTAAGGATGTTGAGCTACAACGTAGCTTTCACAATGATACCTCCCAAACTGAATCTCCAGTTATGAAGTTACAGATCCATAAGTACAGTTACATGTCATAAACTGTGACTGCATTAAGGGCTGTAATTTTAAGAAGTCTGCGAGAGGTATCAACACCTACTCCAGGCTTTGAACACATGCTTCAGAAGCGTTTTTTCTTGTACAGTCAAAATCCCCGGCTGCTTCCAGACCAATGATATGACTTTACCCCAAATAAATTCCTGAGCAGAATTGAAGTGATATTTGAAAGCATCACTTTTTTTTTTTTTTAAAGTAAAGATTTAGAGCATGGGTGTTTTTTTTTCCCTAAGCTTAATGTAGATTTTAGCAAAGCAGAACTTTCCATGGCTACTGTAAACATACAGGGAAGCCATTCGTCCGTTTGTTTTTCCCATGACACTTTCGTCAGAGGACAAGTCACATCAGTTACACTATGACCTTCCTACTGATGTTATGTTAATGACCATGCCAGAAACAAGAAGTTTTCTGAACAGAGTTAAAAATTACTGTGCTGTTGATGTAATAGTTATAATTTGAAGTATTGGGAAACATGTAAGTAAACTAGTGCGTAGGCATAACTTAAAAAAAAAGGACAAGGAAAAAGAACAGAAATCCCAGTGAAGTTGTACCTTTCTTTAAGAGGCAGTGAAGAATTTGTCTGATCTAAAGACTCTGCCATTTCAAGATAAACTCAAGTTTGTTTTGTTTAATGTTGGAAGGAGGGCACTGAGAGGGTGATGCATGTGAATTAACCTGCTTTTCCTCTCAAGTAAATGCTCTCCAAGCATCTTCCCTACCACATTCGTTGTCTCACCACTTCAACTTCACTTATAGGAAGAAAAGGAAAAGCCATGTTCAAAATTCACCAACACTTCTCAGCAAGCAGAAGGATATCCTGACCAGAGCCACTACTTTTCACCTTCCCAGTCAAAGTGACCACAACCAGTACCAAAGAAGTTTATTGAAGACTCCACTGAAAACTGGCTGAACCAGAACAAGTGCCAATACGAGAAGGCCAATTTCCCTTCACTCTCCCTGGTACAGTTAGGCACCGTTGTGCAGTAACAGTTGCCAATGTACTGCATTTCCCGAGAATAAAGAGTGGGGTTAAGGGAGGGAAGCAAACAAACAATCTGGCCAGGAACAAATAAAACTAAGCTCAAGGTCTCTTATACCAATACATGTCTAATTTAGAGTTTCCACATGATATCTGAGCTATCTATATTAAGCCTCTCCAGCCAGTCTTCCACTAAATTAAGCTCCTGAGTGGCTTGAAGTTCACATGATTTTTACAGCCTAACTAGGCAGCTATTCTTTCTGCACCTCCTGTATTGAAAGTTTGTCAGCTACATTTTTCAGCTTCAGCTCCAGCTCTCTGTTGCAACCTTCTATGTGTGAAGTCAAATGACATCAGGAAGCACATTTCATCTCTTTTAGAGAAATATTATTTCAGAACAAGGTGGGATCAAAGGGAGCAGTATCACAGCTGATGAGGAAATAGTTTCAGTATTTAAAAATCTAACAACATGGAAACCACAAGATGAAATACACCCACTTGTAATCCTCAGGTTTTCCCAGTAATTCCTGTACAGCCCCACAATGACTAGCAATGATTTGAAGGCAAGCTGTACTGCTCTAAAAGGCCACATTTCCACCTCAGTCTTTCATTTCATATTTGAAACATGTTGCCTCTGAATAATTCTGACTAAAATTCTTATTAGGAAGGCTAGTAAATGTATTATAAATTAGCCCTAATACTTTCACTTCTGTTTAAAGACTTAATTAAGTTATACTGTTTTCTTGCTAGTCTGCAAAGACTGCAAGTTTTAGTACAGACCTACCCTTTGCTTTTATCCAAGCTCTCTTTACACATTTAGAACCAGGCTGCTCACTGAACAAGACATCCCGAGTACAGGGCAGTTTCTAACAGCACCTTTCACAGGAGTTTCCTCTCTGCCTCCAACTTTTCTTCTTAGTATGTGTCTATGCCATGTTTTGGGACACCGTTCACCAGAAAGAAACAAACCTGATTTCCACTGCAGTCCGTGCCGTGGCAATATGTACATTAAACAGCAACACCTGGGATACACAAAGGGGAATGGGGGTTGAGAAGAAATAAAGTCTGTTGAAAAATATTTCCGAGTTTAACATATTCCTTCAAAAATACTTTCTCCACAAGAACTGAAAATTGCTCAACACCTGTATTTTAGAGATAAATGTAAAAAGTGGGGACTCTGTGATGAATATAAGCACCTCAGTGGAAGTAGACTTAAGAGAAAGAAGCAAGAACTGTGGGTAAGTTAAGTGAACAGGGAAAATACAAACTCTTTGTATTCACTGCACCTTTATGTTCTTTATCAGGGGGTGAAACAGGAATTTACAAGAGAAAAAAGTGAGCCATATAAAAATGAACAAGAAATATACCTATATTTCACTCGAGAACATTTCAGATTTTTAGTCTAATCCCTACAGACAAGGGCTCCTACTACAATTTAAGCATCCTTCAGTTGCAATGTGATCCTACCTGAACTAGTGGGATCCGAGAAGGATGAGAATAAAAAGAGCTAACAAGAAGCGTATTCTTTCTGCATGGTATGAATTCCATCTCTGGCCAGCTACAATTACAATCCCATAATTTGCAGTCATGCTACAGATGCTAACAACTCTACAAAAATTTCCATTTCCTTCCCTTTGCTTTCCTACAATAGTGTAAAGACAGCTGTAGCACTGAGATTTTTGTGTTAAGGATTTTAGGTATTGCAGGTACTGCTAGTCCAAAGCATTTTTATAAAGTTTTAAAATGCAAAGTTTTTGATTAAGAAATGTCAGCTTCCCTCAAGTCAATCACAGAGCAAAGAACAGCTATTATGGGCATTGTTCCAAAGCTAAAAAGCTCCCAACCATGGAAAGGCCCTTTAAACCATTTTGGCTCCAAGATGAAATGGGTTTTGTAACAAAGAACATATGAAAAATAAAGTTAAACTTGATCTCTTGTTTTAACTTGATTAGAAGCAGTTGCAGAATTTTTTACAAATTCACTAAATGCACTCGTTCTTCTAACAGAGTTTAGACACAGCCAAGTTGTGGACTACTAAAAAGAATTAGTAAATTATAAAGAGTTGTTCCTCATTTGCTTATAGTAGTGAAGATTACAACATTAAAATTAATCGGTAAGCAAACAAATTCACAGTAACAAAGTGTGTGTGTGCGGGGGGGGATCTAAATGGCTTTCCCACCTTCCAGCCACCAGAATACAAACATGTTAACTCTGCAACAGCAATTGAGTATTTCAGAGCCATCGAGGTTTAAAAAATTCTTCTTAAAAAAAAAATTCTATGAAGAAAATAGTTCATACCATCCAAAACTGATGCATTAATTTTTAACCATTTTGCTATTTTTCTGTTTTAAAGGTCTGGTTTCAAATTTAAATACAGGTAAAAAAAAAGCAAACTCAAACCATATCCAGAAAATGAGCTTAATAAAATGATGACATCCCCAGCACAGGTTATCTTGTGTTTCAAAGAAAACACTCACGTCTAAGCTCCTTATATTGTAGGAATTTCCATTTTAACAACAGAATGAAGTCCAGGATACCATTAGACAGGCAACACTAATAGCATACTTCAGTAAATAGGCTTAAAGTTACCAAAGTATCTATCAGCTTATATGAAGATTAATACACACAGCATATAAATATTAACACATTTCCTGTCTCTGATGCTCCAGAATCGCCAACAGAAATCAGTGACAAATCAATTGTCCTATGAATATAGGACAATACACGTATCCCAAATAACTGCAATTTCTTTGCAGTCAAAAGCCTACAAAACTGTGCAAGTAATTCAGCTTGCATCCATTTGCCTGCTCCCACCACAGCTTAATAATAATATCACGACTCAAGATACCCGATGTCCAAAGCAGTTTCAAGTGTAACCTTAATATTAGCTTTCTCAAAAAACCCTTTCTGGTGGCAGCATTTTAAATAGCATGGCAGTTTACCAGGACTAACTTTAGATCTTGAGGTAGTGAGGGAGACAGCAGCCATAGTAAAGGGGGATTCTTGACCCGTTCAAGCTCAGTACACTGTCAATGCCCTACTTTTGCACATCAAGGCATAGGTCTTTCCCCCTGCCCCACCAGGACAAAATCCACGTCTGACAACACAACAGCAGCTCAGCTCAGCATTATTTGAGACGGAGGCCAGGCAGCATTATGCAGCGCAATAGTTGAAAAACAGCATTCAACTAAACTGCAGAGTAAGGGAATGCGAAAAGTACTAAAGCAGTGTTTGCCATGTCCCCTTCCTTTGTCTGCATTAATTTAAAACACGGCTAGCAATGCCTCTGCCCACACTATACACATACTACATTCAAAGCTAAGCTCTAAGAGAGACAAACAGCATCGGGTGATTACAGCTCTGTAGCAGCCATTGCTGTACCTGGTTTTCAACTCTTTTTGCTCTTGATCATCTGCATAGCATTCTTCCTTTCTTGAGCCTCCTTTTCCCCTCCAGAATTTCACCATTTGGCTAGCAGGCTCACTTTAAGTGTCGCTTCTATTTGCGTTTCCCCCACATGAACAGTTCTCGATGCTGTAAGGTCATTTGAATGCAATTGTAACTTTGGCTCACACACAAGTTTCCTCGCCCTCTCTTGGCAGACCAGTTACACAGACTACCAAACCGAGTCAAAGAGAAAGGGTTAGACTACTCTCTTCAGTCTGCTGCATTAAAACATGGATCTTTTGAGTGCTTTTTACAGTATCTACATTCTTAACCATGTCCAACATTTTTAATTTCAACACAGAGCAATATAGACAACAACTGTATGCAAATATCCCCCAGACAGAATAGATGTTAGCATATGTTTTCCTCTTAAACATCACATAGAAAACATAGACAGGGAAGCGTATACCATCATGAAAACACTACAAAACGTTTCCAGAGCCTTCACAAAAGTAGTAAGATTTATCTAAACAACAAAATAAAGCAGTACTTTAAAACTGCATACATTTCAAAAGATTAAGGCTTTCTGCTGCAAGTCTTGAAACACTGATGAGAGAACAGAGCTATGAGCTCATCTGGCAATCACACAAGTACTCCCACAAATTAAACCCCACTTTGCTGAAATTATCCTCCAAAGGAAAGCCAGTCAAGAACTCTGCCCTCCTCAAAATGGCATTTTTATATAGCGCATGACCTGTCACTTCAGCAAACTTTTGAGTTTTAAGAATTTGGAAATAATTCGTCATTCCTCAAGAAAATTATTGAGCAATTTCCTTTCTTAATTTTTCCTCCAGGACAGATCACAACAGTTCTTCTCAGACAGCCTCCTGTCCCCTTACATTCAGGACAAGTTTGCAGTTGCATCCACTTCTTCTCCCAGCAAGTCTCTTTGTAGATAGATTCAACTCTCAGTGTCAAAACAAAGGATGTGTAAACATTGCCTTCCAAGGGTAAATTCGCACCAATGACAAACTTTCGAATCTCTACTGTAGATACGAAACGCAACTCCCTCCCTGCAAAATCTCTCCAAAACCAGGTGGTCCTTCAGACAAAATAAAGGATAATGCAATTTTAAACATTTCTTGTCTGATCTTGCTTATTAGAAGTTACCTTCCCACTCGTGTCTAACTATCTAGATTTTTTAAAAGTTGTTGTAATTATTCAAAAGGCTCACACCTACATCGATGGGTATTGACAGTGCTTCCTATTGCATCAGGCTTTCGGATGCTGACAATCCAACTTTGATCAAAAGAAGATTCCTCATTTTGGACTGATTTCTTCTTCTATGAATACTTTACACTCGTGTGTATTTTCAGATTGATTTGCATTCGATCATCCTGTTATTATTCAGTTCAAGACTGAACTTAACTGTATGCCTGGATAATGTCCAGCCTTTAAGACACACAAACCGTCATTTATTTTATCAGCGGAGCTGCAGATAGTCCCAGTGCCTTTTCACACCACAGTCCTGACCAATACAGTTTTAACATATTAAAGTGCAAGAATTGTTATGAGTATCAGGCTGTGATTACAGAAGACTGAAATTCACCATATGGTGAATGGTGGATTTGATGAGGTGATTTACATTTTCAAATGTAATTCTATTCCCATGTGCACTCCTATATTTCATCCTAAACTTGAACACAAGCACCTGCAATAGGAGAAATTAAATTTGAGCCTGATAGTGAAGTAACAAGATTTAAAGTAATAACATGAAAATACTTCACATAGAACTTTTCACTAAGAAAAATATTGTACCCGTCCTGTTTCAAAAAAGACATCTTCCCGTCCCCAAGTGTTTGTACCACTTAGTTCCACTGTTAGGGAGATAAATTTTTTCCAATACCACAGAACTTTAAAAGGCAGAGATACAGAAAAATAATTTAAAAAAAAGTTTCACTGTCTTCCTCAAGAGTGCAAAAAAGAAAGAGAAGGAAAGAAATACAGCAGTAGGCCTTCAGCAATCAGTATCTACTTAAGACCATCCAGAACTAAGATTCGCAGCAATATGCAAATACAGCACTTCAGTGGTCAGGGAATGGAATAAAATACTCTCTTAAAGGCTGAAATTTCAGAGCGAAAAAATGTTTTTTTTCAACAACACACAGAATTAAGAAGAAAGATTTCCTGTTCATACCCTTTGTGTACAAGTTGGGATTTCCACAGATGTTTCCCTGAAATCTCAGCAGATAAAGTATCTTGTGAAAATTCATTTCTTGTTTTCATTCATTTTCATTACAAAATTTACTTTTTTGTGAGAATTAAGGACTTTTCAACCAACATTTTTATTTTTTTATTTCCCAATGAGTCCATGTAATTGCCATCTTCCATCTGTCTTGCCCACGCATCTGCA
The DNA here is from genome assembly GCF_000687185.1 of Egretta garzetta. Taxonomy (NCBI): domain Eukaryota; kingdom Metazoa; phylum Chordata; class Aves; order Pelecaniformes; family Ardeidae; genus Egretta; species Egretta garzetta. The sequence goes on along the minus strand of NW_009259240.1, from coordinate 122,310 downwards.
GCAGCAGGAAGATTTGCTGACACTACAATCAAGAATGAAACTGACAGTAAGATGCTTTATCCTTTGCCAGACTGTGTCGCTGATAAATATTCAGTGAGATAAATTAGGATTTAACTCTACAGCTGACTGCTACTAAACCTTGTATAGATTTGCTTGGGTTTATTATTTGGCAAAGTTTATTCTGAAACACAAGCTTTGTATGCAACTGTGGACATGAATCGCCAGATCAGTGTACCTCGGACCTTCAAGGCATTCTACTCCATTCCAATTTAAATAATTGATTTGTTGTTAAATAAAGGAATCATCAACTATTCATCTGATTTTCACAGGGGAAAGGTAATTTCTGTCAAGACACTCCATTTAAACTGTTACTGGGTAAACTGTTACTGAATGATTATCTGCTTTTTTTTTTTTTTAAATTTAAAAAAACAAGAGGCATGTATAAATCCCAAAGCACATTTTACTCAAGATACTTGCAGTACATGCAGTAAGATTAAATTCTCACACAAGTGCAATCAGCTCTGCTCCTCAAGGATGGGAAGACAAGAAAATAACAACAAAAGGGAGAACAGCAAATGATAGTTTGGACACCTGAACATTACCCCAGATTTTGCAAAACATAAAACATAGGACTTTTATAAGCAACAAGCAAACAGTTATTTGGTGCTATTTACATGCAGTTTTTTATGAAGAAGAGTCACCTTCATGATACTGTAAGACCTCCAAAGCCTCGAAGTATTAACTAGATGTCTCCTGCCTACCCATAAAATGTTATGCCACCACAGTAAGAACAACACAGTACTGCATGACCTACATCATCCACCTACTCACACTGCATATCCTCAAGACTGTCTGCTTCATGGTGGTACTGCAGAGGTAATTGAATTAACTCAAATCTACAGTCCAGCACTTCCATTATTTGATAATCCATTTGCTGTGGGGAAAAAAAACCCAACCAACCAACCAAAAAAACCAATAAGCCTACATGCAACTCACGACACTTTTTTATTCCCTTTACCTGCAACATATTTCAACTTGTTTCTAAATTATTTTCTAAGTTTGTAATATAGCTTTCATTACCACCTTAGCTTTATGGTGAGGAAGGAGAAGGTTGTTGTCTTTTTAAAAATAATCTAAAGAGAGGTTAGAAGAAGGGAATAGCTTGTGTGTGCTATTAACTAGTGTTGTTTTACTAATGCAAGGTAACAAAAGTTTGTCCTTCGTAGTAACTGCTGTCAGGCACAGTGGGTGTAAAGATCCAAACTGATCTGATGGGCCAAGAAAGTTTACAGAGAAAACTGTGGATCATTTTTCCAGTGAAGAATATCTCCTACACCGCCCTTTCACACCTACACAAGCAAATATGCATTCAATCCAAAAACCTTCCCCTGCAGCTTCCCTGAAAACACTGTATGTAGGCAGGATAAATTATTATTCAGAACTAGAATATTTAGAACGCGTCTCAGCTTTTCAGATACCCAGGCACAGTCAGTAAACAGCGGATTATTCTCTGAGCAAATGGGCAGAGTAGTGGACTGTTAATATTAAAGGTATAAAATAACTTATGTAGCTACTACAGGAAAGCTATAAGCCACAATACAAAGTTTAGAATTAATTTAGAAAGTGTTAATATCTTGCAAAAATAGGATTGAGCACTGTAACACAGGAACTGTTTCCACTTTTCGTCTTTGTCTAACGCAAGTTTGTGGTCTGGTATTAAAAAAAAAGTTAAAAGCAATTCAACCTCAGAAATAAGAATAAAATAAAAGCAGCTTGTTGCCCAAATAGTTCTTTTCTGCCTTGACAATCCTACAACACGAAAAACAAAACCCAGAACAACCACCCAACAAAACAACACACACACTGAAGAAAACACCCAGGCCTCTTACCAATCTGCATAATATAGACAGGAAAAACCTTGAGGCCAGAAATAGAAAGCAACAGATTAAAATACATCACTCTACGCCTCAGTTGTATATGGTATCCCTATAGCAGAAGGCATTGCACCTCCATCAACAAGTTACACAAAAAGGTCACGCAGCTGAATTCACCTGTTCCAGACACCAGCAGGGGAAGTTTTACTCAAGATTAAAAGAAACCGAACAAAGAAACCCTGAAATCTTCTCCCTACCTCTGTCCTCTTCTCTACACACAGTGTGGTCACTACACACGTCCCCACACTACGCAAGACACTAATAGCTGCAAGTGTGCCTCCACATGATGCCCCAAATAAATAAGTGATTTCCAGTTTGAATCAACCGCCGTGGCTCATTATTCATATTTAAAGATGGAAAGAACAAGTTCTTCCTTACTCTGGAGCGTGCAAGTTTTCTTCCTTTGAATTACAACAAACAATTCATGCTTAGATTTTACAACATAGACCAGCATGAACACAGCAGTAAGTTTACATTTAAAAGGAACCTTACCATTCAGCATTAACAGGAAAGGACAGATGAAGAAGACAAGCAACCACGCTTACTCAGTGCATCTGAATGCAAGTGGCTCTTAAGGAAAAGAGGAGAGAAGGAAACTTTAACGATTATTTATTAGAGAATTCAGTGTACGTTTGATAGATGAGCAGAGGTGCCCGTGCCAGGGACCTGCAGAGACTGGCTGAGGAACCGCGAGCAGAGCCAGGCAGAGCTGCAGAAGGCTGCATCAGGCATTCCGTACATCTGCCTCTATCCACGCGGGAGCCCGCTGCTCCAGATGGCTAACAGGTACTACGGACTCTGTGGCTTTTTTTCTGAAACCAGTTTACAGACAGAGAGCACAAACTGAATAGACTGTCAGCTCGTTTTAAATAAGAATTGGCTTGGTGTCATCCTGGTTATGCTAAAAGCCCCCAAAACAGTGTCAGGAGGTTGCCAGCAGAAGAGCAGAGAGAGTACATGTGCTATCCCTCCCTCAGACCCAATTCCCTCTGCCTCCAAATGTGTATTAAATACTGTTTGTAACTATTAAAACCAAAACATTTCAGAGCAGACATCAGATTAAAAGCAAAGACAAGTATTCGATATTTATGCTTTCACCTGTAATTCCATGAAAAATTAAGACAAGTGTGCTTTTGCAGGCAGGTAACTTACATGAGCACTCAGTTGCTACATGTATTTTAACATCACTAGAGACAATTCCCACAAGCTCCCGTATGCCTCTGAGCAGCGTAACCCTTTGTTCAGCTTGCATCTGCAAATCCAAACCACTAAATTCATCGATTCATTTTTCGAATGTCACCACTTAACCATCAGGACCACGAGATTAAATTTATGTAGCGGTCAAGTCAACCAAGGGTCCAATTCTGCCCTCAGTTACACTCCAGTAATTCCAGTTAGTTCAGCTGTGCTACTTTGGATTTACACAACAGTAACAGTACAATACAGTGAAAGATAAAACTGAAAGCTACAAACTAAAAGACAATTTAAATTAACCTTTTGGCTAACTGCTGAAGTTTAACCTTTTTTCTTGGTTGGGACTTGTAAACCCAAAGCCCCCACCAAGAAAAGTAGCCCTATCAGTGAGGCGAGCTAAGCTAAATTACTTATACTCCAACAGTCCTATCTAAGCGCATGTACCCAGAGAACATCTAACCTCTCCATCTGACAGCCCAGTGTTGTCTCAGATATGGCACCATTTAATTATGAACTGGATTGCTAGAAGAGAATAGGACAGTTAACTTACTGCTGTTTAATGAGCACGCTTTTGTTAGTTGTGAATACATTCACTGTACTCATTAAATCAGGAGGCACTGGAGTTCTGAATACATCATTAAAAGGATCCAGGAATGCTGCTGCTTTGTTCAGCACGACTACATGCTCTGCTTGACAGTTGGAAAACAAGCAAGAACTGTAAGCCCCTTCCCGTTGCGCCAGAAGACCTAATTTTAAACTAGGAGGAGGGAGAGAGTGGGAGATCTGCTTCCTCAGAGCTTTACTCATTTAGAACACAACTAAGTTTCTCTTTTAATTCCTGACTTTAAGTAATAACATGCTCAGTACTTCAAGATATCAACAGAAAGAAAGTGTCGAGCTTGGGGGGGGAGAATATTTAAAAACAAAAACATGACAGCCCATCTTTAATACACCCAAGGAGCAGGAGCGTGCATTAATCTATCAACATGTCAATTAGCAAAATGAACCTTCATAAAACAAATACACACATGCCCCTGACATGCCAGTTCCCATGCTATTTACAATATATTGATTAAGGCTGAAGAGGGAGTGAAATTGGCTAGTAGGCTCCTGTACGTTCTCACAGGAGAGATTCAGAACATATGTTCAGTGAGAGAATGAGATTTTCATCTGTCAAGGATTGATCCATCTACCCACAAAGATACACACCCACCTGATAATCTCCATGTCTGACGTATTCTAGAATTACAGAGAAATTAAAATGTAACTGGCAACCGTTTAGCTTGAACCCATTGCACAAAAGTGTTTTCTGCCAAAACAGGTATGTGAACCAGCACCACTGATAGCATCACTGGAGTGGCAGAGAATCATGGAAGTTAAGATTTGACAAGCACAACCGCTTCCTCTAGCACATCCTCAGGAGGGGAAAAAGCATTTCTGAAACACGTTTATAATTAATCCCTCCTCCCACCTCATGCACAGAAAATTGGACAGGTTGCTAAAGTTCAAAACTGGGGAAGGCAGGGAACGGGGCTTAATACTCTCAGTGCAAGACTCAACCACTTTAATCCAAGCAATAATTTTCCAGTTAGAAAGTTGTTGATACTGTAAGGATCTATATAAATACTGGATTCTAGTCAAACAAGGACTGCCACCTGCCAAGGAAAGTATATCACCGCAAGCACATTTACCACTGTCTCTTCCCATCATGCAGACACAACAGTTCATCGCTTACCTGGGAAAAACATGTTCTAACCAGTCATGTTAGCACATTAGGACTTTGCTTGCTCCAAGCCTTCAGAGCAAGCCCCTGGAGCTCATCAAGAGCCTGATTTTCTCAGTTTTGCCAACAAAATAATCTTCAGGGAAAAATCCTTCTGATTAAGCAGTCAGGCTTAATGCAACATGCCCTGACTAATCCTCTTAAATTTTCTCTGGGTCCTGCACTGTAATCTCAGCAGCACAGGAGGCACTGTTCTTTTCATAGGAGCTATGTGATTGGGTGGGCTGTCACAATCTTATTCAAATAGCAATTGATTCCTCACTGCTGTCAATCCCAGTAATTGACACCTGGGTTTCAGCACACAGACCAGCTTACTTCGGGTATGATCCTGCAGCAGTACTGACTGGGTATAAGCTGTAAAACAGCACTCATCCACACAAACCGCCATAGACTTCTGGGATCATATCCCACAGCTCCCCACACTGAAATAAGTGGAGGCATTTAGTTCTTTTACACTGTATTGTGGGAACAACCTGAGGAACTATCTGGATCTCCAGTGGTTTAAAACACCACCATTACTATAAAGCAGAAAGGTTAACAGTTTGAGGATGAGGAGATCAAAAGAGGGAATCACATTCAGACTAGATCTAGGGATGTATCGCTTGCCAGAAATACACACCTGCAAGTGGGTCCTAGCACTTGACTAAAACCACAGTTCACTGACTTAAAAAGAAGAAAAAACAACCTTTAGGTCACCAACATTCTTTTTTCTGTGTCAGATAAAACAATGACAGAGAATGAGTATTCAGATTTTCTGATCAGTTGTATGGTCTGTACCTGTAACATCCAGAAAGGTACATGCACAGAGAAAATGTATAGGAAAAGCATGAGAACCCCAACAAGAATTACATTATAGATTATTTATTTTGGGTACTGTTCTCTTCAATCATACTAAAAAGCTCTGTATGAGAGAGCTGTCTGATTACAGTTAGGAAGCTGAGAATAAAAATTTATCAAGTGTTGCATTCTCTTCCCTTTGCGCTTAACATAAGGCAATTCACGCAGCATCTCAGCTGGTTTAGCTCAAAAAAACCACCACACGCTGTAATGACAGAAAGGAAAAGATGATGCACAGGGAATTGTTTAAACATTCGTTGTTCTGCTTAGCAACAACATGCTTACATGGTTAAAAAACCCATAACACAAGAAATACAGAGACATACTTGTAATCTATTATAAATAGTTCACATTTCTTCAGCTCCTTGTGTACCTCTGGTTTGCCATTTACTCAGTCTTGAATATTCCTGGAGATACCTCCCTTTTGCCTTTTTGTACAACACAGAGCATATCAGAAGTTCGCAGAATGCTAAGCAGCTTTATATTTCGAGGATATTTAAACTGGTTAACTGACTTGAGAGAGCACAAAAATTACACATTAAAAACAAGACATACATACTCTTTTTCTACTATGACAAAAAGAAAGAAAAAGCATGCTTTTCTCCATGCTATATGCTATATCACTTATTAATATAATAAGCAGTTCTGTCCACAGATGTTAATCACCACTTTATTAATCCCTCTTCCCTCTGTGTGTATTACATCTCACCATATACATTCAAAATCCTTGCAGGAACAGCTTTACATTATATACATACACAAAAAGTAATACAACAAGGGCCCTGTCTAAATAGCAGTGTCAAAGAAAACAGAAAATAAATACATGAATGGCAGAACATGTGCACCTACAGACTTGAGTCCTGGTTAGCCCCCCAACTCTACTTTCCAAACAAGCACTTGTATTTATTCTCCTACAATCACTTTTTTCATGTTTCTGTTTCAAATACTTTAAACTGTTTTTTGATACATGCAAGTTAAGACAAAATACCTTGCCCAGTTGCACGGGGAAAAAAAAATAAAAATAAAAAAATCTGTTTGTTGCATGGAAAAACAATTTTTCAGACGTTTCTTTTTTGCATGTATTCTGCTGCACCATATGCGGGGGCTGGAAGAGAGCCTAAGAACATCTGCCACAGACTTTAAAACCCCTAATAATAGCACAGCTGGTGTCCCCAGCCTAATGATCTCAGCACAGGCTCATGTGACCACTCCCGACTCTGGCCCCCAACCCAGGCAAAGCCCAGAAACACTCAAAGGTTGGACACATTCATTCATTCTCAACTCGATTTGCATTTCACAAAAGAACCAATGCAGAAAGCAAGTAGCAATGCTTACATTTCAAGAAGTTCAACAGTCACTGTTTCCACAGGATTTCCCCATGCTCCTTTCATTAAACTGCAGTTTAGCAGAGCACTCTCTATTCCATAGAATTAAGCTACTCAAGAAAGTAACTGCAAGTCTCAGTGATCCAGGGTTAGGAACATAAAATGCTTTAACTGCACTTAGCTGTATTACAGAGGTGTTGGGGTTTTTTTCTCCCTTCTGCTGAACTCATAGACTATCTTCCATTCCTGTCCATTTAGTTTACTTACAAATATATGTTTCTACCAGCTTTCTTTTAAACATATTCAAAAGCTGGTTTATAGAGGAGAACCCCTTTATTTCAAAGAGAAAAAGAAGGCAGAAGAGCAAGGAACTCAGGAAATGGAACTATGTTTTAGCTCAGAGAGTCAGCACTGGGCATTAATAGGTATTTATCACACAGAGAAACACGTCTGTGATTTCCCATGTCCAAATGATATGGCTAGCAAAACAGTATGATGGACTGTGAAGGTAGGAACAAAGAAAGTGATGTTTGGATGGGGGTGAGGTGCCCGACACTTGCATTACACTTCAGTCCACTCTGTCCTCTTTACTCTTTCATCTACACAGAACCATAGGTAGAGCTTCCAGCAGTCAACAGGCTTGAGTTCAGTTTATTAGTTAATACGATGTGTGCAGGGGCACCCATGGAAGGCCAGACCTGACCCAACAACTGTCTCTAGCACAGAGAGGAGAGGCAAGCATTCCACAGACAAGTTTAGTCACTGGGAAAGCACGAAGGGGTGGCTACTTTAGCAAATTACTGTATCCACAGTAACAACGGACTGAATACTGAGCTCCAAATTCCAAGAACAACCCATTTAATCTGTCTACTATAAAACATCAATATGTGACACTAACATCCTCATCAAAGAATGTTTTCATTCCCATTTCCCATGAGGGAGAGAGGGGACAAAAACCTAAAAGCAGATAAAGGCAACGCTTTGTAAATTCCCACACTGCCCAACAATGTAGGCCCACTTTAAAATAAGAGCCATTTAGCAGATAATCTTTCTTAATTTGCACCACATCACTGAACAACAAAGGGAAAAAGGAGAGAAAATACAGAGCAAGTTACTTTTTAGTTTTATGTAAAAGTCTTAGAAAGGCTAATACAGGAGATCAGCCCAGTTAGAGTAATCAATTTGGCTCTGACAAACATACTCACAGTCATGCATCAGTTACTCCTCTGCTAGCCCTCTACCTGATCTGTAACTTCTCTCAGAGCTGTAAGATCAAGATACATTTTAGGTAGCATTTTTTCCTCGAGTCTCACAATTAGGCTATTAAACTACACACACACTCCTATTTCTGACTTCACTATGAAAAAAGTGTATTTTAAGAAACTTCCCAAACTGCCTCACCTTTTCAACCAAAATTTAAACATCAGCAAGCACTAGGTCAAAGGAGAAATCAAAACCTGCAGCAGAAGAGCAGCTACAGGAAGAAAAGATACGGCCTCACACAACATCAGTTTGACCATGAAGTCTTAGTACCAAAAATTGTGCAAGACAACTGCCTACAGAAGGCTGCATGTGTCACGCTGTAGATTTCTGACAGTGCAAATAAGGCATACCCGCTTCGTTCCCACCACAGCAACAGCTGTGTCACAAGTGTTGACTGTGGCAAAGATCTGGGCTGGCACCAACAATGAATTACCCTGCTTTTTAAAAATAAATTTGACATCAGACACATTAAAGAAGCCTGCTGTTCCTGTGCTGTTACTTGTGTAACAGATACAGTAACTACAAATAAGACACATGATGCCCTTCAACTTGGCAGAAAAGACTGCTGTTCACAAACCACACGGAATATCTCCGGGCACAAGCAATTTGCAGAACTAACAAAGCTCTCCCGCGTTAAGTCGGCTCACAACTGCTGGTTCAGAGTGGGCACGTAACTACTGCTGTCTCCAGATCTTATTTTCTCGCTTGCTACAGGCCCAGACTCCTTTTCCCCTTCTCTCTGGTGCCACATGCTGTAGCTCCAAGTCCCATGTGACAGAAAGCAGGTAGAGACAAGGAGTCCTTCTAAGTGGGTTAGCACTTCCACACTTCAAAGAGACAGACCCTAGCCACCTACGCTGCAGTTGCTCTATCTCTTTCGATACCACAATTATCTGCATACAATTTACAAGTTCTCAGCCTTACTCTATTTACAAAAATCAAGCTACTGATCAGGAAAAGGCCAGGCATCTTAACCTGTGTGCTTTCTAGCCCACCTGCATGCTATGTCCTTCCTCTCAGCGATTTGTCATCATTTGTCCAGAGAACAGTTTTCCCCTCCTGAGTATTTCAACATGTACCTTATTAATTATAACCACCTAAACATTCTATGATTCTATGATTCTGTGATTAATTATAACCTTATTATTATATGCCCTGACAGTACTCATGTTTTGCTATTCAAGAAACTACAGGCTTGGGTGTAAGACAAATTAACGCCTTAGATGACAGACACAATGCAAACATTGTACAACTGCAAAGTACAGTCAGTGGCAGACACAGTTAACACAACCTGTAATAATGCCCGCTTGGCTCAGTTCCCATCCTTCTGGAAATACGTCTCTGACACTACCGCTGCAACACAGCCTGCGGAAGACTGGGGGTGGATGCGGGAGCTGTTTTGACACTATAAACTAGTCACAAAGCTCATAAATAACATCAGATCACAGACATATGTAGCCATAGAGTAGCCTAGAGGCCTTCCAAACCACAATTAAGCTTGGTTAACAAGACAGTCCTCTGCCTTACAGAGCCTCAATATTCAGAGTGACAGTTTGATTCACACCAGCTGAGCACTTGTATACAGAGGTGATAGGCTCCAGTGAAAGTCACTTGGCTAAACTTAGCTCAAAGACAACCCTAACAAACCCTAAAAGCACACACCATGGAATAACCAGCTATTTCACTACAGCTGAATCACATGCCAGTTGATATCCCCGTCATGAAGAAATATGGAAGCAACAGTTAACAGAAGTGGATAGCACACTCATTATTGCAACTTTGTACTGATCTTTGAGTTGGGCACGAGAAGAGGCAAAACTTGGACAAAATACCCAGGACAGTCTCAGTGTGCTCAGCTGCATTTACCAGCACTGAGCTGAGAGAGGTTAACAGACTAACTTTGCCCTCCTGTTTACACCATCTCCCACGCAAACTCCCCCATTTGCAAACCTGCCCTTCTAGGTGCAAATGGGAACTGGTCCACAGATAGCGTCAGTGTTGCCAAGAAATACATTTGCTCCTTTTCATGTCTTCTTCTCATTCAAGCTGCACACGTACCTTACCGCAAAGTATTATACCCCAGGGCATGATGAAAAAGTGGAAGCATTAGCATGTAAGTATTACAAGAGCCATTTACAAGTGCAGAAGACAGAGTCGTTTCATGCTCTCATTTGCTTTGTGGTCATTTAGAAGTAGGTAACCACAAAAGCTCCATACAGAGAGTAAAACAAACATACATTGGGCAGAGCTCACGTCAGCAGAGGTCTCTTAACCTGAAGGTCATATTGTCAGCACTGCAAATGTGGAAGCAGCTGCTGACATTTTGACATGGTCCATATATTGCAGCATGCAAGATCCAAGAGACTGTGACTCAGAGACATATCTGAGGTGTCAAGGATTCCAGACTCTTCTACCTCCACAGCTGAGGTACTGTATACACTAACTATATTCAGTCACGTGCACTACTGCATCCAACATTAGTAATTTGCCCCTCCATGCACACACCCTTTTTTTTTTTAAAATTAAAAAGTAGAGGAGCCCAGAGATCAATATAGGGTCCCAAGACAAAATACTAGCTATTTTGAGCAAAACATCATGTCTTGTAATGCAATGGATCCTTCCAAATTCTACTCTCCCTCCCTCAAAACACATCCACCCTATCACTATACTCTTTTCTCCTTCTCCACCTTGTTCACTTCAGGCACACTAAGGGTGATCTTCACACAAAAAGCAGTAAGTAACAACCTGTTTAACCATTGTGATTCAAGTCTGGATTTGCTGTTCTAGAGCGTAAATGGTAAACTATGTTGAAGCTAGACTCATTTTGTTGCCTCCTGCAATTATTTTCCAAAAGAGCAAAGATAATCCTAGAGTCAAAAAAATTCCACCAACCAACCAAACCAACCCTTTAAAATCAGTAATCCACAACCTCATGATTCGGACTTTACTCAAGCAACCATTCCTGAGTTACAGGGCCATCTTCTGCTTCTCATAATTGATAGGCATTTACATCTGTAAATATCAGTTTCCAACTCCTAGAGGTTAGTGAGTCCACTTGTTCAGAAATGCCTTTTTTTTTTTCCAGATCAGTTTTAACAGGCACTTTATGAAGTTTATGTTAGACATGGAGTATTACCAGGTGGCATAAATTCTTTTGGCCACCACAGCCACCTCTGGGGTGTATTATAAATTCTGGCATACTGCCTACGTTTTCCTAGACAACTACTTCTCAGTATCTTTTGTAAAAAGATATTTAGAGAAGAAATTTAGAAAATAATCATTTCAACTTGCATTTTATCAATTCCATTTAGCCTTGTTTAATTTCTCTCTTTGAAATGCTTCTGTGTAACTAGTTGCTACCAAGAACTTTACAAACCATTAACCAACTCCCTGTAAAGAAAAGGAGATTGCCAATTTCTCTCTTTGAGCTCTTAACTGAGAAGATAAAGGAAAAATCTGTAATGCTTTATAAGTACAAAAGAGAGACAAACAGTACAGTTTAAAAAAACAAAAGGAAGGAGAAAAAGTAGAGAAGATTAGCCAAAATGTCAGAATTCGTAGAAGATGCTTGCAAATGCCTTTAGTGCCCTTTAAGAACATCCAATGCCTTCATATTCTGAGATCCTAAGGACTCAAAATCCTTTCACTTCTCCAGTGGTAACTGACAATACCCCCCCCCAGCTCTATTCTTCAGCTTCACGTATACTCAATTCCAAGTTGCCACACAGCTGTACTCTAAGTTTTACACCACAAATCAGTTTCCAGTTAGAAATCAGGGCAATCAAAACCAACTCCCATTCAGAAGAGAAATGAATTACCTGTTGTAGGATTCAAATCAGAGCCAGAACAGGCTGAAGCCCTGTAATTTCATACCTTCCCGATTTCTGGAGTTCAAAATAAGTATTCTACAGCTCTTCAGTCTAACAGTTTGCTAAATCAAAATAAATATTCTGTTGCCCACATTATAACGTTTGCTTGCTTAGCTTTTCCAGAGAAAGGTCTGAGGAACAAACAGGAGAACACGGTGTTACATCTGCTATAGCAAGTCATGTTATAAGCTGATCATTTTCCTGACTATGCGGCCCCTCCTATTTCCTCTTACTCACTTCTCCCGCTACAATATTATATCATGTCTTTATCTTCAAGTTATCCCCGCTGGTCATAGGGATCAAAACAATAGGCTTGCTGCTAGGTGCATTCAGGAATTTCCTCTCAGCCTTCTTGATGAGGTAATTAGTGCTAATTTACCATCTCAGATAACAGAAATGGGATAGGGTATTCAATCTTCCCCAAGCAATTCTGCTAACCAAGATTACTAAACTGATGCTTGCCACTTTCTTTTATTGAAAAACAAACAAACAAACAAAACGCCCCCACAACTAGTGAATTATATAATTTCGATAACATTAACTCTCATTTTTCAAGAGAGCTATGTAATTTAATGCACACACACTAAATACAAGGTGTGGCGTTACACACCTAAAGCAAACTAAATACTAATTGGCCTTGCCTGCACACTCCTGCCTTGCCTTTGTGCCATCTCTAGTGTTCATCTAACTCCCTGAGAAACAACAACTGGCAAAAAAACTAAAACCAAAGAAATAAAAATAATTTTTCAAAACATGTTTTTCCAGTTTGCCTCCTTATTGCCCCACTGGGTAACAGTCAGCATGAAAGATCTGTGGACAAAGCAGTACAACACATAGCTGGTGACAAGGTAGGACTACTCCCACCAGAGATGGGAGACAGTGAGACCGGGCTAATCTGGCTGCAAAAGCACAGCCTTCAGGCACATGCTTTCCCAGTCATCTCTTGCTAATGTTAGTGTAGGCTGTTCTGAAAGCACACCCTCACCCCACCGCACACCTACCCTGAAGCCAGATATTCCCATCACTTCTTTTTCCTCATACCAGCATTGGTGCTTGTACCACTCCACGGCTAAACCAAGGGGCTGGGGGCGGGAGGATGGGAGAGAACACACAGAGGGTGGTGTAAAGTAGTTCTGAGCTAGATCAGCTCTCTGAGCTGGGCCACAGCATGCCCACACAAGAAGAGGTGCATGAGGGAAGGGTGAGGACGGGGAAGGAAGACTGCTCTCTTCTGCAGCTTCAGTTGCTTCAGTTCAGCTTCCTTGCCAGGAAACCACATTTTTGAGTCAAACCACTAAACCAAAGCACTCTGTTGGCTTTACTTGTCACTGGGTTTTAGGCAGCAACTTCCCAACTTTCATCTGCAGCTTTTAGGATATTCAAATGCTCATTGCCAGGAGAACAGCAGTCCCTGGTGGGCCTCAAATCATCAGTATTTCCATGAACTGCTATGTGTGCTTACTCATGGCACCACAGGATGGAGGGAAACCACTAGGTGGGTGCCCAGAGCCAGAATTTACAGAACCTACACAAGCCTTAATCCAAGGCCTGACAGAGACGGAAAGAGATGGGGTTTCAGTTTCAATTTACCCAGGTCAACTCAACAGTCATATGAAACCGAAGCTGAGAAACCGGCAACTGAAGAGCCAAGAGACATTTCTGTTCTTGTTGAATTCATACCTGCTGGAAGAACAGCTGTGCTAGATCTACAAATCCAAGGAACAATCCATTTAGTCAGTTGGTAGAAAGGAATAATGGTCATCTATAATCCCAAGACTTTTTTTAAAGGAAAAAAATTAAATATGATGAAAAATAAGGACCATATACAAGTACAGTTTTATCCACCTGAACTGCAACTTCTATCTAAATACCAGCTGACAAGTCATGTGATTTTTTTTTTAAAGGAATCATAAGTTTTACATTAGTACCTATGTGACATTTATTCCAGTTCTTAATTCTTACTGTAAATATTCATACAGATCAACATCTGGCACTCGTACTACTTTTTGAGCTGAAAAACACGTTTAAGGCCACATTTCATAGAATCATAGAGTAGTCTGGGTTGGAAGGGACCTTTAAAGATCAACCAGTCCAACCCCTGACCATGGGCAGGGACTTCTTTCACTAGATCAGGCTGCTCAAAGCCCTGTCCAACCTGACCTTGAACACCACCAACAACAGTGCATCCGCAACTCCTTTGTGCATAGCATTTAAGGTCATACCATTAAGACACATTTCCTGCCATCAGGTACCAGCAACAACAATTTGGAAACAGGAATAAATTACAAAATATCCCTCCCTTCAAACTACACTTGGTTATGATCTTTGCCTTTACGAACATCCCCAGCTTTAATACATTACTCATTCCACAAATGCAGTTATCTAAATTTCATTTTCTTTAAAAAAGACAGCAATACCCCCACACAAACAAAACAAAAGATTCCTATCCAGACACTTCAAGTAAAAAAACCTTTATTTCCCTCCTCTCTTTTTCCTCCTACGCAGTAGAACAGGACAGTGGGACATTAATAACAAGACTTTCCTTTTTTTTCCTTTATGTCAACATACAGCAGGTATCCTCTGAAAGTTGATAAATAGTACAAAGTGAGTACAGTGTTTACTTTTGGAGGGGGGAGGTCAGTAAGTCAGGCTCAAAAAGCTCTGAGACTGACTTACCTAGAACAGTCATCAGTGAGCAAAGTGAGGTGGTGCTGGTCTTGGGTGTGTTATGCTCCCAGCCTGTGAAAAACCCAGACTCCCATTTTGAACACTCATCTTTTCCACAGCAATACACCACAGTTAGCTTAACATCCCATCCATTTTACTGAAGGCAAGAAGAACACAAAAATTTCACTAAAATCACTATTGCAATAGTAGCACCATCTTATGCTGAACAACCTTTTGTAAAATGCACTCAAATTACTTGAGCAAATCACAACACTATGCAGAGAAAGGAGAGTCTTCTGGCCCACCTGGAGTTTTTTTCTGTTGTAGGAGAATTAGTAATGTACACTACCAACCTTAGTACTGTAAATAAAAAAGTGCAGGTGTAGCACTCATGTCTGAGGAGGCTGCCTCGTTCAGATCCTCTAACCCATCAGGCCCTAAACAGTTAACGCCACAAAGAGCATACCAATCCACCGATCCTAAGAGACTAGCAGGCTTATAACGGAGATTCACAAGAACCATATTTAATTCTAGAAATGGCACCAATTCCTGAATTACCTCAGTCAAATGTTTTGATCTTGCTGACCCCCTTCATCCTTCGCAAAGTAAGGAAAGACTGATTTTTGTGACTCGTGAGTGCTTGAACCAGCTCAGTTCATTAGAAGTCAACATTAACTGTTTTGTAGCTTTTGTAACGTAAAAGGACAAAGTATTTGAGAAAGTTGCATTTGCCTGAGGTACAACAGTTCCTAAATGAAATCTCATTTAGTAGATAAAAACAGATAAGTGACTGTCACGGAAAACTCAAATGTCCTCTACAGAAAAATGATGGCATAACATACATCCAATAGCATGGCCGTAGAGACCACTTTGGACATTTGGACAAGATTGTACTCTGCCAGGTAAGTGCGGTATCTAATCTTTCTCACTCTTTTCATTCTAATGGCTTTGGATGTCTTGCAAAATAAGATTTTTGAGAAAGCCATTATGGAGTAAAATCCTAGGGAACAAATACAAGAGTAATCATTTCATTTCAGACAATCAGAAGAAGCACTTTCAGTTCAAATTGCTTTATACTGGAAATTTATGGCTCTCGGGTCAGCCACAAGTCCCTGGGTCAAACCGTAACATGCTTACCTACCACCTGACAAGATTACACAACCCTCAGCAAATACAGCCATAAAGGGCTGACCTTGCTATGACCTTCACACATACAGGTTTGCAGAATTCATTACAGGACCAAAGCCTGTAAGAAGGTAATGTTTTTGGTAAACACCGATCTCCACCCCCTCCATATATTCCTGGAAGCAATCATTACTGTAGTATTACCACAACAAAACAGAAGTCTACCATTCCTTTCTGAAGGCAGTGCGATTTGTGACTACAGGAGATCTATAATAAGAAACCATAACACCAGAAAGATTGATTTCCTCCTCATCACTTTATATCAACAGTGCATACCTCCTCAGAAATACAACCAGTATGATCAGCCACAGCTGCAGAGAAAGAAGTTCCATTCAAGACAGGTTTAAAGGACAGTCAAAGGACTTTTGACATTGCTCCCATGTCTTCCAGTTCTGCTCACTTTACTGCTACCACTGGGACAATAGGCTTGCACGCATTTGAACTGCAAGGTTTCTGCTTACTGCAGAGGGGTGGACGGTATCCCCTCATGAAGCATGCAAATGTGCAATGGTCAACTTAGACTTTCTGCAACAGGCAATGTTGTTAGTAATACAAGCTCCACTTATGCAAACATAAAAGAGGACAGTAAGTGTAAAAGTCTTTTATTTCCCACAAGCAGCAGACATGAATGTAATTTTTTAAAAGTATTCCTCTCTTCAAACAAAACTGCACTTCAGTATTCTCTAGGACACCGAATTATGGCTGCTGTGAGATGATAAGTCATGCAGAGTCCTGACTTGCATGAAACTGAAGTCCAGTATGGTATTACCAGCACCTGCCTTTAAAAAAAAAAAGAGAATTTATGTGAACATACAATACAAAAGTCCACTGATTGGTTCCAATTTACAGTAATTAACTAATCTCCTCAAAAAGGTGCATGTAACTATTTCAATGTATCCAGTTTTCATTCTTCCCCTCTAGACCATGTTTCCAGTATGAATATTTTCCTAACCTTTGGTTTCTACTGAAAGATGGGACAAGTCAACTCAGCATTATTTTAAACTTCATTGAAAACTAATGATAAGCAGGTTTTCCATGTTTTGTTTGAAGCACTGGAATTATTACATAGGGGAATGGTGGGGGAGGGTGGTTCTTCAACGTTTTTCCTTCAACAGCTGTAACACAGGTGGGAAACTAGAGGAGAGAGGTGATCCTTCCCCTCTGTTCAGCACTGGTGAGACCACACCTGGGGTACTGGGCCCAGTTCTGGCCTCCCCTGTGTAAGAGAGACATGGACACACTGGAGAGAGTCCAGTTAAGGGCCACTAACACAAAGAAGGGAGACCAGACGAGAGGCCGTGAGAGCTGGGATAGTTCAGCCTGGAGAAGGGGCTCAGGGGACCTCAATGTGCGTAAAAACCTGAAGGGAGGGCGCACAGAGGACAGAGCCAGGCTTCACAAATTAAAAGCAGTAGGGGGAAAAAAAAGTGACTGTCTTAATAAAACCTCTCAATTCTACTTTCCAAACCCTTCAGAACATGTCATGTAAGAAAAGCTGAAAAAAAAAACCCAACCCCAAAACACACAGGGAGAGAAAAAGAAAAAGAAAAGGAGGGGAGGGGGAGAAAAGGGGACAAGGACAGGATGAGGGCAGCAGGCAAAAGAAGAGAAAAAAAGAAGAAAAAAAAGCATGAGCAATTTTCACATGGCTATTTCATCAGGAAAGCAACATTTAATGAAAAATACCTGGATTATTTTCTCCCCAGAGAGATTACAAACATATAGAAGTCTTAACTCAGATCAAAACACTTCAGGAGCCATAAACTCATAGTTTCAATAATCAGACTAGATCACCCAGTTGTTCTTTCTGGTCTTATGGTCTATAAAGAAAAACATTTACCTGCTGATGTTACAAAACCTAAGGAAAAAAAGCTCTGCTGATTTTGTATGAGTTTTAAAAAAGGAAAGCCTTTCCAAACAAATCTGCTAAGAACAAGTAAGTGAAGAAGGCAGAAGGAAAACAGTGGGGTTTTTTTTTCCTAAGGTTCATATTACTATGTAAATCTAGAATCATACTGGTTTGCACAATATCGAGGATTGCATTATTCACAACAGAGACTATAATTTGTGGGCATCTTGCTCAGGAAAGAGCACTCAAATGCAGAGTGAACTGAAAGTTAGCATAATGCAAATATTCAAATTTATTCTTAAGTATATTCTCATTCTGTATCACAAAGGACAATGTCTGTGTGTAGCCTAAGAACATCAACTACTCAGTATTTCTCTCTTCTGTTCATCCAGGTGCTGGGAGTCAAGGATATCCCACAAGCACACAAATACATAGGATGTTACTGTCAGCCTCGGCATTAGCATCTCATCTACGAACAACACAACCGGTGTTGGTTATACCAGAGCTTAGAGTGCAGTGGTTTCAAAATCAGCTTATGCTCACTGAAGACTTTCCCTCCTGACCCCAAAGCCTCAGCCACCTACTCCTGTTGCTTCCTTCGCCTCGCTGCTAACAGCTGCTCAGCTGCCCGGAAGATGGACAATCTGATTGAAAATTAACTTTAAAAACAGTTCTTGGCTAAGTCATGGAGCTGATTCCCAGCACCATAATACAGAAGGGGATAGAAGAGGGAATCCACAGCCAGCGGAAAATTTGCTCCGCTGGGCAGCAACATGGTCTGATGTCAAAACAAGCCAGTAACAAAACTTTGCAAGAGCTTTTAAACCAAGCTCTTCTCACATCTCCTTCCTTCTTTCTATTTCTCTGACTGCCACAGTGTTCTGAACTGCTGCTATAAATGCAAGTAAAATCAGGGCTCTAATATATATTAATCCATTGGAATACTTAAAAAAACAAAATCAAAAAACCCCACATGCATACAAGGAAATAGGGCCGTTACACAAGTAGCAGTGTCATTTGGGTTTACAGCATCTGATGGACTGCAAGGTTAGACAATCCTGTCCAGAAAAGCTGTAAGATAAGGCAAAGAATCGACTCCAGTACAGTCACTAACCGATTTAACCAGAGCAAATCTGCCAACATAATTGAATCTAAGAATTATCTCCGAGCTAATCTGTTTGTGTTATCAATAAGCCTCTTAGCTGGACAACCATAAGCAGGATGACTATGTAGCATGACTTTTTGCACTGTAATCAATAGGCTCCAATGAAAAGAGAAATATTGATGGATCAAAGTTCAAATAAAGGACAGTTTTAGAGAAAGAATATTAGCAGTGAACTCCTGAAATTTATTTAGGAGACATCACACTATTCACTACAAAGTAAAATAAGGGTGCTTGTAAACTCACACAGCTATCTCAGTCAAACCACAGAGCAAGCAGGGTGGCTTTGAATCAGACTCCAACTGGTACCTCAGAAATCCTACGTTAACAGGAGGTTAGTTCTCAGGATTTTTCTCTCTCCCGGTAGCACTGATCCTACAACTGAACCCACAAAACTGAGCCCTCCGTACAAGCGCAGCATTCCAAGGCAATGGTGTTGCTCATGGAGTTTTAATGACACAAACATGACTCAGAAACATGCCTTCACAGCACCAGCAGTGTAGATCACAAACCAGTTTTACAGTTCCAGCGTTACCAATTTCATACATTAGGTGAGCTGCCTACAACTGAGATGCAATCTGCTGTCATCTAGTGAGCAGAAAGCATTTCTCCTATTTACTGCATTTTTATAACAACTCCACAAGCCACTTGGTGTGCAGTCGCTACTGGGGTCTATTCCTTTTAACAGCCCTTATGCAACACACAAGTGACAATCTCATTCACAGTAGAATTGAGGAACAACAAATATGACCACCACGCAGGAAGACGCCAGCGTGCCTTTGGTCATTTCCCATGCAACATAAGTGTATTTATTCTTTAATCTTGATCTTGGTGGCATCACTAAGCTTCCTAGAGAGTCAGAACTGCAGTGTATGTCTGGAGACATGGATAGTTCAAATGAAAACAGAACCAGTTACAAAGGCCTACCTATCGACAAGAGCTCTCTGACCAACAGGCTAAACCATAGCTCCTAATTCCATATTCCAGTTACTGGGACTTCTCACTGGTCTGTCTGTTCTCGCCTTCATGTGGGCGTATTGTGAAATAAGCAGTGTGTGAAATCAAGTGACAGTTTTGTGAGAATTAAAACGGGGTTATTGAAAAAAGTTACACTGATGAAGTACCCACCCTAATATCGGAGACTTATTAGGAGGCACCCATTTCTGCAAACAGAACAGATGTTATTGGGGCAGGGGGAAAGGTATCTGTTCCAAAATTTGAAACAAAGAACACACCATTTTTTTGCAAACTAACAAGAAACATTCCACCGACCTTGACTTCAGTACCACTCCTAACATATGACGTCCGGACAACACAAAACAAATGCTACTTCTGATCCTAGTAGCAGGAGCACTAAACCGCCCCAATTCTAGAAATCAAGGAAAAGTATTTTAAAGACTTTGGAAAGAAATAGATTTCAAACCAACATAACTCATACACTGCCTTCCCCTTTATTATCTCACCTCTCCCAAGGGAATTTTTAAGTAACATAGGAAATTGTTAAGAAGAAAAAAGCACTCAGCTTTTAGAAAGGGTGAAAGGTTTGTTTTTAACTTCTTGCCTTTTTAGGCTGCAGATGTTGCCTCAATAGCACTCATTCTGAGCCTTTTTTCTACTGTGCTATTAGAAAAAAAAAAGTATATTGCATTCAGCTTACTGGCTATCCTAGCAGATACAGGGGGAAGCTTCAGCATTTTTCCTAGTACTAATTTCATATTTATACAGTGACAGCAGTAAGAAACAATAGTATTGATCGAGTGCATATTTAAAACAAAAATATTTAACTGGCACTCATTTCTACAATACTAATCTCACCCTTCTATCCCAAAGCAGACTGGCTAGGTTCAAAACTCGAAAGAAAATCGTCAGAGGACATGGAAACATTAGGATCAAATTACTTCTACAAAAGTAGCTGGTAATCTGTTAGAGGAGACAGAGTGCATGAAGCAGCAGCAAGGAGCTCGGGTATGAGCTGCAGCAGGGAGGAACAAGAGAAGTTCCAAACAGTTCCAGGCACATCTTTTCCACCTGATCTTGCTCTCTGGTACATGGAAGTCCATTTACTCCCACCAACTCTCAACTGCATTCCACAAACTGATAGAGTGCCAAGTTAACATCCATTAATATACATGGCAAAACTTGGGAGATCACATGCTGGTACAGCTTCCTCGGTCAGGACTCTGGATTAAACTAGTCAGATGCTCAGAGGTTGCAGCAACAACTTCAGATTTCACAGAGATTCTACGCAAACACCTATCAGACATGGAACACCACCTATATATATGTATGTGCCTAATCATGTTAATGCTTCATCAGCATACTGGCGTGCTACCCAGTGCTCCTAGAACAGGCACCAAGCTCAGTTATGAACTACAAGATTTTTGTTCGGTAAGGGGTTTTTTTTTTTTGCACTAGATGCAGAATCTACGCATTTCCGCTCCTGTCATCCACCATGCAGTTAAATCCACGGGCAAGTGGGAGTTCATTCATGCAACTGACAGAAACTTTTGTTTTCCTTCAACAGAAATTTAGATTCTATCCAGGCATAGAGCCGCCTGGTCTTCACTTAACTCGCTCACGTTAAAAGCTGAAAACTCTTGCCTTCCATTAGGATTTTTACCCTTCTGTTTTTCCTCCCTTATAATGACGCTCATTGAAAAACAGAGAATAGCTATAATCATGGCTTAATATAATTTTCTTCTGTGCTTCTAAAATGTTTTTCTTATCTGTTGCCATCACAGGTTGCTCTGGATCAATTAAAACAGGTAACAGTGCCTCAGAGAAGGCGCAGCTTTGTGAATATGGTTCCTAGGCTGGGGGACAACGCTCCTGCCTCCAGGCTTCTTACGGAAACTCCAGAAGAGCCCAAGTCGGAGCAACCACATTTAAATGCGGTTCAGTTCCAGTACGGTCAGAAGCCAGGGCACTACTTACTGTACATGAAACTGTATCATGCACAGCAGTAAAGCATGCATGTATGGCAAACCGGTCATCGTAACTGCTGTTTGTTTTGGTTTTGGTTTAGTTTGGTTTTGTTGCTGTTGCTTCCCCGATTGCAAAAAACCACTACACCCACGATTTAATCTCGGTGGACCAAAAGGTTCAAATCAGGTTACAGATTGCAAAACAGAGGAAAGTGTCCAGAGGGGAGACTTCTCCCAAAGTCTGAGTGAGGGAGAAGCAGCAGCCGGGACTCCCACCCTTTAATAGATGTTCCATTTTTTGGACATTTCCTACTCTTCCCTAATTTTACCTGAAAATAAGCTCATCTAAACATGAAGTTCAAAACCATCAGCTGCAAACCAAGGCATATGCTAAGATTTCAAGCTTGCGAAAAACCATAATGGAATATTTCAGTCATTTTAAGTAGACGTATACCGCCAAAAGCTATCCATAACCCCCGACATTTAAGAAACCAAGTTAATATTTGCATGTCCCTCCCCCAATGGCTACAAAAGCTATCGCTGTAAGCGGGGGTCCTTCCAACTGACAACAGCAGCAGTTTACCTGTAAATAATTCACAGGCCAAGTTTTGTAAGCGATTCTTGACCTCCGGTAAACAGTTACACTCGACTGCCTCTTTCCTTTAAGGGGGCGGAAGGGCCAGAAGAGGGCAGGCACCGAAGCCACGGAGCTCCGGCCGCCCCCGAGCACGCCGGCTGTGAAGGGCGCCCCGCCGCCCCAGGGCGGCG
>NW_009259240.1:90531-98255 GCF_000687185.1 Egretta garzetta | reverse complement strand
CGGCCACCTTGGCCGTCTCGCTTTTGAATGACCTGGGCTGGTACAGCCGGCGGACGGTGCCTGGGTTTGTCGGAGTGGGTGCAGGAGCGTTGCCTGCCTGAGCTGGCAAAAAGGTTTGAACAGAACTCTGGCCAAGCACCCAGCCAGGCTGCAGGGACGCTGGAGGAGAGAACAGAACAACGGGCATGGAAATAGGAGAGAGGGTCGCGGTGAAAGTTAGACATTCAAAATAGGTGTTTCTTCAAGTTTGGTAGAGGAGCGAAGGAGAGGAGTCTTGCCCATGTCCTCCTGGAAAGTTGCAGTATGAGTGGAAGACGTATTAGCCACCAGAAAATCCCCAAAGGAAAAGACTTGTTATTAATGCCACACAGACAGAGGAAAGCTTCAGTCTGGGTTCTTAATAAATCTAATTAAAAGAAAAAGGAAACCCAGAGGAAATCAAAACTTCTTATTTCTGCAGCTCACAGAACTGTTTGCTGGAGGAGCGTTTGACTGGGTTTGTTTACCGGCAAGGGAAGAACAGAATTGTTCTTCCAAGGTTGCAGCTGGTAAGACAAAACAGTTGCAGCTGTGCTGGTGACAGGATTCCAGAAGTGTGGAATTTGTGTTCATGTTGAGCGAGTGTAAATGGATTTGGGGATTGACCCTGAATAACCCATAAGAAGAAATGATCGAACCCCTCCCAGATGCAAACAGAGAATCCCAGACGGGGATGTGCTTGGGTGACAGCAAAGAGAGGAGAAATGTTGCAAGGACGACAGAGGATTCACCGCCACCTGACGAGCAGGCGTGTCCTTAGAGCAGATCCCGGGGAAGTGACTAAGGGTGCAGTTGGATGTGGCATGTGAGTCAACCTAAAAGCTTGCAGCTCCCCAAAGGAGCAGGCTGCTCTCCCCACTTCTGTGGAAGAGCCAGGCACTCCTGGGTTTTCCAGGGGCTGGCTCTGGTGCTTAGGATTCCTCAGTGAGTCACTCAGTTCCCTAACCTGACAGAGAACTAATTGTGGTTTTTTCCTTGTAAGTTTTCTGCCAGGTTAGGGAACTGAATAGATTCACCCTAAGGTCATAAAAGTATCATCAGGAGCAAGCACAAAGGAAGGGTTGAAACCATTCAACTGTCTGGAGGAACAGAACCGTCCCTTTGGTGACGCTGCACTCTTAAATCATCTCAGTAGTCTCATCTAACTCCTCCCCAAACCAGAAACTTCGTGTTACTGCTAGGAAGTCTTAACAACTTGGTATCCTTCAAAAGGTTGGTCCCTTCCACTTCTCACCCTCAGCCGAGCCCTCCCGTTGCTTCCTTTGTGCCCAGTCTTGTATACCTGTGACCCTGAGGTTAGCCAGTGAGCAAGCTAAATTGGAAGGCTTTAAAAAAGGACAGTTTTCTAATTAATTCCTGAAACAGCTAACAATGGAGTCAGATGAGTGACAGAGGTTGCACAGGAGAAGTAACAAGACTGTGCGGTTGCAAACAAGGGATTCAGCCTTTCAGCAGCAGCTGGGCACTTGTTACAATGTGTAGCATAGGCCCAAGACAGCAGTGAGGAGGAAGGGTCTGTAACAGTGAAGGAGAAGTACTTTAAGGAACAGAGTTTGCTCTGTGCTTTACAGAATGCCAATGAGAAGGGGATTTAAAAAAAAAAAAAAAAAGCAGAGACAGGCTGGTAAGGGATAAAAATAAAAAAAAGCTTTCGGGCTTTCAGTTCCACAAAACCAGAGGAAGACACACAGCAGAGGCATCCTGGAATTGGAGCCCAGGAAGAGAATCCAATGTTGAAAAAACCAGAAGGCAGAAGTGATCTGCAGGCAGAAGGAAAACCAGAAAGTAGAAAAGTGAAGATTCACACTGACAGCGGAGCAAAACAAGTCTGCGTGACTGGAGACTTCTTGTTGAGAAGAACCAACTGACCTGTCACGTCTGCAAGGAACAAGGATTTGAGATGTGCTGCCGAGAGTGAAGAGAGTCTTGTGAGAGTCAGCAGAAGTCCTTCACAGTGGGACGAATGGCAGCGACGGGCGCTATTTATGCGCAAACACAGGGGAGAGAACTTGGGACTGTGGGATTGCCAGCCCCTTGCGTGCAAGGTGCGTGTCTGTACACTGGTCATGGGATATGGTTGCTGTGCCAAATCCTCCTCATGTTTTTTTGTTGCACGGTGCTATAGTGCACATAAACATACTCTGTTGCATTCTTACCGCCATCTCAATTCATCCACCCAGTAATTCCGAAGCTGGCAACTGACGCGGTAACCAGATATTTTAAAAAAGTTTCCTAGATTTCTCTGCTCTCCTTCTGTTTTTATTGTCTCCTCCATTTCCTCCCTCTTCTTGATTACCACATGATACTTATTCATTCTCAATTTTGCTTCCTTGATTACATCTCCAGAAGAGACTTTTTATTTCCACCCTGCTGAAATAGTAGACTTCTCAAATACACTTCTCAGTGAGCATGCTGTTGTTTTTGTTGCATGTTCCCCACTTGCTGTCTCTAGAACTTTTACAGTCCATGTAAAACAATCAAAGAATACAATATTGCTTTAAAAGCATTTGAAAATTCGGTTTCAGAAATCTCTGGTTAGTTTGCCAGCTGAAGATCCCAGCTGTGCAGCTATGATTGTAGAGTAGATTATTTTAATCTCGGAGAACAAGCTAATTCCAAAGGTCATGAACAAATGATCCGAGAAAAAAGTCTCTAAAACATATCCCACAAATGTATTTCTGAATGGGTGGGTTGTGGATTTAAGACGAAAGGAGCTGTGGTGCTTCCTCTTCTAGTTCTTCCTGCTAGTACCTGGTGTTACTGGTCCCATTCTCACACTTTTATATCAGCATGGACTCAGGAATGCTGTTAAGTCCTTTAAAAGGATCTATGAAGTAGATAGTCCTTTAAAAGGATCTATGCATAACACTGCATGTACACCATCTTTTTCTTGTTTAAATGGTGTTTTCTGTAAAGCTATCCTTGCTTTTACTTGAAGATCAAAACATGGATTCTTGCAAGTTGTCTGACTGAATATGTGAAGATTAAAAATGTGAGTACTTCTGATGGATTTTTCTGCTATTTTGGTTTTGTGTTTGGTTTAGTTGCAATGTTGCCTTTGCTGGAAGAATCAAATCAGCAGAAAAGCTTTTCTTGTTCAGAGCTCTGTGCTTCCTTCAGGTGGCACCAGCCAGCACCAAATGCTTTCTCCTTCTTCAGCTGCTCCTCTACTGGAAATTTCTTTCCTGTAAAAGGGCTGCATCTTTCAGGAGCAATACCAGCTTATGGCATCGGTCTGAAGTGTCATCGCAACTGTGACTTAAGGAGGGCAGACACATGTGATGTGACAAAGAACACAAGGAAAATGAGAGGCTAAATCAAAAAAGTGAAAGTTCATGCACAAGCTAAAGCATAAACACAAGCAGAGAAGACAAATAAAAAGAAGATAAAAGGTCTTAAGGAGAAAAATCATTAACAATGTCCTGCATAGAGGGTCATATATAATAATTATGGCAAAAGAAAGCATTATTCCAGAGCTTACAGTCTGAAAAAACATGAAGAAAGCAAACAGTGACTCAGAGGATGGGATTTTGCACATATTTGACATTAATGAAATGCAAGTTGGAATAAATGTTTGTAAAGTTCAGATTAGCATTAGAACTGAAGAAAAGTACACAAACAAAGAGGAAATTAAATGCAAGATAGTGGGATAATGATAAGTGTGCCAGGCATGTGTTTTGGAAGAAAAGGATAAAAAAGTGCAATCAAGCAAAGCCAAATTAAAATTACACTGTGGAATGATGGTAATACCTTCAAGATGTTGCGAATTCTAATCAGGATGTAACGGATATCCTGAGTATACAGGCTGAATCTTTAGAATATGCAACATAAAAGCCATTGCTTTCTGCTGAAACAGTGAATTTGTATATTTGATAACAAAGCATTTGACCCTTGTGTGAGTCCAAACTGCTGAATGCATTTGAAGAAAATGGGATGTCCTCCCAACACATTGTACCTAGAACTGATGAAAGTAATTCAACCAGTACAGTACCTGCTTTACACACTACCTATTGCGTTAGAATAAGGAATAGTATGAGCACTGAAATACACAGAAAAAGAAAGCATTGCTAATAATTTTACATAATCTCAGAATTACTTAAGTAGCATGATAGTCACTGAAAAAACAAGATGTTGACAAGGCCTGTTCAGCCTTCCTGCATAAGCAAGGTGGTCATCTCATCATATTTGTGAAGCCATTAGGTGTTGAGAATGCTCGTAGCAGCGAACCCTACAGCAGAAGAGCACCAGCTCCGCCAGCCAGCCTCACAAATCATCAGAACTGATGATACTCAGGAACGTGATAAGAGGTAGAACCTGGCAGAATCTGTGGTAGTCCACAGGAATTAACCCCATCTCATTAGTAGATAAAACTCAATACAAACAAACAAACAAGAGGAAGTTGGTTTTGACTTCAGTACCATATACAGAGCAGTTGCTGACTTCCCAGGAAAACCCAATGATTTGGGGA
The DNA here is from genome assembly GCF_000687185.1 of Egretta garzetta. Lineage (NCBI taxonomy): Eukaryota > Metazoa > Chordata > Aves > Pelecaniformes > Ardeidae > Egretta > Egretta garzetta. The sequence goes on along the minus strand of NW_009259240.1, from coordinate 93,748 downwards.
AGGTAAAAGTAGCTTGTAATATGCCAACCTTTAAAGGTCTTAACTCAGAGAGTATTAAAATTTGCAGAGCATCTTACCATAGCTCTTTCAAATCTTAGGTATATGGAAGGCGTTGAGACCATAATGGAGGAAGAGGCAGCACAAGCATGCTATGCATGCAGTATTGGTGACCTTACAAGTTGATCCAGCGAGGCGAGATTTGGAGCCCTGTACTTAGAAAAGAAACCACTAGTAGTTTTTGCCTCACCGGTGAAACAAACACATCAGCAAGGACTGTTTTGCAATAAAGTTTCCGCAGTGAAAAGGTCAACACTATGATTGAGAAAACAAATTTCCAAGCAGAAAAATCCCAGAAGCTACCAAAAGAATTTGAAAAATCATTGCTACTCCCAAATAGCAGCAGCATACGATATTGAAACTGTAACATTTGAATTTATTTAATGACTTTGAAAAGACCAGTGAACACAGCAGCCTTGTACCAGAAAAACAAGGTGACTAAATCGTAATATGAGAACCTTTATGTTACCACAGCAATGCAGAAATCAAGAAAAACACACAAAGTTTCACTCAAACAATTAAAGTATGTGCTAGTTTCAAAAAGATGTTGGAAAAGAATCTGAGAATAAAAAGCACAAGATAAAGATGTGCTTATGTTTGTGTCCATTGTTTTGCTAAAATGGTCAAAGACCAGAAAAGCGGCCCCATGTACCTCCCAGGAATGACAGAACTGTCAAGGCAAATGGAACATAAAAATATTCTGTACAAGCAATTGAATCACCCTACCCAAGACACTGAGAATAGAAACTCTCTTGAGAATAGGGTCAGACTGGAATAGAAAGAAACACCATGTACTAGAGCAAGATGGGATAGAGCATGAGTAATCGTGATAGCTGGGAAAAAACCTAGTAGATGTGGCAAGATAAAACAGAAGTGTATAGCATCTTCAACAGGCCCTAGAGCAAACTAAAGAGCAGATCTTCTTACCAAAGGAAAACAAAACATGGAAACATACTTTAGTATTGCAGGCTACTAGTCAGGCTTTTGGGAACCAGGCAAAATGTCAGAGGCTTCCATAGTACCCACGGAGGGTAGAGCTGCAAAGAACTATGTGGTCTCAATCACAAGATCTCAGTTTACCTTAAATTAGATCACATATTTATTTGAGAACAAGAATTTGATTACATCTGACTGTCCCATAGATCACATATTTATTTGAGAACAAGAATTTGATTACATCTGACTGTCCCATATAATAGCCAGGCAAACAGCAAGGCTGAGTTTGCTGTACAGATTGCTAGAAGTATTGACATGGTGCAAACAGCAGAGGGAATGTTTTGCATTCCGTTCTTGAATGTGGAAAAGATTCCCACAGAAAAGTTTACTGCAGCTGAGTACAATGCTTGAAGTCACATTTGGTAACAGACTAAAGGAGTAACAGATTAGAACCGTCAGAAAAAGGCCAAAGATAGGAGTCTTATAATTGCAATCCTGATTTGTGTTTAGATACTTCTTCATTGGAAGCAATCGACACTTTGGAAGAGAGAATTCCTGATTCTCATTCCAGATCAAAGGGAAAATTCCCCATCTGGAATATATTGAAATTGTGTATCTAGATGGTGGGAAAGATACAGGCATGTAATGAAGCATGTATCAATGACCAAAAAGTGCCATAGTTCCTAACTAGGAGGTACTGGGAAAAAAAAAAAGGGCTATTAGTCAGTGTGTCCCCCTGTGTCTGCTATTAATTACATGGAAAATTTTTCATCATGAAGACATTTAATTTGAAAGGCCATGAATCTCTGACTTGTTATTAAAGACTTTTTTTTCTCTCTGTACTTTGTAATGCTATTGCCACAATTATATGAAGATCTCAAAAGATATGTACCCCCTTTGCATAAAAATAATCCCTAACCTGGACTAATTAACAGAAAGCTGTACATAGGACAAAACACTAGAAATTCAGAAGCAAAGGCAGCAACTTGATAGTTACTGTGGCTTAGTTTTTTCCTCTTGGACAGAGACAACAAAATTAACTGACTTTTCTAAGATCTGCCATAGAACTGCTGTCAGGACCAGTTCTGCAATTGAGCTAATATTCTATTTTTTCTTCCTTATATCAGTCACCCCCATCAGAGCCAAAGATAAAATACACAGTTTCCTAAAATCTAAATAAATCTCTCTTCAAAGCATACTTTTCTTGTGCTTACTGAAAGAAAATAGATGATTTCTACTTACGCATTCAGTTTATTCATATCTAGTCAACTCATTTACATAAAAAAAAGAAATGGAAAATTTATTTTGCTTGTGCAGTTTCAAAGCTGTAGCTTCATTGATAATGACAGATCAACTCTGTAATTGCTAAAAATGTACGCTGCAAAATGGGTCAGAATCTGAAATTGTTAAGTGAGCAATTTTTCTATGCATATGCACATGATATTTTTCAGTGCTTGTGGATCCGGTCAATTCTATGTAGGTATCTGATAAACCAGCAAAAATTGTATCTGTGTGCAGCACTGATCTCTTGCTGTAGACTCTCTACCAAACCCCTCAACAGCTGAACTGCGACAAAATGTTTGGCAAGCTGTGTAGGTGATGAAGCCTGATTCCCTCCAGATCTGGGCTTTGTGTCTACAGCCTCTGCCGCCAGAGAAGGTACGAAACAAAACTGACGCCCTTCTTGCAGCTGATCCCTTTCTAACATCCCTCTCCCAAATAGAGCGGTTTGGGGTTTTTCCCCCTTTTTTTCAGTATTGGGGGGGAAGGCATTAAATTCACACTGAAATCTTTCCTATAGTGGGGGTAAAAAAAATCTGCTCATCTGTTATTGTACAGCCTCAAGAAATATGGAATCCTTCCTGTTGAGATTTCTTTTCTGAAATCTGGTTGACCCCGTGTTCAAAACTGTTAGGAGGACAAGGTGAAGGTGGGACAACAGACAAAACATAATGCTTTACAGCTTGCCTTAGGAGAACATACCGAATGTTCTTAAATGTTTTGTGACATAACATAAAAGGATACCCATTTGCCTTGTTCAGGGGCCATAAAACCACCCAACACCAGAGCCCCCTAGGTTGAAAAATAATGCGGAAACGCCACTGCTGAGAGTGGAAGACGCTTGTTTCACGGGCTAAATTTTGTGGTACCGAAGTGCCGCCCCTCCCCAGCACGCTGCCCTTCCTGAGGGACCCCCTTCCCGCCGCCGTGCCTCGGCCCCCCC
>NW_009259240.1:84902-89923 GCF_000687185.1 Egretta garzetta | reverse complement strand
CCCCTCGGCGCCCTCCCGCTCCCTCACTGGTCACGTGCCCGCAGCCATGGTCCTGAGGCCTGAGTGTAGGCCCTGACCTGGGGGAGCTGGTGCGGGGTATCCCCCAACCCCCTCTGGTACCCCAGCTGAAGGCCTCTTAAGAGGCAGGAGACCCGCCGGGGGATGGCCCGCCTGGCGGCATCCTCACCTCTGCTGCAGGAGGGCCAGGAGGCGGCCGGGCCCCCTCAGGCCTCCTGAGCTGGCCGCTCCTGACAGAGCTTTGACTGCGGGAGGTCTCAGGTCCTGCACGTGCTGCTCTGTTCAGAGTATTCTGGCCATGCTCTTACCAAGAGAAGGCAGAAACGCTTCTGGAACCATGTCTCGTTGGTGGTGTGGTCCTGTATCCCGCCCAGAGCAAATGCGGTTCCCTTGGCAGCAAAAGTCTGCTACTTTGGGCGCTTCTGTGGAGATTCAGACCTGTTTCATTGCAGGTAGCAGTGCGACAGGCTTCCACAGCAGCCATCTCGCCTTGAGATGCTTCTTTTCACTTTTTGTGTCACTTTATTTGATCTCTATGCTTTATGTCCAAAGCGATGAATATGCTCCAGCTGTTGAAAGTCTGCTTCACGGTCATACTCCATTGTTTTGCACACTGAAATGATGGCATAGCAGTTACATTTGAGATAAGGGATGTAAGACCAGATGCTTCTCTTTTCCCTGTAGCCTCTTGCAGAGCAGCTAATGGAGTCTTTATCTGCAATACTGCCAGTCACGAGGTAGCAATGAAGGCTTCCCTGTCCCATGACCATGACTGCTCTGTCCCATTGTACGTTTGCATGTTGTTGCTCATGCTTTTGTCAGATAACCAGGTATTTCTGTACTTGTCATTGAGCCTGGCATACACTTATGTGGTTTATTGCATGAGTGGATGAGAATAAGGCCTTTCATATGACCAACATGAAGATATCTTCCATCTGTCTAATAAGTATATGCTTCAGTCTTGTGATGAGGTGCATGTGTCAGGTTTGAAGTATTCTTACGAAAGAAGTTGTTCGAGGAAGGGGCTGTGGTCCTGTAAATTTTGGGGATGGGCTGTGGGTTGGCAATCTCCCTTGCTGGATACATTTCTATGGCATTGCTATTCTGGAATCTTTGTGTGTGAGGAGATGACATCATGGGTTTTTTTGGTCTTTTTTTTTTTTTTTTTTTAAGCTGTCCAGAAAAAGATCAAAAAGAATGGTGTAATGTTCTTCATGAATCGGAAAAGAGAGGTAGGGAAATGGAGACCCCCATCTGTTCTGATTCTGCATCTTTGTGCCTTATTTCAGTATGTTTGGCAAACTGATTGTTGCACGATTCACTTATTCTCTTAGATAACTGTAGAAAAAAAGTCTGCCTTCCTATGTTATACTGGATGTACCTAGTTGTTTGCTTAGTGCTAGGTAAAATCAAGCTAATTTACACTATTTATCTCAAGGCTTTTGAATTGTAATGGTGAGATTCTTTCTTCTTTTGGGAAGAAGACTTTTGTCTTGGATAACTGTCTTCGGTAAAGGAAATCCTGGAATCATGAAGGTTCGTATGTACATTGTAAATTCTGGATCATCCGAGGTGTACTGTGGCACCTGGCTGATGTTCTGGCAAGAACCAGTATTTTAGTGACAGACATTTTTTTGTCTGATGCTGCCCAGTGCTTTCCTGTGTTTTCACTTGAAGTCCTGTCTGAAAACTCGGGAATTCTCTGGTTTTCATTTTGGTCTTTGTTTTGTCACTCTGGGAGCTTTGTGTCTCATGAAAGAGGTGCAGTGAAATTGTGATTGTGGTTTATGATCAGGCATTTGGCAGCTGTACTGCTCAAGCAGCCCTTCCTCTCCATCCTTGCTGATCATTCCTGTTGCTGCACTGCCCTCTCCCAGCATGCTGCTTTTCTATGGTTTTAGGATATAACTACATTGAGCACTGGTCTTGTTGAAGAAAAAACAACAGTTTTCTAAACAGAATGGAAAAAGTAATGTAGAGATGAGAGAGCAACTCCAAATGGCTTGGAACTAATTACATTGGTAGTTGGAAGAACTGGGCATCGGATGTGAAGTTGGCCTGGAGCTGGAAGAGCTTACTACAAGGTGGCTTTTTAGCAATAAATCCTATTTCTGGAATATGCTGATATTGGGATTCTGTATGTCCATGCTCTTAACCCAGTAGAATAGTCAAGGAGCAGAGTGGAAAGCTGACACAGAACTCTTACTTCGTGTATTACAGCTGCTTCAATATTTTGCTGTCAGTTCTGCCATTGCTCCAAGTATTCTCTGAGAAAATAGTCACGGAACAAAGAATTAACCAGACTTGTATGAAAAGCATCTAACTGTTTAAATACACAAATGCCATTTCCTGGGTTTGCAACAAATGACAATTGTTTCGCTTGTTTCAGTATGTAAATTAAAGCATATGAAATTCTTGACAAAAATGATAGTTACAAATATAAATTCAATTCCTGTTGAACTCCCTGATTCCCACAATATAACATTGGCCAACAATTCACACAGCTTTTATCTGCAAGGAACTGTTTCTATCCATGAAAAGTCCTCAATGCTGAGTCCTATAACTGGTAAAGCGATATTCAGCTTCACATTGGTAGGAACACTAATAGTCACAAAGTCCTGTGTTTTTCAATTATGCTGATTATGTCCGTTATTTGGCAGGTTTAAATTATGTGTTGAAAAGTTGCCTGAAGTGCCCTTGGACAGAAATGGCAATCTTATTTGGCAAGGCTTTCAGTATAGAATATTTTCATTTGGACAGCAGTAGAACATACAATTTTAAGTTTGCTAGTGTGATTTTTATTTACAGATAAAATATTTAGAATTTGTAGCTACTGTACCTCTGTAACTTTTTGAATGTATTAAGAGCTTTGGGAGTAGAAAATACTATCATCTGTTCAAAATTTTGATCACATTTTCTGAGAGGAGACCTTCTGTAAAGTAATTATGTTTGACCTTGCTGGAAGAATATAATCCTTATTTTTAAGAATTGTGAGGGTAAATCCTATACATCAATGACTATTAAATTTGAATGCTTCCCCCTCCCCCTTTCTTTAAAGGTTTATTTGTTTATGAGACTAATACCATGTTTCAATCCATTGCTTGTAAAGCATCCTTAAGTATGGAGAACTTCATTCTGTAAGTTGTTTATAAAGGAAGAAGAAAGGGGACAATTAATTTTGTTGCCGTTCTTTGCACTGATAAATGCAAAAGAGCTGAAATAACAAACTGGGTAAGTAATGGGTTTTTCCTAATAAATCTGGGAAAAGATACAGCTTACAAAATCCTTGTAGCTCAGGTAATAGAAAAGAAAAATACCATGTGCTGCTTTACATGGAGTTTGTCACCATTCAGATCAGCTTTTACATTCTTTAAGTACTTTAAAGAATCCTTAAAATACTTTAAACAGAGTCTCATTTTAATGTATTTATTTCTTCATCTGATTTTATTGTTTTTTAAATCACATGCATAAACCCATGTTTACAGGCTTACCATTTCTATGATATGTCAGAGAACTTGTAAAAAAGTTACTTGCATGCAGTGGCTTGCTTTCTTTTGTTATCAGTTGTGCAAATCCAGTGGTAGTAGTACCTTCCAGTGAATAATCAATTTCTTACTACCAAGGAAAAAATATTTTTCATGAAGGAATAACATTTAAGGTAAACCAGTTCTGGTTTGTAAAAGCTTGGCAAAGTTAAACATATAACACTTTCTGGAAAAGAAACTGTAACTGATAGAGTTAAACATTGCAAGTATTTTATTTTTCTTGTAAATAAATTTTGTTTCTGTGGTGGGTTGACCCTGACTGGATGCCAGGTCTATCATTCCCCTCCTCAGCTGGATAGGGGAGAGAAAATATTACTGAAAGGCTTGGGGAAATTAGTTTAATTTATTGCCAATCAGAGTAGGATAATGAGAAAAAATCCCAAATCTTAAAACACCTTCGCCCCACCTCCCTTCTTCCCAGGCTCAACTTCACTCTTGAATTCTCTACTTTCTCCCCCTGAGCAGTGCAGGGGGATGGGGAATGGGGGTTGGGGTCAGTTCATCACACGCTGTCTCTCCTGTTCCTTCCTCCTCAGGGGGAGGACTCCTCACACTCTGCCCCTGCTACAGCCTGGCAGGAACAGACTGCTCCAGTGTGGGTCCCTCACGGGGTCGCAGGTCCTGCCAGGAGCCTGCTGCAAGCGTGGGCTTCCCATGGGGTCACAGCCTTCTTTGGGCATCCCCCTGCTCTGGTGTGGAATCCTCCCCAGGCTGCAGGTGGGTATCTGCTCCACCTTGGACCTCCCGGGCTTCAGGGGGACAGCCTGCCTCACCATGGTCTTCACCACGGGCTACAGAGGAACCTCTGCTCTGGCACATGGAGCACTTCTTCCCCCTCCTTCTGCACTGACCTTGGTGTCTGCAGGGCTGTTCCTCTCACATATTCTCACTCTTCTCTCTGCCTGCTGTTCCCCAACAGTTTTCTCCCAGCAGTTCCTCCCCCTGCCCCCCCAGCTTCTTAAACATATTGTCCCAGAGGTGCTACCACCATCACTGATGGGCTCAGCCTTGGCCAGCGGCGGGTCCCTCTTGGAGCCGGCTGGCATTGGCTCTGTTGGACACAGGGGAAGCTTCTGGCAGCTTCTCACAGAAGCCACCCCTGTAGCCCCCACTGCTACCAAAATCTGGCCACACAAACACAGTACAGTTTCATGTTCCCTCTCATTGTTTCAATGATAATTTATTGGGTGACTAATGAATCTGCTCAGTTTAAACATTTTGTTCTTAGAAGCATATTCGTCTTAGAAAGCCCTCGGGGATACCTTACATACCACTCTGACAAGATATGGAGATAATTCCATAGACATTAGGCTGTGTAGGTGTGATAGAAATGTAGATTTCCAGAGACCCTTGAATGATTGCTCTTGCCTGATAAGATTAAGAATGATGGAAAAATGTCTTCTACTTCCTCTTACTTGTCTTTACACATTGTCTCACACTTGTGTTCTCATTGAAAAA
>NW_009259240.1:24645-84867 GCF_000687185.1 Egretta garzetta | reverse complement strand
GACTGCCAGTTTGTTACTGTTTTATTGATGCAGGAAGGTTAAATAGTACTTATAATTTTGGTCTGGGGAACTTCCTTTTTTTCTTTTTCCTATATTTTTAAAAACAGGTGGGTTGGTCAGGGTCTGTGAGGAAAGTTACCTTTCCTCAACATACATGTAAAACTAAAATATTTGAATTGAAGAATAATTTTAGTGCACTGGAAAAGATAAGAGGAAAAGTTGCCGTGTAATCCATATATATTGGGGTTTTTCCCCCCGTTAAGTATGTTAAAAACTTTGTTCTAGGTTCGTCTGACTCATGAAATCAGACACAAGAATATAGTGGCATTTCATGAATGGTATGAAACAAGCAACCATCTCTGGCTTGTAGTGGAGTTATGCACAGGTAAGATAAGCTCAAAAGATAAAAATATATAGAGTGAGTATTTGTAAGAGTTTTTTATAATAGTTTCTCCACAACAAATACTTAGATCTTTGAAAAAGCTGATTATAATTTTGAGAATCCTATTTATATATAAAAAATATTTTGCTTTTGGAAACATGTTTAGAAATCATTTGAGGTCATATTTCTCCCCTGCTTCACTGTATATGTGTGTATACATTAATTGATATGACATAATGTTGGTTTTTAATAGCTGAAAAGGTAGGGCTAATCAGGGAAACTTAACAAATTGTGAGTAGTTGCAGGGTAGCTAAGTAAAAATTACTTGAGAAAAGTTTTCTAAGGACTGGCAGCTTTGGCATTCTCTTTTTATTTTATAGCACGCAATAAAGAGAGCAAGGAGCAAATCAAGTTATAATATACAAATAGTTTAATATAACTCAAATAAATTTTTAAATCAAAGGGCAATTCTGTAGGTAGTAGTAAATTATGTAAGTTTTCTTCCTATTCAGAAGAAGTATTTTGCCTTTTAAGTTAACACATTAATTTTGGAGCTCTGAGAACCCAAAACTGGATGAAGTGATTCACTGAGTTTTGATAGGTTCTCATCAATCTGTTAAAGAAATCTTTTAAAGCTTTCTCTAATTGTGATGACTGCGTGTTTTAAACTCCAGATAGCAGGCTTTACTCCACATGGAAAGAAAAGAAGGCCAATTGTGCAAGTGATACATGCTAAGATTTTGGCATCTGGAATTTGTTTCATAGTAAAATTCCATATTACACACAGCCTTTTTTTCTTTCCAGAATCCTATTTCAAAAATTAGTGAAGAAGAGAAGCTACAAGTTCTGGAAAAAAAATCAGCTCATTCTTTTATCTGCATGATTTGGCTAAGAAATAATAGATAACCCAGGAAACCCATAGATAATTCACAAAATACAAACTAATCTCAGGGGAACAGGTTTGGTAGGAGTAGTAAAGGACCAGATGAGGTTGAGGAAAGGGATTTTGGGAGAGATGTGAATGTGGAGTTTCAGATAGGAGACTGGGACAGGAAGGAGAAGAAAGACTGAGCAGTGAGTTTGTGGGAAATGAGATTAGGAGAAGTCCAAGTCCTATGAACAGTTAGGAGGGGAATAGCTCAAACGGGATGAGTCTGGTGACGTACCTGAGAATCAGTGGGATGTGAGGAAGTAGATGAGGGGGGAAGAAGAGAGATTTTTACAAAGACAGAGAAACAGTAATGATCAGTGGGGGAAAGCATAGAGAGGGAATGTGAAGCCCAGGGAAGGACACAAGTGACAGAGGATATATGTGAGGGATAATTGGAAGGCTTTGTGTGTAATCTCATCAGAAACAGAGGAAGGGTTGGTTGTAATTTAGTGGAGAAAGGAGCCTGGTGTTTTTGGAAGGATAGAGAAGGTTCTCATGTTAGGATGGGAAGTTCAGAGAGATAAGAGTAGGACTTGCTGGGCCAGGAAGCTGGGATTTGTGTGAGAAACCTGGAAAGTAAAAGTTTAGTTCTGGGTATTTTTGTTTTGTTTTGTTTTTTAAAATTCTTTTTTCTTAAAAAAAAAGAAAGAGAGAGGAAAGGATGAAAATTAAATAATTGGGGTACATGAGTCAAGAAAAGGACTGCAGAAATACTATGTGAGAAGAACAAACAAAATAATTTATTGTTGTATGTTGTTGACCTCAGGACCCCAGAATAAAATGCAGTTTTACTGTTTCTGTTGTCTGTGAATTCAGTGGAAAATTGCATGTCATTAGCTTTAGCACTTGTTCACAGAAGTTGATAACTTGTTCTTCGTATTGTTTATTCTTTTAACTCAGGCAGCAGGGATCTAGTTAAGGAATTTGAATAAACCCATTGGGTACTATTACACTGTGAGGTGACACAGTGTTGGGGTTTCTTTTTTCCCTTCTGTTTCCTTTGTAAAATAAATAAATATTGAAGTAATTTTGAAGTCATGCACTCAAATTTAATTCTAGTCCAAATTTAAGATTTTTTTGTCATGGTATTGGAAATAGATTTTTTTTTTCTGTACGTCATGGATTTTGTAACTATTAGATAATCTCAAGAAATATTTTTAGTATCTACTGATAATGATTTTTGCTTGACATCCTTTGAAGAAGCTTATATAATGTCCTTGGGAATTATTTGTACGGCATCATCTTTATATGCACTTGCTGACTATGTGTAAACGTATTTCAGGTGGTTCTCTAGAATCTGTTATTGCTCAAGATGAACATCTACCTGAAGATGTAGTGAGAGAATTTGGTGTTGATTTGCTTAATGGTCTATACCATATACATAAGCTTGGAATTATCTTTTGTGAACTGACGCCTGGAAAGGTAAGGAGTATTATTTGTAGGGGATGCTGTGTGTGACTTTGTATGGCATCGGTATGTAATTCATTATTTCCATTGTAATGTTTGGACGAGGCTTACCTCAGGTTGGAGGCCAGTTGAGCTTTATAATCTATATGAAGACAATGAGAGACAAGGCTATAGCTTGAATATCTTAAGAACTAATTGATTTCTTTCCCTGTTGTATATTTCATACAATGTGATAGATTCTTTTTGATTTGGTCTACTGGTTTGAATTAATGAAGAATTTTAGTTCTCTCTCTTCAGACATACAACTTCATTAATTATACCTATTCTATCGTGCTGCAGAATATTTTGAAGTCATAGAAAATGCTAATGAGGGAGTAAAGTTAACTAAACTTTTTTGTTAATAACCTTCTCTGTTGTTTCCAAAAGCCATTTAAATTATCTTCTTACTCTTAAATAAAAATACAAATCTTCATGCAGTTTCTGATTTTGCATATGTGTGTGGAAATCATGGATAGTTTTGTCAAACTCTAGAATATAGCTATATCCAAAAAATCCTTGCTTAACACGACTTGGTTTTGGTCTTGACCTATAAGTGATCAAGTTGCCCTTCTCTGAATTTTCTGTAAAATCTTGCACAATTATACTCAGCTTCTGTCATTTGTGGGTCCAAAAGCACTAAAAAAATATAGGAATAAAGCATAATGGAGACGTGTCTGTATTCTTCCAAAGAAGAATGTTGCTGTAAAGTACTCCTTTGGACACAGAGCACTAAAGTAAGACTGCTTTTTTTTTTTTTTTTTTTGTTCCCCCTTCCCCAACTGAATGGGGCTATTTCTCCAAACAACATTTTTAGGATTATGAAGCTTTTAATTACAAGAATAAGCAGGAACCACATAGAGAAAATTCTCATCATCATTGGACAAAATCTTTGGAATTTTCTGCTAAATAAATTTTGAAAGAGTCACCTTTTTTTTTTTTCCCCTCAAATGAAGCAATGTTTTTTTTTTTTTACTATGCTTTTGTTTTCCTGTACGGTTTTACTCTACTTTCACTGTCTTTTCTATAGTGACATCACTGTTCATTTAGATTTAATAACAAGTAAAAAGTGCACATTATACCTCTTAAGGGTTCTATTGTGAGATTCTGTAATTTTTTGGTTATAAGAAAAAAGACAGTATTGGTGTGGACTTCAAAGGAAAACTTTTCAGTGTTTTCAGTTATAGTCATCATCTCTATGGAGTTAAATGGTTTGAGATTGTGATTTTTTTTTTTTTAATATATGAATTATTTTATACTTTGTGTTGGAAATTTCAGCAGTCATCATTTTTAGTATATGATACTTGTATGTTGCATTACATTTATTCTTCTAGATTCTGCTGGAAGGGCCTGGCAATTTGAAATTCAGTAATTTTTGCTTGGCTAAAGTGGATGGTGAAAACTTGGAAGAATTTTTTGCTTTAGTTGGATCTGAAGAAGGTGAAGGAGATGTCAGTGAAAGCACTCCACAAAGATACCTGAAAAATAGATTTCGAGGTATGATATTTTTACTAGCCAAAATTAACTTTTACCAAAGGGGTAGAATGAAAGTTGGAAAAAGGCTTTGTTTGAAGTAATTTGGAGAGAAGACCTTGAAATAAAATAGTTGATTATTGGTCTGTTGAGGTTGACTAAATTTCTAGAGAAACTGAATAATTAATTCTGTTGTGTTATCATTTGTAAGGATGAATGTGTTTCCCTGTGTCTTTGCAATGGAAAGCGTGATCCATACATTTTCTTTAAGCAGGTTTAACATATCCTGCATATGCGAATTTTTTAAGTAAACTCAACCCCAAAATTTAGCTCTTAAAGACTGTTTTAGAGAGATCATAACTTACAGAGGGAACAACTCTGCAAGTGCAACTGCAAGTGAACAGAAAGAAAAGAAACAAATAGAAAGAAAAACAAATTTACAAATAGGTGGTAATAATTCTAAGTTTTACAAAGCCAGTTTAACTAAGAGCTGGAAAAAAATATACTTTGTTATAAAATGTGTGACAGATTAACAATCCCTCACTTTTCCTGCTTTTTGTTATTTTTGGATTGAAGCTCATATGTAGGTGATTTGTTACAGAAGTATACTACAGTCTATAACTTTCAACATAAGATAATTGGAGGTGGCTTTTTTTAAATTTCCTTTTGGAGCTTGAGATCAAACCCCTACAGTACAGTTTAATTTACAAACTGTCTGTCCATCCTGAGAATGTTTTAATTATTTATAAACTGTTCTTGGGGGTTCTTTTGTAGAAAAAAAATAGAAGCAAAATTTCAAGAATTAAAAGAAACCAACCCCCAAAACAAAAAACAAAACCCCAAATTAAGTATATGAATGAGATCTGAAATGTTTCAAGGTAGCTAATTAATTAAAAGTATTAATTCTTGGTTTGGATTTGCCGAAGAGGCTGAATTATTAATTGCTATTTGATGAAAACTATGGTGGGAAGAAAAATCCTGTGAAATACCTTTGGTCCTTCATGCATTTCACATATTATCAACTAAGTACAAGTAGTAGAATTAGAAGAATGGGAAGAACACTAAAACTTTGGAAGTTCAGAGTTCAGACTGGGACTGGCTTTCCTAATAGATGAAATTATATTTCTGATATTTAGTTGATATAGGACAATGTGTTTTTTAAAAAAAAGGTTTAAAGGAAGTGATAAAAAGAATCATTTATTTAAAACTTTTTGTGCTCCAGTTATAAAGTAGTAATTGGAGAATGAGGAAATAACTGATATTGGAAGTATGATAAAGAAAATAAGTCATTTAAAATGAATCCTGTTTTGTCTCAGAAAAATTTGAGCTATGGAATTATTTATGGACTTTTTAAAAGTCTGTGCTGCAGATGTTGACTGTAAGGTCTAGGACTAAATTCTGTTAGCTTCACATTAAATTTATACACAAAATTCAGTAAGTACTATGCAGAACTGCTGCTTCTTTCACTGGAGACTTTGTACTGCTGTACTTTCATTGTCCTTTTTGATGCAAAAGGTCCAAGTGATTTCTAGTTTGAGGCTCAACTGTTTCTGTACTTCTTACTTAAGAGTAATCATTTGTTTTTAAAGTATGAGAAAGTTACTGTGCTTTAGTTTCAACAGGCAGATCCATGCAAATGCAGTAGGCTGCAAATACTGTTTGTTGTTTTTTTTTTTTCACTGAATAGGAAAAATTCAGAATCTTGGTTTTAATCTCCTGAAACTTTTATTAGTCAGCATCTCAGAACATCTCACAGACCTCTCTTTCCAAGATAATGATGCGTCATAGCAGTTACTGTTATTGGGAACAACGGAATTCTTAGATACTAAGACCAAGACCAGATCTTTATTCAGGAAGAAATATAAATCTAATCTCTTTCCTGTTGCCTTTCAGAACAGCTGTTTTGATGTGTATGGTTAATGACCTTTTGCCACTTGAAAAAATAAAACCCTAGAACAAAAGAATCCCAAATAAGCTTTTTCAAAGGACTATGGAATTAACATTTTTGCTGAGTTTGTAATTTTTTAGAGATTTTTGAGAACCAAATTAGTGTTTAGATGGGAACTACTGCAGAAATAGGACCTATATATTTCTCTTTCTATGTTAAGACAAAAGGGGTTTGTGAATAAGCTGCTGTAATTTGATACGTGATGTTTTCATAGTGTTTTAGTGTGAAAATAGTTATAATTAGTTTAGATCAGTGATCCAGCTGGCTAACTACCTTGTTTTTGTAACAGAGTTTTCTAATTTTATGAAGGAATATGTCTCAGGATAGCTTTTTCAAAACCAAACAAACCTGATGTAACATAATTATTTCTGTTACTCACATGAGAATTATGTTGGTTTACCACTCTGCTCAATTTGCTTGGCTCTGGAAGATGTCAAGGTATATCAAAGCATACTTGGCATTAATCACTATGTTAGAAAAGTGTAGCACAAGCCAGCTTGGTTAATAGTCATGAAGTAAACAACTAAATAGCATATATAATCCTACATAATTCACTAAAAGCATAGGAGAGAAATTCCTTTGAAACTACTTACTTTTTGTATCTGTTTTCTTATCCGAAGTGAAGATAATCCCTAACTCACTGAAGCGTGGAGACAAAGTTTGAAATGTTGAACAGAATAAATGATGAATTTATAATGAAAGTGCTGTACACATGCTGTATTTTGTAGGTTCTCCGTTATACACAGCTCCAGAAGCAATAAAGGGTGAAGACTTCTCCAAAGCCAGTGATCTGTGGTCCTTGGGATGTTTACTTTATGAAATGTTCTCAGGTTGTAAGTTTGTGTATCTATTTAATATCTGTGATAATGGAAACATAGGTCGTGGTCCCAGAGTAAATTCTTATTAACTTTCTAGTGAAGTTACGACATAGAAAAACTTAAAACAGGTTTTAAAGATTTGTTGAAGAATATACCAAATGTACTTTTTTTTTTTTTAAAAAAAAAGGGAGTTTATCAAATAAACAAGTGAAGTAATACTATTAAGTTGTCCTCTTGATTGTGATACTAACCAACCTGTATTGCTTAAATACTGTGATTTAAAATTATAGCAGTCCTTGAATTCTGACAGAGTAATGTTTTTAATCTCCTCAATATTAAACTCTGGGTGCATTAGTTTGACCTTTGAAAGAGAAAGTATAAAACTAGAGTCAGTGGGTTTCCTGCAGATAAAGTACCTGCTAGCATTGCCTGCAGCTGGAAGGAAAGTTTCATCACAAAAGAGAATTACAGTACAACCTGGTGAAATCTTAAACGATATGCTGGTCTATTGAATCAACATAGTTACATAGATACTGATATTTCTGCCTAGACCTTCTCCTGTTGTTGTCACCTTGCTGATTCATACAGGGCTATCATGGTGACCTCCATCGAGCCATCTTTGGTGCCTGTTCTGTCATTTTGCTGGTCTCTTTTGCTGTTCATGGTAGAAGAATTTAATCCAAGGTTTTGTATTTAAATTGACAAGAGAACTTGATAAATAGAATTTGGACTGAGGGTGCTTATTTCTTCTTAAGAAAATAAGCTCGTCATATATCATTGCACCTGACAGCCATTTTGAAGTTTGCCTAACCTGTGAAATACACTTCTGTTTGTTTGTAGGAAGACCACCATTCTTCTCAGACAGCTTTTCTGAATTAATTGAAAAGATTTTATATGAAGATCCATTGCCACCTAGACCAGAGGGTAACATTCTGTTATTGTTTAATGAATCAAATCAGAGTAATACTTACAAAGTTTCGTTTTGCAGTGTTTCTTCTGAGCTGATAGCAGGAATCAGTTAGCTGTCCAAAATGAATGTTAGCATTACCTTCCATTGATAAAACTTTTTCCCTGTTAATGATGAATGCTTATTTACCTTTTGAGAGACAGGCATATAATTTGGTGTTAAGAATGAAAAGTAAATCTCCCTTCTGGGATGGAATTTTTGATCTTGGTCGTTCTGGGCATCGGTGGTATTAGTGGAGACACGTAAATACTAGTGGCTCTTTTTGGACCATAGTAATGTAGTGAAAACCATGACTTGTAGAATTAAAACTGTTGTTACTTGTCTCAAATCTAAAAGAGATTTTGTTTTCAAAGTGGATAAAGTGCATTTCATAGTTCTGAGCTCTCAGAAGTATAGTTTTTCTCAGTTAAATAAGAATTTTGGAAACCTCTTTCGTATAATAGGGTGCAGCAAGAGTCGTCTTAAAATTATCATGGTTGGGGGAAATTTAATTTCAATTTAAGCAGATTTCAACTCCACTGTATTTCTTGCTAATAGCTATATGATAATTAGAGGGTGCTTTTTTTAACATATCAAAAATTTTAATTAGTTTGAATATTGAGCCTTGGTGGTTTGTTTGGGTTTTTCGTTTTAGTTTTTTGTTGTTATTTTGGTTTGGGGTTTTTTTGTTGTTGTGTTTGGGTTTTTTGAGTATCCTTTGAAATGCAAAGAGTGTATATTTAGGATCCTTCATACATTCAGTTTTTTTCAGATGAAATTACTATTAAATAAAACGTTCTTAGCGTGATCTGTAGATAACAATTTAATCTATATTGTGTGATGGTTGTTTTGCTGCCCAATACTTATTTTCTCAATTGCTTCTACTTACAGGTTCTGCTTTTTGCAAACCTTCTGCTGAATTCATTAGTTTGCTTGATGGCTTGCTTCAAAAGGATCCTCAGAAAAGGTAAACGATCTAATCCATGACAGTTGTTTACATCATTACTTTTTTCACCTCTGGAAAAAAATCATTGTTGATAGTATATGTATAGTAATTTGTAGAGCACAAAGAATACAAAAATCATTTAATCCCTCATGAAAGAACAAATTGTGCTTTTTCTTACATGAAGATATACAGAATTAATGTTTTGATCAAGTATATCTTTGTATTTTTGTAGCTGGTGCCAAATAGATAACATTGCAACAGAAATGATGGGTAGTTTTAAAAGTGGATGGCTTTGCTTTTCCAGAGCAATCTATTTTACAAAGCTTTGATTTGTAGCTGATATATTTTTAAAAATGTAAGAGTATCAGTTACAGGGTAGCTCAGAAAATTTAAATGTTGGGTTGGGATTGGCTATGCAGTTTCCTTCATTCTTAGTCTCATACCTCTGTGTTGTGTGAATTATCCATTCTGATTTGAGGCAAAAAGTTTGTCCTGTAAGAAAACATATTTGTTGACCAAATAAAAGTGAACAAAAGGATTAATTGCTCTGTAGGTTCAAAACTGGGTTCAAAACCTAGTCTGGTATCTCTCTGTGGAGCTGTACTTTGCCACTGCTTTTTCAGTTTGTTTGTTGATTTTCAAAAGGCTGAATTGGACAGACCTATTGCAGCATCCTTTCTGGAAAGGATCCCTTAGCCATTGTGGTGGTTATTCTGCAGACAGCCAGGCCACAAGCTCAAGGTATTGAATGTTCAAGGACAACTTCTTGTATAGTAAATCTAAGCGAGCAAATATTTATATATTTCTATTATGGTTTTCTGTGAATTTTCCCACTTTTGAGTTTTGCTTAGGATTTTCATGTTGTTAACTAATTGATGAATGGAGTTTTACACCATTCAGTGACCAGTTCTGGATGTTCAGGAATGATCCTCTTTGTGTATTACACTGTCTGTTTGCTTTCAATAGCCTCCTTCCTCTTGGCTATAGAATGTGTTAAATTTTACTTCTGAACCAACTGCTCTCATTTTTATTTACTTGTTTATATAACAATGATGCACAGTAATTTGACTTCTTTTAAAAGCTTTTGTAGAATCTTAAAATTGACCCATATTTATATCTCCACTGAGGTTTTTTTGTTTGTTTTTATGCATTAGGCTTAGAGCATCACAAAGCCTATCAGTACAGCATCTTAGATTTGTGGTTCAGCCTTATATCCTTGCAAATGCAGCTGACCCATATTCTTTGCTTATGACATAAAGCATTAATCCAAGGGGTTTTTCTTCTCTATTTGTAATATTCTACACTGCTTTGTATGCAGAAAAACCCAAACCTTCTGTGAATAATAGGTTCTGTCTATATAAGTGTTAGGCTTCTTCAAAACTTCTGTTACCTTGCTGGTTTTTTATTTTAATTTTGACTTAAAGTTATTTAGTGTTGATTTTTCTGTTATTTTGTTCTAAATATTTGAAAGACACTTTAGGTTCCAATCTAGGGAGCTAGCGTGAAAATAGTTTTCTTTTAGAATGCTGAATGTCCTCATGTTCTATTTTAAAATTCTCTCTTGTGTTGTTTAATACCTATTTCTGATACCAGTGCTGCAGTATTTTATTGACAAGAAATCAAGATTTAAAGTTTATACCACAACGTAAGAATTTATTCAAGGTCTTAAGAAGACTTATGTCAGCCTGCACCAAAGTGCTTATCCTTGAGGAATTCTCAGAGAATCAGAAGAATTTTAACCTCCTATGAAATATTGGGCTATTTATATTTACTCTTGAGTGTTTTCTAATGCCTTTGAAATATAGCTGACTTATGCACTAATTGACAAATATGACAAACTTAGGAGATGGGCTTGACATGCAAAAGAAGCTCAGTACTTTTTCTTTTCCAACTGTGGCCCATCTTCACAGTGTGGGTTTGATTAATATGTGATATCCCAGAGACCCTTCAGAAAGGTTATGTGACCCAGTTCAATGTGAATAATAGAGGGGTATGTTAAAAAAACCCAATCAACCCGAATCAATAAACTTGTAAATCATTAAGGAAAAAAAAAAGGTAGTTTTTATTGATCTAAATTTAGGCTTACAGGGTTCATTATAAGAAGTATGTTTGTTGTGACTTTTTCTTGTGAAGATTGAATGGTCTCTAAAACTTTTAATATTTCTGTATAGCTCTGGTATTATGGAGTAATAATTTAGCTTTTGTAGTTTCTCTCATGCAAGTTCTACTGAGGAAGCTGGAGAATTTTTAATACTCTCCAAGTAATTTGCTGTAAACCTATTTTTCATCATTGCCATTACTAATATAAAAAGTATGTGTAGCACATATTACAATAGTATGCTGATCTAGAGAATGACAGCTAAATCGTATGCTAATAATTGAATGAATAATGGATATGATCAATTTTATTTATTTATTTTAACCTGTGTAATTAATATCTTTTATTAAACAGCAGTGAAGACACAGTCTCATCTGTGTCTTGGAGTGCCAAAGAGCCAGTGGATACTCATAAAAATCTAGATAACCTGTTATCCTCAGGAGCAAATAATAAGCTACCAAGCAATTCTTTCAAAATAGGTAATATTACTCATTACATTATTTTGAATTATTTTATGTCCTGTGAATTTTGTCAATATAACTAACATGGTTATTCTCTATGTTTTATTTATTTTTTAACTTCTAAATGCAAGTTCATGTTTTCTTTTTGGTAGAAACTCAGACTGAATTGCGCCCCAAAAATGCAGTTGATGGTGAATCAAATGAATCAATATTTCTTCTCAGGTATGGAAACATAAAGAACAATTAGACAACCCTTGAAACCCTTTTTTTGTTTGGCGATTTTTTTTTCCCCCATCTCTTCAGACATTTCATTGTTCTGTTTGTAACATTTTGTTAGTGTGTCTCCTTTTGAATTTTCTGTCACCAGTTTAATTAATATTAAGACACCTTTGAAGAGCTGCTAAAGCAGTGTGTGCAGTTAAAGCAATGGTTTTATGGCTTTATTACACTCGGTTTTGGAAGTAGGCGTTTGATTTCTTAGCTATCTGTCTAAACAAGAATTTAGAACTTTCCTTCTTACTTCATATACATGAGAATATGCTTTGAATATCCTTACTTTAAATACACAAGAATAAGCATTCAGCTCATGATCCATTAATAAATTCTGCCTGCAGCTTTTCATCACAAGCTATTGGTAACAATCTACTAAGTACTACGTAGGTATTAAATAAAAAATAGTGATTGGTTTAACAGTGATTTGTTTTAGTTGAGGCCTGATTCTGAAACTTCATACCGTCTTTCAAGCCAAGAAGATTATCTAGTAAAATAGATTTTGTTCTTGTCCTCATCAAGCAGAAATATTCCAGTTTAAAATTAAATACACTTTCAAGCTTCTTGCGTAACCTGACATAGTGCTATTGTACATGATACTGTGTCTACTTTTCCAGTTATTTCAGTTGGATTTAATAAAGCATTCCTTCTCATCTCACAACTTCTACCATCACAGCTAAAACAGTGCTATTAGTAATTTAAATTGGCATTTGCTGTTTGCCTTAGGAATCTGCTGAGAAGAAAGGCTGCATGGCATTACAAACACTTGGTACAGCAACATGTAATGCAAATTATGACAGGAATGAGAGTAGAAAAAAATGTATTTTTAGGAACAACATTTATTTACAATAAGTACATTTATTTTAATACAGAATTTGAAATACAATACAGAGGTGTGGGTTTTTTTTAATTTGTTCTTTTCTGAAATTTTCTTTGCTTGAATGGTTTAATTTCTCAAAGCAGCATGTGTTACCTGCTGAAGTTTTAAAACATTAAAGTGGAAGGAAGCTGCCCACTTGGGCAGCTTGGCACCAGAATTTACTTAGCTGCTGAAGTGGTTAATCGGCTTTTGACAGCAGTAGCTTCTTCTACATGTACAAATGGAATAGATCTTACTAATTTCAACTAGCTCAATTCAATGATCACTTGTCTTCTTTTAAGCTGAGAAACCAGCTGAGAACTGGAAAAGTAGAAAAGATTTTCTGTCTCTCACACACATACGAAAGCAAATTAGGTTTGGGAAAAATATATTTAACAAATCTGCATGTTTTGATGCATGTGGGAACCTAGAATAATTTGTTTAGCCTCTTAGCTAGAAATCTTACTTTTTTTGATTTAGGAAATAAGACTGCTTAAACTTCCAAACAGATCCTGATATATTTTTTACTGTAGGAAATAGAACATTACATGTAGTTTTATCTAGCTAGTAGAGAATATTTTGGCACACCTTCATTGTGCCTTTTAAATTTGTTTCTGATGAAAATACATAAAAGATGCCGTTTCAACAAAGTAAGGGTAAGAATAGGAACTACTATGTTAGTCATTTGATCACTGATTTTCATGAGTATCTTTAATTTTGTTTGGTTTAATTTTTAATTTAGTTGCTTTTTTCTATTAAATAAAGCTGATTTGCAGCTAAATGTGTCCATTACTTTCTACTAATCAAGAAAATACATTCATTTGAAGTTGTTGATTAAATTAGTTTCCTGGCCTGCCAATTTTAATAATTCTAGAGTTGATTTTAAACACTTTGATTTAAATTAATGTAAACTACAAAAATAAGTTCACTAGTAGCTTTATGAAAAATATAAATTTGCAGTGTTCTGGTCTCTCCTTTCTTCATTTTCTAATTAGCAAATGAAATTTTTTTAAAAAGAAAAACTGAAGAGTAAATGCAGTTTACATTCATACACAAGAGTCAGGCAGCTTTTAATTCCCATTACTTAGCCAAGAGTTGGCAGTCAGAAGAGGATAACATGAACTAAATTGCAGGTTTTTGTCTAGTTAATTCTCTTCCTGTGTTGTTTGTAATTAGGAATTAAGATAATCATGTTTCAGCATCCAGTTTGGAGAACTGACTATGGGTGAGAAAACAATCAAATTACTTCCATTTAACCAAAAAAAAAAAAAAAACCAACGACAAAGAAACTTCCCAGTCTTTCCCATTTCTAACTGAAACAAATCCTAATCTCGTCAGGACATATTTAGAGACAGGAAGTTCATGTTTAATTGATGGAGCAGGCACAGCATCATTTCTGTTTGTCAGCTTTGGAAGTTTACTGTATGGCATGAAAGTTTCAAAAGAACAATAAAAAAGTAGCTTGCAGTGAAATTTAATCTGTACTCCTTGTTGGGCTTTTTTAAATTATTTTTTTTCTTTCTTGTTTAAGTTCTCGTCCCACTCCTAGAACTAGCACTGCGGTAGAAGTAAGTGATGCTACTACTGCCCTAACCCAAAATTCTCCACAAAGAGATTCATGCTTGAAAAAGGTGAGTATAAAAATAATATTAAGGGATGGTGGTACCTTTATAATTAGAATTTTAGCCTGGAGTCTGTGGCAAAGTCAATGTTCTTCTCCATCCTTCCGTAATTATAACAGGAAAGCAGTTCCTACAGTGTGCAAGTTATTTTAAAGAAAATATTTGCAGAACTTCAGATGTAAGACTTAAGCAAGATGCTTAGTCTCCTTTTTTTCTTCCAGTGTATAAAAGGGATAATGCTATCTTCTTTCTTCTCAGTCTAATTTTTTAAACTTCGTTTGCAAGTTTTCCAACATGGTTCTTGTAATTTTTGGTTGGCCCTATCTGCTACTACATAAGAAAAAGTAATTTAGGATGTGTTGTTTATATGGCCAAACTGGGTGGTATAATGTTGAAATGAAATATTTTGGGAATAAATATAAACTTTCTTTTTTTTGTGCAAAATGTTTTTTTAAAAAAACTTTGTTCTTGTTCTAGGCTAAAAATATGTGCTCAAGTCGGCAGGATATGGAGTCAACATTGAAAGAGCTCATTTACACTGAATCTGATCTTATCATAACACCAATCATTGACAATCCAAAGGTATAGCAAAATAAAATATAAGATTCAGGAACTTGTGGGTGAAGCTATTTTTGCAGATAAATCTTTAATCAGGGTGAAACTTCTTTCTTGTATTTTATAATTCTCATTTTAAAGCAGTTCCACCCAGTCATCTGGCAAGCTTTCATGCAATTTTTTGGCAGTCTTTTATAATGCTATTGTGTTGCTAACTTGGAGAACTGAGTTATTTTGGGATTGAATACTAATATTAAATAACGTCTTACAAGAAATAGAAACCGCTAAATATTGTGTTCAGTGCTTTTGTAGATTTGATTTCTGATAACTTGCTTTGATATCTATTACTTAAATGAACACAAAACTGAGTGTGTTTTGGTATACTCAAAACAAGGCCATCTATGAAGACTTCTAGGTTAGGAGTACACCTTTACAGAATAACTAAACTTTAGACATTATAATCTTTCTAATAAATATGAACTTATTTTCTCTGGAAAAGAAGACCTGAAGTTACAAGAAATATCCATCCAACTTCTGTCATATGGATTCTAATGTGGTAACAGTTTGTGACAAGTCCCTTGAGCAGAGACTGACACTTGCTTGACAGCAAAAGGAAGACCAAAAAAGAATCAGAGCTTTGCACTGCAGTGACAATGTAATGTGCATGTATGGACATGTGTAGTATTGGTAAAAGGAGTGATAGGCAAGTGCCCCCTTAGTCTTCCTTTTATTTCTGTGCAAATTAACGAAGTCTTTTTAGCAACTTTACTCAGTAAGTGGCAGATTCAGGGAATGCAACATTTCTCATTGGAAATGAGCATCTAGCTCATTAAGAATGTCTTACAGCTTTTAGTTGCTGTATTGCTTTAGTATAACAAACTTTTTGTTTGTTTTTATGGAATTCCTAACACTCTCAAAAAAATAAAAATCTTACACAGCTAGATAATGTAACTACCCAACAATACTGTTTTAATGTGTTTGGGTTGGGGGGCATTGTTGCCAGTGGAGAATTTCAAAGGTAATGATGCATTTGAATGCCACCTCTGTAAATTCTCAGTTCTGCCTCAGGACTCCGACACAAAGCCTTAGCCCTTCACTGCTTCACTTCTTACTACAAGTGTAAGAGATAAGACTGGGGGGAAGTGTACATACTAATGTGCACATGGAGACTAATCTCGTTACCATGCAGTGCTGGATTCGGAATTAGTGCAAAATAGCCTACTCAATTCCAGGGACATGTAATCAGAGTCATTGCATCCTTGGCAATCTTCAGACTAAAGGATGATACTGACACCTGGTAAAGCTGAAGAGCTTGCAATTTAATCTCCTGGAAAGGGATTTACTAGATGCTGGCAGAATTTTAAAAGATGAAATGTCAGCTTATATTGTAAAATTTCCCTGTGTTCTGCAGATCTGTGGAACTGAAGACCTTTTTTAAAAAATAACTCTATAGTTACACCTAGGCTTCATCTGCCAAAGGCTAAATTCCAGTATACGGTTATCTTTTTTTGTTTTTTTAGTTACTGAAAATCACACTCAAATGCTCAGTCACTGAGCAGTCATCCAATTTCACAAAGTACCAGAAAATGATGTCTTGTGGAGAAAAAACACCTATACCTTATGAATGATTAGTTGGTGATAATACTACTTTTTATATTCTAGAATGATCTAGTGTATATATATGTATTTACTGTATGGCAATGAATTGCTAAAACACTTGATGAGGTCTCAGCTGCATAGTGCCTTTCTGTAGCTTTTGAAACCAAATGCAAGTATTTTTTCCACATACAAGCAAGATAAAAATGTAAACTGAAAAAATCCTGTAATTTTGTATTGCCATTTAAAAAATCACTTAAATGGAAATACTAACAATTTAATTGTATTAAAAACATAGAGTTAAATCTCAGATATCTGCTTGGAGGAAATCAATACCAGAATACAAAGGAAAATGCCTCAGTAATGAGCAGTGATTTGTACACCCCTCCTGTACAGTTTTTGCATCTTTGTGTTTTCATGTTCAACTACTTAAAGATTTCCAGAAATGTATTAAAGCTAATTGTAATGTGTTTGTTTATTCTCCCAGATAATGAAGCAAGTGCCAGTTAGATTTGACTTGAAAACCTTACATATACCAACATATTCAGGTATGGATCTGCTGAAGTTGTTAAAACTTAACTTCTGCGTATGACGGTGCAACTCGCTATCACAAGACCTATACCCTCCCCTTGTAGATGATGAGCTGTCACAGTTGGAGAACTCATCACTTTTCTGAAACTGAAGTTTCATATGTAATGTTTTTAGCTAGACTAATTTTGAGTAGGCTTTTCAAGTGCCAAGAGTTATATGCCCTTCCTTTCTCTTCTGCCTTCTTCGTTTACAAGCCCATGCTCAAAAGCTTTTAAAATAAGACAGTCAACACTGTTTTAGTGTGGGAAACCCAGCATATTTTTCCCTGTGTTATTTTTTGTGAACAACTGAGGTATAACTGAAATATTCAGCCAAACAGATTAAAATTTGACAAAGGTAGAGAAGCAAATGAAAACAGAATCTTAAAATGTACAGCACTGATGAGCTGTAATACTAGGCAGACTTGCCAGTCCCACCTTTAATCACGAAATGTTATGGGAATCATGTCCCAGAAGATAGTGTGGAGTTGTTTGGGATTAGGTTTTTGTTGTTGTTTTTAATATCTAGAAAGGCTGCTGTTATTTCTGAAAACAAAAGGGTGCTCATTGTCATGACTGTAACGTTTCTTCCCCTGGAAAATTTCCTCTAGTCTGTTTAAGGAAGTATTATTAGACTTCACTGTGCTTGAAGAGGGATGTCAGCCAGATATATAGTCCTTCTAGAATTCACATAGCACCTCTCCCTAGGCATAAAAGTGCCTTTTTTTTTTTTTCTATAAAGTATGCATTTGGAGAGTTAGTTTGTTGAAGAAATTTTATAGTTGGAAAGGAACACAACATCCCCCAGTCTCCCAATCGAGTAGTAATAGAAAATATTTTTGATTTGGCTAACACCCTAGGCAAAAATGATCAGATTTAAATGCCTGAGGGGGTGGCATTTTATTTCATGTTGCATTTAAGTTGCGAAATTATCACACTGATGTTTAACTATTGTTTTCTGTATTAATATGGGACAGTGGTTTTTGTGGCTGTAACACTTTCAGGGTTGTAGCTTTTTTCTGGACAACTTTCTGATTGTTTTTGAAGATACTGAATTTGATGCTGTTTGTCAAGAATGATTTAAGACATTATGGGAAAAATTAAGATAAATACCTGAAATCCAAACCTCTCTTCACCTCTACTAATGTAGATTATAATTGCCTTCATTAGTAGGTGTTGTTACTTAAGTGTAAAATTGGAGTAAAAGACAGAAGACATGCTCTTAAATATTCTGTACTGGAGCATATCAGGATGGCAGATGAGTTATTTGTTAATAATTTTGATAAATAAAATTTGGGGTTGGACTAGATGATCTCCAGAGGTCCCTTCCAACCCCTGCTGTTCTGTGATTCTGTGAAATAACCAAGCAAAACTGTGGGAATGTATGGCTGCTAGAGTGAAGTTTTCCATTGAAACCAATAAAGAAGTCTTTGAAAATTCTCTGTTCGTGTACAGTGGTCAGTGAATTGAACCACAGGATTTATGTTAATTGTCCTAGTGACTTGACTTCTTTGTGTTCCTCCTGAAGTCATCTATGCTCTGATAGTACTAAAGCTTAACTAGATAGATACCTACCTATATGAATAACTATACACATTTTCAGTTTACTGATTCTGAAGGGATTTTGCTGATTTTTCATTAGGTTTTGCATCAAATTTAATGAGACTGCACTTTCTTATTAAGAATTAGTAATGATTAAGAACTACAAGTACTACCTTTCCTAAATATAATGCCAATAAATGTTTATTTAAATGAAGTCCAAGGACTTAGCAGGGTTGCACTTTCAAAAATGTTTTGACGCTTTTATTGCTACATTTTTATGCTTTGTTTCTCTTCTTGTTTCTTGATTTCTGTAATCTTCAGGCATGAATTATAACACGTTTGTTTATATTTTAAGTACTAGAATTATAATTAGATTCAAACTTTGGAACTTATTTATTCATGTTGATGTTACTTTGTAGTGTGTTAAAGCAACATCAAAGATCCATTATCTTTAACTGCTTGTTTGCATCTTATGGTTAGCTGAGAAGTTATCATCTATGAAAGACGTGGACTGGAATGACTTCTTGGAACGAGTATGGTCATTGCTTGATTCCACTGAGAAGAATACAGGAGCAGCACGTTCTAAACTGAACTTACTGTACTATCTGTGTACTGTGGCTGTGCACAAGGAGGTTGCAAGCAGGCTAATTAGCTCTAAGCTGGTAAATAATAAAGCTTTGATGGAATCAGCATGTTTTACATACTTGCCATTGTAGCAAAAATCAGCTGCTTTTAGTTACATTTAAAGAAATCATTGGTGTACTGCCCAAAATATGGCAAATTAAGTACAAAATAATGAAAAAAAAATCCTAAATTCGACGTAGTTGGTTTTTTTTTTTCTTTTTTAAAGAGCTGTGAGGGGAAACTAATTCTTTCTCTTAGATTTCAGATACATTTACACATAGATTTATTGTATTAGTAAAAAGGTTAGGGTAAAAACTAAACTTGATGTAGAGTGTGAAATAACATGAAATGTTAGTCTTCCTAAATCAAGAAGTGACAGAGTAAACTGAAAAAAGTTCATTTGAATTGTTAAATCAATTTTATTTGGTCCTATTTCTGTAAAGAATAGCAAGAAAAACTTTCTAAAGAACATTCAGTAAAACTTTCATTAAACACTGCTTCAAAGAGTGAGCAGACTCTGAAGAGTCTGTTTTACAGTATACTTAAATGGCACATTTCACCTTTCAACCATTTTCTACCAGACAAACAATTCTCCGTGGTAGTTTAGCATATTTCTCAGAGTACTGCATGTGCTGAAGAGAAATAGATTTATTTTTCCCATTATGTAAAAGCATCATAGGGGCTGTCCTGAGATGGACACCTCTCAGTTTATTTAATAAAAAGTAAATGATCTTGTTCTTCAACATTTATACTAATGCACCTAAGTCATATTCTGACACATCATTGTTGGATATAGAGGTATTAAGGGCAAAATTGCACTGCCAGAAAAGTTCAGAGAAAGACATTCAGGTTGGAAGCAATGGTAGGTTTTATGCCATAGGATTCTTGTGAAAACAGGAAACAGAATTGCTGGAAGGTGTATTCCATTATCGGTGGAGAATTGGGGGGGGGGGGGGACACAATAATCTGGTAACTGAATTACCAATTAACAGAACATTTTAGAAATGAGTTAGTAATTATGCAGTTTGGTTCTTAAGTGGCTGATTATGTGAGTTAACAGTCCGTTCATTATTCTAGTATTTGCCAATAATTTTTATCCATTCTCACAAAATAAATTTCATTTATTAAGTACTTGTTGGGTAATACTATATGATGATTTCTGTGCTTGTAGTTGAAAGTATCAGTTTTTTTCCTCTGCATAGTGTTATTCATAATGAAAAAATGGGTTTTTTTGACACACTATGTTTAGCAGTTTAGTTTAAGGCAAGAATATAGAAAGATACTGTATTTTTTTTCTCCCAGCCTTTTTTTTTTAATCAACGTTTGAACAATTTCTACAGTATTTGTCTATGATAATACTTTTTGCAAATTTTATCTAAATCCATTTTTATGAAATTACTGATATGTTGATTTTTTTGTTTGTCACTGGGACATATCAGATTACTGGAAATCACTAATGTTTATTTATCTTCTTTAAACTATAGTTTCCTATATTGATACAGCAGCTGCGTGCAGCCACCAACTGGGATATGTAAGTAACAATTATTTTAAATTCATTTTTTCAAATATGGAATTATTACTGAATTTTATAAGGAGGAGTATTTTTTGAGGAGTGTTTTAACCTGTCAGACTGCTGTGGTACCTGACTGGTAGTATGATGGTGTATATAACTGAATTTTTTCAGCATTGAATTCATATATTGCTATTTCACAGGACCAAAGATTATAGAAAATTTCAAAAATTTTATCTAGAGGGTATATGATTTAGTGTATCAGATAGTGTAAAATAAAATAACTGAATAAACCAACCCATACCGTAATAGTAGTAAAATAACTATAATGGTAGCTTTTTTAAAATGCCTGTCAGAAATACTTCAATGTGATAGTGCCCTCTGCTGTTTTTTTCATAAATGGTGATTTTGTTATTCCAGTTCTTTTCTTTAATGAAATGTTTAAAACTGATTTACTGATAGAGATTTAATATCTGTTTTGTCAGCTATACTGAAAAGTTTAAAATTATCTATAGGGTTTTTCTGTGTTATAAGAAAACTGAACATGACCACAACTGATTAGTAAGACTATAACCAACTAAAGAGTCTTCATTCTTCAGTGCTGAATGAAAGAAATGTCTTTATGCATGAATCTACTGCTAAATTGAGCTGAAATACTGAGCTAATTTGATGATACAAAGAAAATAGAAATAATAAGAAAATCTGAGCCCTGATATCACTTCAAAATATTTCCTGCCCTTAGCAATCTGTGTAAAATATAAACAAGTCATAATTGTGATATTTTTTAAATAGTTTTTCTGCACCTACAAAAAATTTATTTAATATGCAGACGTGCCAAAGTTGCTCGGCTGATTGGTTTACTGGCATTACACACATCTGAACTTGGAGAAAATGTACCTGTTTCTGAGGTAACATTTCTTTTTTGGGGGTGGGTGGGGTGTGTGTGTTATTGCTTTTACTGTATATATCAGAAACTTTCACAGCCTTTTTTTTTTTTTTTTTTGAACCCTGCTTTAGTTTTTCTCACATGTGTAAATGGGAATATAATTAATTCAATTAATTCAATGTATAAACTTCTGAGTTTATTCTGTGTAGTTGTGGTTCTGATGTGTACTAACCTGTGGCAGAACTACCCACCAATGATAAAACTCCAGCCTTTTTCTCTCCTTTAAATAGTCACTGTCATACTTCTTGTACGTATGTGTGTAACAAGAAGAAAGTGTTGACATATTTGGTTATCCTGAAATGTAATTATTGTAATTAGTATAAAAATAGTACAGTTGATTTTTAGAAATCCTTTTTTCCAAAAAGTAATTGAGGTGGGCCTAGTTTGAGGTTCCTCACAGTTGTTGAAGAATGTATGTAATGAAGGGCAAGTAATTTTCTTTGGAGAAGAATAATTTTTTTAATCCTTATTTCATTTTGCATGCTCAGCAGCTGATTTAAACAGAAGACTGATTAGACAAAGTGATCTTATTGTCCTTTTTTGCATGTGACATATGCACACAAATTGTGTAAACTTCGCAGAATCTGCTATTTAATATCTGTTTAAAGTGTGAATGTGACGTTATTTCTACTTCACAAGGTGAAGTCACAATTTGAATGCAATGGGTGTTTGAATGTGAGAAACAACTGCTAAACATATGTAGCAAATAAGCTTCCATACTGTGCAGATCTGATGTGTATGAACAGGTAGTTATTGGTTAATAGCTGACCTTTTTTGCCAGTGCAGTTAAGGATTTTTTGTTGGTGTTGTTCTAGGTCCCCTCTGTTTTTTTCTTAATGAGTATTAAGAATGACTATAATTGTCTTGCTATGTTGCTTAACATTTCGATTCTGTAGTGAAAGCTGAACTCAAAACATTGTTATTATCTAGGGCTTTTTGTTTGTTTTATAAAGTTACAAAGTGGGGAAATAGGCCTTATGGTTACAGTCACTGAAGTTTGGTCAAAGTCTTTCAATATTGACAGTTGCATGTCAATTGAATTCCAGGTCACAATTAAAGTGCGCTCTTGTATGTGGCAGATTTTTCTCATATTTAACTTTTAAAAGTTCCATAGAAAATACTCAAAAATAGTTTTGAGATGTCCATATAAATTTTGGCTTTAGATGTTTGTTTAGGTGTTTAGCACTAATATACTCAGCAATAGTTTCCCTAGCTTCACAGTTTCTGTCATAGAAAATACTTATCCTACTCTGTTTTGTATATGAAAAAGCAATAGATTGAAGTAGTTATACATTGAGCTATAATATTAATTTTGTTCAAAATGTTTCAATTTTTTTTTTAAAAATATGAACATAAGAATACTTCACAGATGGAATTTACAATTTTTAGAAATATGCATATACTTCAAAAAACAAGTTAAGTCTGAGACCAGTGACATTTAAAGTGAAGGACTAGAAAGGAAAATTTAATTTTCATTATCACTTTCTGGTCCCATTCTTATGTGAATTAAAATTAATTCTGATATGTATTAATTGGGAGAATAAGGATTTATATTTTAAATTAACAGAGCTGAGTTATAATACTGTTCAGAGGACATCTACTGTGCTTGCTTCATTCCAAGTTTTTTCTGCCAAAGTAATAT
This sequence comes from Egretta garzetta, assembly GCF_000687185.1. Taxonomy (NCBI): domain Eukaryota; kingdom Metazoa; phylum Chordata; class Aves; order Pelecaniformes; family Ardeidae; genus Egretta; species Egretta garzetta. The sequence continues at coordinate 61,686 of NW_009259240.1, read as the reverse complement.
CTCTGAATCTGAAAAATATTTTAGAATGCTTACGCAAAATCAGAATGAGGAAAGAAAATTGAATCCTAATATTTTCATGTCTTCAAATTTATTTCTGCATATGTAATCTAAAATCAGATAATTGTAGGCAGTACACAAAAGTTGATAGTTCATTTATAGGAAAAGTAGGAAGGAGTAATTTAGGAATTTCTGACCTGCAGAATTGTATTATCCTCTGCTCCCCCCAAGGGAACTAGATGAACCTGTGAGTTTGCTGAACATTCTTGTGGACTGTCAGCTGTCATATGTTGTGTGATGCTTTAAAAAAGACACAAACCAGACCTTTAAACCAACATTATATACTGTATTAAAATATAATACTTTAATTTATCCTTTTCTATTAGCCAGCTGCTGCTTCAGCTGAAGTTTCTTGGTGGCTGCTGTGATTTAGGAAATGTCAAAATCGCAGAATCACACACAGAATCACAGAATGGCAAGGGTTGGAAGGGACCTCCAGACATCATCTAGTCCAACCCTCCTGCTAAAGCAGGTTCACCTAGAGCATGTTACACAGTAGCTAGTCAGAACAACATAATCTGAAATGACTCTCTGTGACCCAGGTCTCACAGGCTAAATATGAGTGATCTATTGGTAGTTTTTTCTCTATGTTTCTATGTTCTTCCCTCCTCCATTCCTAGTATCTTATAATACTGTTTCCTTTTTTGACCCGTTAGACAGAGGTGATGTCTCTGCAGAACTATCTCCTATAGCCCCAAAATTTTGTTACCAAGTGTGAAAAGTCAGTTCAGAGCTCATGAAGATGCAATTCTGGAATTAATTTTGCCCCCTGTGTGTACCATTCTTTCCAATTTTTATCACTCGGTCACAGCCCCTTTGCAGTTCTCTGTTACCTCATTATGTGCTCATCCAGTTATTTGTGATTTCTTTTATACTTTTAAACTACCACAGGACCTAACAGAGACTCATGCAGGACACCACTGCTGGCCCTTACATGTTAAAATCTGGCTCTTCATTTCTACCCCCTGCTGTCTTTTACCCAGGTATACATTTGTTTAAGGATAGTTCCTCCATCTTTGAGGTTGAATCTGCACCATTAACCTTTTTGTTGTTGTTGTTTAAACGATTTGTTAAATAGTAATAACATTAAGTCCTGAAGAAGCAGAAAGACTTTAGGAAATAAAAGAAGCCTCATCCCTATTTTACAGGCTGAAGTAAACTTTCCCATCCTGTGTGCCAAAAGCCTTTAATTTGTTGGGTTTTGAAGAATTAATGGTTTTCCCAGTTTTTAATTTACTTGTTTTTTAAAGAAGTTCTTATTCAGGCATTTGGTGATCAGCCATTTGTTTCAAATGTAACCACCAGAGGTCACTAAAATGCAAAATTAAAATGCAAGTAAACTACTATTTCACAGACTCGACAAAGATGTAACTGTGGAACTGTGTATGGTCTTTATTCTGTTGATATATTCCAATATGTAGGTTATATTAGAAGAAAGTCATAATAAATTAATATTTGTATCTGTGAGTTCACTGGCAGTTGATCTATTTCCAGTTAAATATTTTTTAGAAGAATATTGCATTGATTAGAAAGAATGAGACTGATCTTAGAATACAATGGAAAAATTGATCTCTTGTATATTTTTCTTCAAATCACATTCTGATATTGAAGATGAAGATATTTTATGTGTAACTTCTTATATCTGGCAGTTGTAGTAAAAGTTGTTGATAGGTCATGGGGTTTTTTTCTTAGTAATGTGGGTTTTTTTCCCATGGAATTGCCCTTTACAAATCTGAAACATCATTTCCTCTTATTTATTTGTAGTTATCTTAGGAAAACACCTAACTGTTAAATTTTTATCTTTGTATTTAGGTTGTTAAGGAACTAGATTCTAAGAAAAAGAGATTCTTTCTTTCCAGGATTCATGGAAAGAAAAATCTGCTTATTCTTCATCTTACAGAAAGAAAATTTCTTCCCAAAATAGGGAGGCCTGCTTCCATGTATGTCTAATTTGTCTTATTTATTAGAATAATAGTATTGTTCTTTCCTCTCTGTGACAAGATCAGGCCTTCTGTCATCTATGACACAGCCACTGTGAAATTTCAGACTCAGTCTTTTATTTTCATAAGAGGCGATAGAGCAACTTCACAGAATGCCTCCATGCTGGGGAGCAGTGTCCTTCGCTGTCTGGTAGGAGACCAGCCTCCTCCACCTATTGACTCACTCTCTGCTTGTCCTTTTGGAGGCAAAAATCTAGTCCTTTTCCTTACCTCTTTTAAATTTGCTAATTGTGAATACCAGTCTCACTGTGACCTAAGCAGTTGTGCCTGTTTTTCTACAGACCTGGGTCCACTGCTCTACTATTTAAAGGGCTCAGAGAACCTGCTACAGCCCTCACACTGCAAGTTTCTTTGCAAAGCCTTTGGATTATGGAATTCCATGGCCAAATTAAGAAACTAAATATCCCATGGAGAATGACAGCATATTTGAATATCTTTGTAATACTGAAATTAGAGTGTGATTCCTTTGTCAAAGCAATGGAATATTCTGATTTCTGTTTTCATCCGGATTGAAACTCTGTGTAATTTGAGCCTTTTTATTTCTGATTTTTTGAAGTACAATTTGGTGGTTGCTTTCTAACGTTGCAAAGCAGCTGCAGTTTTATGACCTGTAAGCTCATATGTAAACTCTAGCTAGTCTGATTGTATCTACTTCGGTCTAGGTCTACAGTTTGTTGTCATTCGAATTCTTACAGAATGCCACTTTTCAGCCATGCTCCTATCTTACTGCTCTGATAACTCCTGTTTCTAGGTCTATCCACATCTGCCCATATTGTAAGCAGATTCAAATAAAAATGGTTGCAGGATTAAATCACTTAAAATTACCAAAATTATGGTATCAAACTTGGAATGGCTATCTGTGTGTAGTAAATCAGAATATGGCATGGACTATTGAAGCGTGCATCCTCATCTTTTTTGTACTCCTCTTCCACAGAAGGCATCTTACAAATGTCAGCATGTTCAACGTTAAAAAATTCCACAGCCAATAAATCTTTCTGTGTGCATTCCTTTTCTCTGTCATTCATTCACCTGTCCTGCATTTAATTCAATTACTAGGACTAGATGGAGAAGTGAGCGCTCATTCTTCTTTAAAAAATAAATGTGTATGCCTATTAGTGTAATCAGCCATATTCAAAATCAGAGTGGTCTTAGATTGACACCCTACTTTTTAAATTTTACTGTATTAAAAATATCTATTTTTTTTCAGGAAAAAATAATTTGAATTAAAAAAGAAATTGTGTTCTTATTTGGGGGAATGCTGAAGTCTTAGTTTTTTTACTTGTGCACTCAGCATTAAAGATATGAAAGCATCAAACTCTGAATGTTTTGAAGGAAATACTTCTGTAGTTACTGGGTATGACTTTCTATTTCCAATTATAAATTCAAAGTATTATTTGATTACTGTTTCCCCATCTTTTCTTTTCAATAGCTGTTTAATGGGATTTCTGTTAGATGATATGGAGTCTGGCTCAGTGTCCAGTTTTGTTCAAATTCACCCCTCCCGCAATATCCCACCAGCCTGGCTTTTAAAGTAGAGGGGGGACAGGCCCACCATCAACTTTTACTGGAATACTATGTCCAGTTCTAGTCCACTTACCTCAAAAAAGGCACTGTAGGGGTTAAAGATGATTTTGAGGAAAACCAACAAGAATGGCTAAATAAAAGACTTCTGAAAATACTGAAGAGTGCCAGTTTCTTTAGTAAAAACATGTCTTTGAATTATCCTCAAATGCTAAGTGATATAGGGAAATATATATTGGAATGTTTTTCCTATATTGTAGGTTAAGAACAAAGCCACTTCATGAAGCTGAAAAGTGGCAAATTAAGATCCAATGAGAGGATGCACGAGACAAAGAAGCGCCTTTCCACACGAGAACATGAAAGCTGGAAAGTTGGCAAATTTCAGAGAAGTTTTAAGTGTTGATATTGGGTAATGGAAGTATCAGGCTTAAAATAGCAAGTGCTATTAAACATTTCTGAAAGCCTGTAAAGGTGCCTGCTTCAAATTTAGTGTCGGTACCTAATTTTTCGGACTTAGGAGACAATTTTAACTAGGCATGTCCAGGCTCACTTTGAGGGTTTCTTTTTTTTTTTTGTACCACTCAGTCACCAAAAAGCAGGCTTGATTTGATTGAGAGCTGCTTAGCATCTTGGTTTTTTATTGACAAAGATTTGTCTTGTGAAATCATGATTTCTTTCCATATATCTTGACTTTAAACAATTAAGTAAAACTTTTTTTAGGATAAAAATATAGTAATACAAAACCTTAATTTACTGTCACAGTTGGTTTCTAACTGATACACACGTTGACCTATGTCTAGTTCTTTTTTATGTTTATTGAATATATTGTTTGTAGATGGGGGAACTCCTTTACCTTTAATATTGCTTGTGTAACTTTGTGTCGATTATTTCAGAAGTAAATTTATTTGCATGAAGAAAGTAGAACACTAATAATTTCCATTTTGGAGTGAAACATTGAAAAAAGTTACCTTCATTCTTCTGTAAACATGCTGTGAAACTGATGCGCAATTTGGGTGTAAGATTGCCATATTTAACTTGCCTATGTATAGAATAACACTTCTTACATCAGAGAACACTTTAAAAGGATTCTTCATAGTTCATTATAATGATGGAAGTATTTCATGTCTCACCAGACAGCTTGTTAGGACTATTTTCAGGCTTCCCTGTAATTACAGATTTTTGTTGATTCTAACCATTTGATATCTTTGCCCAGCTCTACTGTAAAATTTTTGCAACATAAGCTGTGAGATTTCTGTTTAAAGCATAGTGTGACTCTGTTTTATGTACCTGTGGCCCTTCCCATTGTATTTCTTTTTAAAGTGGGAAACATTTCTTGTTTCAATTGCTCTGCTTTAAGCTTTTTACTTTTTTTAACATTGTATAGTCATTTGCTCTTGTGCAGTTAGGTATTTGCATATAGCCAGAGCTAAAGAAACAATTATCTGACAAAAATGCTGTTAAATAATGACTTCTTTAACACTATAATGAGTATTTGAAGCTTAAGATCTCAGTATTTTACCTATTGGCATAAAACAATTCATATACAGTTTAAAATGCAGCTGCTTAAACTCTTTTGTATGACATTCTGTAATAGCATTTTTCTTCCATTCTATCCATTCTACCGTAAATGTACAGCAAGGAATACAGTTTTAAGTCCTATTTAGTTAAAATATTTTACATTTGTAGTTAAAAGTAGTATTTTTTTTCACTATAATCGCTTTCTAAATTACTATTTGTTATGTTTTTTACTTAAATTCTGTGGTAGTCAAATAAGTTGCCATGTTTTAAGCTGGTTATTCCTCTGTCCCACATTGTTCCCAGATAGCTTGTACAGATGAGTGGCTCCCATTGAAGGGAGTTTTACATGCACGACAACTGTAGAATCCATAATTTCTTTTAATGTTAATGGGAATTATGTCTAGTGAGGACTAAATTTGCTCAAAAAACCTGAGATACATCATATCTTAATTTCCTTTTCAGAACTGGAAATATGCAAAGAAATTTTTGCTGTGCAAAATGTACTAAGAAATAGAGTTTAACCCAATAGTTTTCAGTGTTAAAAAGTTAAGCATAAATGTTAGGCTAATAAATAATGCTTATAGTGTTGACATTGGATTACATTTTTCCTTCAATTCAGCTGCATAGAAAACTTATATAATTATTTAAATATGTTTTAAGTTTTCTATCTCTAAGTCTACCAATTTCATGTTTGCATGAGAGCAGAGGTTGTTCTCAAGCAGGAGTGTAAGAGAAGTAAGTGATACTTCATGGATTAGTCTGTGCAAACCATCCTTTCCTAGGGCTGCAAAGAATAAAACCTGGAAGCTTTTTGATTTGGAAGGCAGCTGGAGGACTCTTGAATAGGATTTACTTTTTTTTCATGATCCTAGGCGATAAGCAGTTTCAGATTAACTTACTTTCAGACGAAAATGATGATTATGTGAAGCGTACCATGTATCTGACAGCTACCTTTATTATGCATGTACTGTGCAGTGGGAAGCTTAGTTCTTCTGACTGTTGTATTATGTGGGCTTTTGCTGAACCAATTTCAGTTTGTCCCTCCTCCGGTATCGCTTTCCTGAGGCTTTAGAATATACTTGTGTCCTGTTCTGTGTATGCCTGGAATAATTTTGCCTTTATTGGTAGTATTTGGGAATCTAAACTGTTCCATGATTTCTTGGATTTTTTTGGCTTTACTCATACACACAAAGAGCAAGATAAACTGATTATACATTTTAATTTTTTTCTTAAATGAAAACAAAAAAATCGAGACAAGTAAATCAAATCCTGTATGGAAAATTTAAGTTACCTTGCTATTATTTTCACAAAAAACATAGAGATGGTTATCCTGCAGCATTAAAAATGGAAAGATTCAGCCTGTCAGTGGTATTAAATGAAAGTGATGTTAACAAACTGTCAGCCACTTCACCAGTTACCCTTAGCTTTCTTGGTAAAGCCTGTACTCTTGAGAGCACTGAAAACTGTTTCACAGAGAGGAAAAAAATTGCAAATATTCTAAAGCCCCAAGAACACCTACTGCCTGCAGTTCGCTCTCTCTATTTAAAATCAGGCAGCTAAATCCGTATGTAGAAAATGCAGTATGGATACTTGAACAATCCTTACTTCTACAGCTAACAAGCGGATCTGTAGGCTAATGAAGCCTGGTTGTCATTAATTGACTGCAGCTGGCTGACTTTTTAACTTAATTACATAAAGGCTACCATTTAGCATATTCACCTCTTCCTTTGTTAGTTATCACAAAGTTTAAACAGAAGATCCTTGGTTTAGGAGGGTGTGTTCTGATACTTAATAGAGTAATTTCTGGACTTTGTCTATGTGTAGACACAGTTCAAAATGTTCTCATATATGTATTCTCTGTTTAAAAATAAGTAAGTTTGTACCACAGCTTTTCGATCTAGAGTTTTCAAAAAAGCCAATGCCTCTATTTTTTTTTTTTTTTTACTCTTGCTTCGTTTGGTAGAAATTGTGTAAGAGGTTTCTAATGAATGCAGGGAAGGAGACACTGCTAAAATAATTGTCTAAATGCTTCTTTTCTTTTTATGCTACCTCAGTTTTAATGAAAACACATCAAAGTGAGAGTATAGAATTTTGTATGGTTGTGCATCATGAGACAGAAAGATTAATTTGTCATGTGTATTGTGGATGTAAGTTAGATGTGTGTTGTTTCACTAGTATTTTTTGGCATAATGGGTGGAATTTGGTCTTTGCTTGTAGCATCAATTTTTGTTGTTTCTTTCACTGGCATGGTGCGGGTAAATTTTGTACAATAGAAAATTAAAATTAAGGTAAATATCAAAATGAATAGTTTGAAAATACTATGTTTTTCTCATTTCTTAGATTGACAAAAGGCCTTGCACTTGCAAATGAATCAAATCATAGATGGTAACAGAAGAAAAAAAATCCAGCCCTTTCCTCTAAAGCACATACTTGCTTGATTGACACAATTAGGCTACAGCATGTTTTTGTGATAGAAACTGCACACTGGTGGTAGCTGAAAAGCCTATTTCCTGCTGCCTTCACAGTGCAATACTAAAGGCACTCAAACCAGGGTGTTAGGCAAGATCAGTTGTATATTGGTTGTAGTCCTACTTTTTGCTCTGAATATGAGCCCTTCCAGCTATCATCTGGAAAAAAAATGTGATTTTAGCCTGAAACACATTTAAAAAGAATTCGGTACAGAAGAAGGAAATTTCTAGGCAGATGTTGTTTGGTCTGGTTTGCATCGTCACTGAGCAGAAAGAAGGAATTTGCAGTAATCAATAAAGGGAACTAATTTCAAAGTGTCTATAGAATTTTATAAAATATGAGGAAGTCTATGTAGAATTAATCAATCTAGAATATCCTACATGGATATTTTATTGATGGACATTGGTTTTTCAAGAGTGTCATCCGCATGGCTTCTAAATCAAGTGGATAACAGGCCCACTGCCTGGAAGCAGAAGATGACTTAGAGTAACTTCACGTAGCGTTATGAAAAGAATAAATATCGAGAAACATGATATTCAGAAAAGGCAAGGATGAATGGTAGAAACCTGCATATAATGATGATAGTTAAATATAGGGAAACAAAGAGAAAAAAGGAAAAAAAAAATAAATAAAAAGACCTCTTCTTTGGATACCCCTGCCAGATCTTATTCTGTGAAGACTGATTTCTAGTTCCAGTTTACATGTTTGGATGTAAACCAGCTCTAGCTGATTGCCACTGACCTCATTTTTTAAGGCAGAAATCTTTCTAATTCAGGGACCCTTCACTTTTTGGACTCCTAAGCAGTCTTTTTTGTTCCTACCCTTGGTAAAAACGAAAACAGGATCTTTCTCCTGTTTGAAGCAAGTATTTTTACCTGGTTCTTTCTGTCATTAAAAAGCTTCACACTTAAGGGCTGGGGTGGAAATCGGATATATACATGAACATCTGCAACTGAGGTTATGTAATAATACATCTGTCATGACAGACAAGGAGAAGAAATAACTATTTGTTCCTTAAAAATAAAACAAAAACAAACAAACCCCAAAGCTTGTAGACCGTTCTTTTAGATGCATTTTTGATTTGTTAGTAAACATAACAGATTTGTAAGTTAATTCCTACTATTTGTGTCTGATTGCATCCCTTTGGGATCTTGAGTTGATTCTAAAGCAAGTTGATGGAGCCTCCATTTGAGTTTGTGGCATCTGTTTTGGCTACTCATCTTGCTAAGACCTCTTCCTACAGCAGTTACGTAATAGTTGAAAAGACAAGAGTTTTTGTGATAAATCAGTTTCGCATTGTATTCCACCTGGAAAAATGACACACATCCATCATATATTGCTTCCTAGAGGAGTTCTAGAGGACTTATATTTCCATGTAAATTACGCAATAAGGTGTACATTTTGCTTATCTTTTTTTCTACATTCTGGACAGTGTTAATACCACATCAGACTATGGTCAGACTTTGCTTCCATCCTCCTCATTCTAGTACCCAGTTTACTGTACTGAACACAAATTTTACAAAACCTGAATATTTTGCTGACTCAGACCCTTTCTTCTTGTATCTGCACCCCACAGAAGAGTTTGACAAAAGCATCTGTTTCTGTCTTGTCTCCCGACTCTTCAGTTAAGCCATGTGTTTATTTCAGGATATTTAACTAGTTTTCACTGAGGTGCAGTAAGTCACAGGTACATGTGGATCCAACTCATGATTAAGTACAGTTATCCCTTGTAATGTTTTAGCTATTCGTATTCTACTTAGAAGAGGGGTAGGCAACATTCTCGAGATGTTCAGAGAAGGCTAGTCATCTTTTTATTTTCATGCACCATTTTAAAGATGAGTACTTGGTATAAATATTACTGTAGTTCTTTTCTGGTTAGTGGCAATATAACCACGGTGTACTTTCTCAGCCTAGTGCTTAGCTAGAGTGCTTTTCTGCAAGGAAAGTGAGATTGCGTTAGTATTACTTGCCCACCTTGCATGATGTGTGTGTACTCACAAGAAAATGAACTGAAAAGTAATTTCCATTCTGCTGGAGGCATAGACAGTTTTTATCACTGTAAGGGTTTGCAAAATTACAAATGTCGTTTAATTTCTGCTAATACTTGCTGACAGTCTTACTAATAGATCAAAGATGGAGTAATATTGTAAATCTATACGTTGCCACTTTACATCTTAAGGTATAAAATACCTTCTCTTCTTGAATACGCTCTAATTTTCACTTCTGGGTTCCTAAAACTGCAGGGAAGCTTCTAGATATAGCTTGAAATGGGTTGAGAATCTGCTGCAGGTAATATGTCAACTCCACGCGCTATTGTAAATTAAGGTAATGACTGTCTATCCAAATATGAATCCTTCTCCTTTCTTCTCTTGTTATAACTATACTATATCCATCCAGTTTGACAGCTAGTGTAAAAGGTGTAGGTAATTTATTAAATTTAAGATGCTTTTACTAGATAGTGTAGGACTTGCAGTTCATTACTATTTACTTCACTGAAAGGGAAAATGTAGGCAGGTTGAAAAGAACAAAATGTGCTATAGGTAAGAAAGGGACTGTACTTGTCAGACCATGCAATTAAAATTAATTTGTTTTTCTGTTGGGCATTTTTCCAGGTAATGAACTTTCTTTGCCTAAAATATATACTGTCCTTTAATGTTGAATCAAGGTCTTTGGGCAGATTTTTTTCAAGTCTTGTATTTTTCCTTGTGAAAGGATGAAAATATTTTAAATCTTGTGCAAAACACTACTGTCAAGTTTAGAACTAATCTGTGCACATGACAGAGCAGGAAACAGCTTGCCTTCCTCCTTTTAAGACACTTTAAATGTTCTTAAAATTATATATTTATAAAAACTTTATACTGTGTAACATTAAATGTGTTTTATAAAAACATTTGCATACATGTAATTGTGCTTATAATCTAGATGATGAATTGCAACTTCCTGTTTCATAGCTTCTGTTGCAGAGGACATGTGAAGATCTTAAGTTTGGTTAACAGCATGGACACCCTGCCTCTTCAGTATATGATGTATTCTGTGAGCTCTCATTTCCTGCACTTGTATAATATTTGATTACTTAAATGTGTTCGATGACATAGGGTAAAATGTTAGACTGTATGGTCTCTAGAGAAAGAGAGGCCATTATATGATTATGGTAAATATAGACTTGTGTTTAAGAGGCCATAAGCATTTAAGAATAATGAGTATTCTCCATAATGTGTGGTAATCATTTAATCTTCAGTGCCTTCTGCCATAGTACCCCCATACAGTTCTATTAGTTTTAAGATTCTGGTAATTTAATTGTGCTTTTCTTGTTATGAATCTACTTACAGTCACTAAAATTATCCTTTAATGGACAAATTTATCATAATATGTGAAGATAATCAGTATAAAAATTCGCAAAACTCATTTTTTTTCTCTTTAACAATTTTATTGAAGTTTGCTGATCTTATGGCTCAGATTTCTTCAGACAGATCTTATTTCTTGTTTAATAAACCAGCTTTTTATTTTTAATGAAAACTTGAATTTATTGCAGCTTTTTGGCAGCTTTTGTTAGTGCACAGGAAAGGAAATAACTTTTAGTTTAAATTTTTTTCACTCAGTTTTACCACTTTTTCATTCAAATATGAGAAAAGAGTGGGAATTGGAATATCAGAAAACCAACTTCCTCTTCTTATCACTTCTGAATAAAAATAATAACTAGGTCTGCTAGTCCTAAAATCTTGAAGGCTAGTGAGAAACAGTAATTTCTGTTCACCAATATCAAATATTGTTCTTTGATTTAATTTTCATTAATTTTAAATCTTAAATACTTACTTTTAATGAACAACCAAATAACCACAGAAGACGGATAATCTACCCATTATTATTAAATAAATAATATTTAATGTTAATTACAGTTTTTAAAAACCTCAAGTAAGTAGTAAGGCAGCCAAACAGGTTTTAGTACAAGTGAGTAAAAGGACAGTTTACTAAATACAAAGTTTAATTCATGATTTTATTTAATAAAACATAGGATTCGGAGAATTTTAGGACTGCATATATAAATTTATTTAGATAATAAATTGGTAAATTTTGATGACATGCTAACTGTGCTTTGGGAAAATAAATATTACCGGCACAAAACAAGATTAATGTTGATGTTAAATCAGGGTTTTCTGCTGGTTGAGGTGCATCATTAAAACTGATAATTTTGAACAGCCTGCCTTGATTCTCTATAGCAGATGCACAATCTGATTTGTATTTTCCTCATCAAGTCCTGCCTGCAACAAACAAGCAATCTTAACTTAGTTATTTAATGCCCCTAGCTAGTCTGCTGGGACTGTTGTCTGCAGCTCATGTTATCACACGGCTCATCAATTCTGTGTAGTCAAAATACTATTTCATGGTGTGTTCACCCTCAGTCTAAAGAGGCAAAGCTGAGGGGTGTTAACTGAATATGGATAATGTCCATTAATGCCACAGTGCTGAGGTACTTTTAGTGGTATTGATTCTACAATGAAAGTAGTTCTCAAAATATGTATTTCATCACAGAAGCAAGAATAATTCCATATAGCTATGGAAAGCAAATTTAATAAAGGGGAAAATTCTATCATTATGTGTTCATCATTTAGTGCAGAATAGCACTTGAACCAACTTAACTACTACTTTCTCAATCTGATATATTAGAAGCTTTAAAATGTATGAATACAATTATTTCTTCACTTAATTATGAAAGCGAAGCTCTCTCTGGAATGGCAGGCTAGTTAAAGTTACCTCATAACATCTGAAGAAATGTTCTGAAAGCAGTTAAAGAAAACAGTTAATGAACATAGCATTCCATAAAAAAAGGGGAGAAGGTCAAAGTTTGTTTAGTAGATCTTTTTGCTTTCATTTGAAGACTACATTTCCACTTTTTATATCATTTCTCTGTACAAAGATTGGAGTTATATTATGAAGCTGTTAAGGTCAGAAGGTGAAGGAAAATCAAGGAAAGATGAGGATAAAAACTTCTCTGAGGAAGAAGTGCTGTACTGTCAAATAGATCTGTAAACTATTAAAAAAAAGAAAGTACATTTTATAACTTTTAGGACTGGAATGGTTGTTTCCTGGGATGAGTGTTAAACTCCGTAAACTCCTGAATTTTTTTTTTCTTACCTGATTCACCTTTCAGTTCCCTATATGCTTTTGTGAATGTCTGTGACGGGATTTTCAGAGAATATTTTCTTGCAAAGTCTGTTAGAATGAGACTAATTTTCACAATTATTTTCTTTGAGCTTTTGAGACCTTTGTGTCAATATCTTGCCTCTTTCTATATAGATAAAAATGACAATAATTTTGGAGACTGGAATTTAGCCTTTATGTGCAACAATATTATAACTTGCAAAAACATAAATTGCATTTAATATTAGCAAAGAATCTAGGAGTCAAGAGTATTTGTTTACTGAGCAACTGATTTTATGCATCTATGAATTTGCCATTGTAAAAAATTTAGACCTTGTAATGAAAGCAGTTCAGAATCCAGCAACATCTACAAGCAGTTTTCCAATAAAGATCTCTAGAAGATGATGTTTTGCAATAAATCTGAAGCAATTTAGAAGATGCTGATAAGCACTGAGGCAGTTTCTTTTATCAGGATAACATCAGGATACTCTGATATTCTGAACTGCATGTCAGGGATGATAATGAATTTATCTTCTGTTTTTTCAAGATTATGTACACTTTTACTGGTCATCTCCCAGAAAATAACAGAATTTTTGTCCCCTGCCTAGCATACCTCTCAGTTAAAATACTTTCTAAGTTATACTGTTTTGCTATGTGTTTGTTCTTTGTGGACAAAAACTTAGATTATGTTTTTACTTTTTAAATTGGTGGATATGTAGTATACGTGTATTCCATCAAGGATTTAATAATGTATTGCATATTTTTATTGAGGTGTATGCAGAATGACAAATTTGCTATCTGTTTTGCAGTAATCAGCAGCCAAAGTATGTGTTTTGGCATTTATATGCATTGCTTTATACAGAGTGGGATTTATGTTCAAAATGATGATTTTCTTTAGCTTTCTGAAAAAAAACTCAGAGTAACACTTTCTTTTTAGCTGCTCCTTGCTTAATGACTAGATGGGACTCTGTTTTGCTAGGCCTTCTGAGGTAGCGGGCAGAGAGAGCATGTTTTGAAAGTAGAGAGCCAGGACTATTTCAGATAACCTTTGCCTTTGGCCAAACACTTCTCATGATTTGTGAGAAAACCACAATGTTGCTGTTGTGATTTGTTTGGTGTTGGCAGTTTTTGCTTGTTTTGGTGTTTAATTATATTTTTCCTGTGCCACCTGAAGTAAAGAGCATGTGTCTTTGTAACTCAAAAAAACCTTTGTGTTACATCCTTCAGTTACCACACACCTCTTCAAAAGCACATCACATTAAGTCCCTTCCAGAGGAAGGACTGTAGATTGTTTTCCTCTCCCCTTCAGGGATAAGTACTGAAGTAGCTCTGACCCACAGTTCTCTAACGAGAAACAAATTCCTTGGGAGCTTTTTGTGAATTGTTCATGTGCATGACAGTATCACCTTTCTATCACTCTAGCTCAAACTGCTAACCTTATATACTTCTCTTAGTCTCCTTCTGCATCCCTCTTGTCCTTTCATCTACATCTGTTTACTCAACTTCAAGCTTCCCATTTCCCCAGCTTTTCCTATTCCTACATTTGTAACACACAAGCTACACCACTTCCTTGGTTATGTCCAGAAAATGTGTGTATCTCTGTTGTTTGCTTCTGAGCTGCATCAATCCTTTGTCTAGCTAGTAGCTACAGCACCAGAATAAACTTGGAAGCAAGATCTGCTGCTGTGGCTACAGTGCAGTTATATGAATGTGTTATGTTTTGCCCTCTGTCTCTATGTTTGTCCTTTTCTTCCACTTCAGAAGAATGTGCACTATGGCATTATAGTCAGTCATAGCATGTGTTCCCTCTGTGGTCTCATACTCAACCCAGGCTATAGTCTATATCCACAACTCCATCCTTGTCACATAATCTCCCATGCTTGAAGTGTGTTGGTTAAAGAACGTGAAAGAGTTAGAGAACACGTAATAGCAAACAAGTCACAGATTAACAACCACAATTTAATCAGATTTTGTGAACTGCTTGACTTTTGCTGGTCACCAAGTGAGGTGATTCCAGATTTTAAATGTACTGTCTGAAATATTAGTCTTTGCTGTACACTGGACTATATGAGTATTTCAGCTGTGTAGAAAACCAGTTCTCTGAGCCGTCTCTCATAGGTCACCTGAAAAGTTCTGTCTACTGTGAGTATTTTTTTCTGTTTAGGGAAAGCTTCTTAACAGAGGCAAAACTATGAAGCTTGTAAGTTTTAGGGTGGTGGGATTCAGAAGTACATACAAAGTACATAAAAGTAACTTCAGATCTCACTTAGCATATCATGCAAACTACTGGAAATCACTGACTTCACTGACAGTATCTGTTTACAGAGCTTATTTGCTGTATCTTATAAGTACTGTAAAAATATTGGAACTAAATCCTTCCCAGTAGTCAAAGGCACTACTTAAAGGACATAGGAAGTCTGTATTTGCTGAACTGTCTTCTTTTCCTACTGTTGGAAGGCATGAATGTTTTGGAGCAGGAGGTACACATAGATCCATCTTGCTTAATTTAAAGAAACAACTGGCTTCTCTACTGCTATATGCTTGGTACATAGTGGAGCACATTTGGATTTTGGGGAACACACCGTAGCCAGCAGATAGCATGCTTTTCAAAAGTTTGAGTTCCTGTCTCCTGATTTAATATCTACACAAAAGACAGCATTGTTTATTTTTTTGTAATCTGATGGTGAGGAGAACTTTTAGACCTTCAGACAGAAACATAGGAACAGCAAGATCCTGGCAGATCTAATTCTATTGTCCTGAGGGAAAGGGAAGAAGGAATAGTTGACAGTTTGTCACCTAGGCTATTTCCTTATTGCATTTTTCTCCACATTGCATATATAAACTGTTTTGTAATTATGATTTTTTCTTGTCTTTCCATGTTTACTAAATCCTTTGCAAATGGCTTTTTAGCATAACTGTAAGATGGCATTTCAGATAAAGGTTGTTACCTTTAACAGTACATTTTGCTTGCAAAGAGATAATACATGTTGTTTTATGATTTGTTTTTTTTATTTTAGGCAATTATACTTTTAACTGAACTCATCAGAGAGCACTTCAGAAATAGCAAATTGAAACAATGCCTTTTACCAGCACTTGGGGAGCTTCTTTACCTCATAGCCAGTGAGGTAAGACTGTTAAGTGATCCTTACAAATTTAATAAATGTGAAAAAAAATTCCCATGGAAGGGTAGACAAAAAAAGCAAATTACTTTGTCATTGGTATCCTCAACAGTTTCTTGTCCTTGTATGTTCCATGATACTTCTTCTACTTTAAGAAACATGTTAGTCCAATCATGTACTTCCATCTGAGATAAATGAAATTGCATTCTTTAAGTATAGAGTTTTAACTTCCTAAAACAATTTCATCAATCACCATAGTGACTGCTGGCCTCCAAGTGGCAAATCTAAGTGTTAGAACATCTTAGCTAGAGATTTTGATTAAATTCAATGTATCAGTACAGCCTATGATATCAATAAATTAACATATCTAGTCCATATTAGATCTAGCATGGTTGGATTCACAATGCTGTGGAAAAGGAAATGGAATGATCCTGACTAATTTCAAATGGAATTACGATGATTCCTGACTAGAACTGATTTAAGCCTTCAGTCTAGAAGTAGTAGATCCACAATAAAAATAAACTGAGTTTTTTTGTAGAAAATAAATACTACTAATAGCAGGAATTGAAGATGACAGCTCCTCTAATCCCTCACCTTTCTTTTCCCTTATTCAAAGAATAGAATACTTTCTTTTACTTATTAGAAACGAAGGTGACTTCAAACAGAAAAAGCCTAGCCCTAGTTTCTCTGAAGCCTTTGTATTAACCACATCATCTAATTGCTCTGAATGCTGTCATGTTAGTTATCAGTCTGTTGGGTCAGTTGATAAAGGAATGAAAATACCAAATGTATCTGTATTTTGGCTTACGGTAGTTATGGCTTTGTGCTGAACTTCCATATTAGATTGTCCTCATCCCCTAGCTCCTTTGCGTATTCCACAAGATTAAACTGTTGCCTTGGTTTTTGTAGGTTAGTGAGCATCATCCTTTTCTCGTTAGACAATTGCCAAAATACCTATCAAACATACAGAGTCACAGAATTTGTTCTAACACTGAGAGATTGTGTTATGGAAAATACATCCACAGTCACAGTTTATTTTTATATGTTTTAATACTTTCTCAGTTTTCCTTGGGGAGGAAAATTTTGTACTTAGCATCATCAGACAGATTGCAAATGATATATTTTTTAACCACTAATAAAAACAAATAAACTTAAAACTGCAACTTGAGAATTATATTTGGCAAGAGTATTTTGCACTGCTTGATTTTATTTTGAAATTGAATTTTAGTGATTGAAACTAATCTGTTTCTGCTAGCTCCATAACAGCAAAATGATTTACATGCACTGACCCTGACAGATTTTTCTTTTTTCTTCTGAAAAGGTGAACTGACAAATTTTTGAGTCTATATGTATTTATGAATTTCACAATGTTTGAAGCATGATAACTTGTATTTAAATAACAACTCTTATCATGTTTCAGGAAGATATACAGTAATGGGTTGCTTTGCTTTGAGTTATAACTAAGAAATTATTAGAGAATAGGAAGAAATATTTGGAACTACTCTACACATATGAACTCAAGGCACTGTGTCTTGGTAAACTACAAGAATATCAGTGTGATTTGTGTGCTTGGAGACACTAGCTTTTTTTTTTAAATTTTTTAAGAAAAGCCCTTTATAAAGCTTTTCATTTCTCTTTACTGTACCTACTTAACCTCGGAATACTGTAGTGTTGTGGGCATTTTGTTGCTCATTAGACTGTAGAACAGTAGTATTGAATGACCTTGTCAAGATCACACACCAGGTCAATGGCAGTATAATAAGATAAAACAAGAATGTTTATTCCCAATTTATATCTTTAAACAGCAAAGCTTTGTGCCTAGACTAATTTAAGAAAAAAAAAAAATCATAACTGCATCTGATTAATTAGGAACTGTACACAAAATATTTTTGTTTTTCTTTTTTGTCCATGTTTTCTTCCATTTTGCTGTTCAGCCTGCTTGATTGTTTTATCGAGCTGCTAAATACTTATCATTTAAACTGTGTTTTTTTGGGGACATGGCTATTCTTATTTATTTATGTATTCTCTCTGTGTTTTTGCAAAGTGTTTCTAGGTCCAACCACAATATTAATATTAAATAACGGTAAAGATTATTTCTTTTTCATATGAACATTTGGTAAGTCATAAATTGTCAAACACTTAAAATCAAGTTCAGTTATCTAGGTGCAGCATGATTTATTAGGTTAAACACAGGATTGCTGGTTGCACTTCTGTGGCTTAGAAAAATACTGGGGAAAAGTCCAGATAATCATAATGGTCCTCTACGATTCTAAACTCTGATACTATGTGTGTACCTGCATATGAGATCTCATAAGTGAGATCTTACACTCCATCTCTACATTTTTCTTCCAAAGAGAAGCCAAGAGCAATGCACAAGTAGCATGAGCAGACCCCAGGGAGGATGTTCTTGTTACTCTTAAGCAAATTGCCTTGAGGGAAAACTTTCAAGTTCTATGTAATATTTCTGTTCATTTCATGCCATTTATGTTATTAGGGTGCAGAACCTAAAGTTTAATCAAAATCAACATGGGCTGTGAGCAAAAAGTAGGAAGACCCCCCAGTGTTTGGTGATATATTTAAATTTATTAAATATCAAATTGTGTAGGTGTCTTTAGGTAATTAAGAATGGTGCTAAGTTTCATACACCTTTTGCCTTTTTTTTAAATTTCTGACTAGAGACTAAACCTTGGAGAAAGTCATTAATCAGTCTGAAGAATGGAAGAACTATTAATGTTTCAGGACTGCACCATTTCTTAAGGCTTTTTTACTTTATAGTACATTTAATATGTATGATTACCAAAAAACCTGACAGAATTTCTGATTAAATTAGGTGAATAAAATGAGAAACAGACCCATGCCAGTTCCAGCATAAGCTGTCATTTTAATGCTGTCTTGACTCCTAGTCCTGTCCTACCTTTTCCAGGTGGAGAAGATTCCACTTTTGACTGTTAGAAAGTAACCTGCCATCCTTCTTTGAAACTTGGGCTACGTTTTCTTAGGCTTATACACTAAGCCTTGGAAGGCAAACTGTGATTAAATGTCAACATGCTGTTACTCAGATAAAATGAAGGAGGTGGAATGTAGTAGATCTGATGTCTCTGTTGGATGGCAAACCACTTTTATTATTACTGTCCGTAAATTACTTCCAAGGAAAATTGTCCCATACCTCCTAATACAAAGTTAGCAGAAATAAAGCTTAAAAAAATGGGGTGTTTAACAAACTAATTTTCTCTATTGATATATGTTGCAAATAAAGTTTTGATTTATTAGCAATAAAGAAGGAAAATTAATTTTAGTAGGCAATTCAGTAATAGTCTTCCCTGCCAATGTGCCATGCTTTAATTAAATGCTTGACATTATCATATAATGTACGTTGAATTAGTGTAGGCCACTCAGAAACCTGCAAATTCAGAAAGTATAATTTGTTTCTGCATCATTAACTCCCACCTTGCCCATCCTATGCTTTTTATTATAAACAGGTAATTAGAATGCTAGAATAGTTTACTAATATAATCAACAGAGTTCAAGAAATGTATAATTTCTGAAGGAATTGTTGCTTGTCATCCTTTGTCTACTTATTAAGACAAGCTGCACATTGATTTCATGGCATATAATCTTCATACCATCCGATGCCTATTCGCACTTTCTTTCCCCAAAGAGGCTATTTTTTTAATCCCTCTAATATCTCCATGTTACTAGCCTAGATGTGGAGGTTGTGTTTTAGTTAAATCTTAATGATATCCAAGTGTCCTCTTTAAACTTGAAGTTTTATAGTAGGCTACTCGATGGGGGAGGGGGGGGGCGGAGAAAAGTGGAGTTCATTAACTTCTAATGGAAGAAACAAACCCCTGACTCAACTAGCAGTGAATTAGCCTAACAGGGTGATTTCAAGGAAATATACATAAAGATCTTGGAACAGTGTTGAAATGTACTGAAGGCTATTACATACAGTGAGTTTTATTAACTACTTTTATATCTCACTGTATGACTTTGAATATTTTTTTTCTGAAATAAGTTTACATTTTTTTTTAGTTGCCAGACAGAAGTAATTTTGTTTGGTATAACCAAATCAGATTTGAAGAGAAGCATTACTACTTTTAATAATCAGTTGTCTCTTTCTGAAGTAATCAAAATGATTGAGAGGAATGCAAGAATATTTTTTTGTGTGTGTGAGTTAGGAGTCAATGAAACCCAGAAATATTAGGACAAATTCCGTTGTGGATTTTGGAGATGATTTAAATAAGCTGATAAAATACCAATTTCTGTGCTGCATGTGAAATAACATGAAATAGTAATGCTGCTCTGGAGTTTAATATATTTTCTAGCATGTGTTAATTTGAAAATGTGTATAATATGAACCTTATTAAGAATCTGTTACCCATTTTTTTTATGTGAGTGAGATTATTGTGGTTTTTTGATTTAATAATTTGTGCCGTTGGCTTCATTTCAGGAGGAAAAAAGGGAGCACCCTAGAGAACGCTGGGTTGTTCCCTCAGCTGCTTACACTGTGCTAATGAGGTGTCTTCGGGAAGGGGTAAGGCTCTTTCATTGTCCTCGATAGAATTTCTCCACTGTAATAACCCTTTAGGCATTGTGTGAGGATTGTAGCCTGCAGCACTGCAGTACCTTGTCAACCAAGTATTGCTCTTGAATTTAAATAATCATGATAAGACCATGACCTAAGCAGGAGATTAATGCAAAAATGCAGTGTTGTTCTCTGTACATTCAACATTTATGTATTGCTGCTTGTTTTTTGGAAATAGGATACTAAATATAAATGACTGTTAATAAATGTGGAATTTTTTAATGCTATGGCTTTCTTTTGAGAAATGTTCTGACAGTTTGTACTGCCCTCTTGCAATTTCATTTTTGTGCAGTGCATTTTTGAGCAAGATTTACTTTCTATTTTGAAGTGACTGAGGTACAGTTTTTGAAAACTACATTGTTATCCTACTGGGTTGTTAGCATTCTTTTGAGGCCAAAAAGTAGTAATTAGTTTTATTCTCGTATATGTGCTGTGCTGTATTCTTCATTCTTCTTGGTGATGACTTAGCTGTGTTAGAAGAAGGAAAGAAAAACATGCATATAGTTCCAATTTGTAAACTCAAAAAGAATTGAGTAGAGGGTTGGCATTTACTGTTTATATGAGACCACTTGACATTATTTTTGCCCAAGGCAAAGCTCAAGGCAGAAAACATGTCGGAGGTTGCTGTAGGAAGGAAAGCAAGAGGCATACCTTTTTTTCTTTTCTTCTTTTTTTTTTTTTGAGATCTTTATTGCTTACAGATGGTGATTAATAGAGGAAGAGTCTAGATGCATTTTAACATCTTCAGACCTTCAGGTGATGAAGAACACACAACTGTGTGTGTATTGTGGGCTATTTCCAGCTCATAAATTAGAGTAAGATGTCATTCTAAGGCACATTAGTGAGAAGCTATTTAATTATAAATTTATTAATGGAAGACTTGCTATTTCTGAATATTCAGTGTAGAGAAACTAAATCAAGACATCCATAAGATGCTAATTTATTCCTATAGAAAAAAAACACTACTCAGTCCTGAAACATGTCAAAATTTTCTTAATAATTTATCTTGATAAATTTTTCTTGAAAAAAACTCACATAATAGAAATATATTTTCCCATGCAATATTTTGAATTGAATTTAATTAAGTGTAAATTTAAAGTTATGTCTAGGCTAACCAAGCAGAGCTGTGCGTTTCTACACTTTCTGTTTGTGAAGATGCTCAAGGTTTGTAATGAAGTTTAAGTATTCGTGCTTGTTTGTGTGAATACAGTGCAAAGGTACTAAATACAAATTGCTCTGTCTCAGTTGTGGCAGCCTCAACTTTCCAGAACAGCACCACTTGAAGAATCAAAAATATCTGTGAATATGTAAAGTAATTCACAATATATGGGAATGGAGAGAGAAACTTACCACACTCTGTTATTAACGTTTACAATTTCTTTTTTCCTCTGCTCTTGTAGCAATCCTCTTCTTATCCTCCATAACTCTACTAGCCATCCATCTTTCTTAGAGAATGATGTTGCAGCATCTAAAACTGGATAGTTAAAATCATATTATTGTTAGACATCTGTTTGCAAGATTATTTTTTTTTTAAGGAAAGAATAGTGAGATATAAAATAAGTTTTTGTGCCAGATGTTTTAGATGCAGGGGTGGAGGAGGTAAAATTTGAATAAATAAGTTCGTACTGTTACCAGTCTTCTTGCCCTTCATGTACCTGCAAATAGCTTCCAGGACAATTTGCTCTGTAATTTTTCCAGGGATAGAGTTAGGGATTCCTTGTCTTGCCCTTTGGAAGGTGGGCCTGCCCTTTGCTTCCCCCTCCCCAGCCCCCCAGTCAACAGGAGTATCTCCTGATCACCACAAACTTTTGAAGATGTGTGGTCACTAACAGCAATGTTTACTGATGTCCTCAGCACTTCTGGTTACATCCTTTCTGATTCAATGGACTTCTGCATGTCCAGTCTGCTTAAATGTCCCCTGCCTCTGTCTTCTTGTCCTCTGGGTATACTTAGCTCCCCCAGGTTTTGCTATTTGGCACATGGGCATGGAAGGCCTTGGAGCAATGAAGATTGAGGCAGAGAAGGCATTGACCTGAGCCTTTTCTATGTCCTTTGGCTCTGCCTCGTTCAGCAGTGAACAAATAGAAGCCCTTCTTGTTGCTTTTCAAACCTCTTCACTTTTCAAATCAGTGCTCTTTTGTGCCAACCTAATGCACTGGCTCTAATGTGGGGGTTTTTTTGGTTTGGTTTTTTTTTTTTTTATGAGTCAACTTTGCATTGCTCCAGTAGCAGGCACAGAGCTACTTTGTCTGGGCCGTGAGTGGCTCACAACATTTAGTGGCTGATATGCAGGTGTGGTAGGGGAGCGTGTGAATGACACTTTCTTCGCCCCCCATCCTGCTGCGAAATAGGAGGTAATAGAAATAATTAAAATGAACAACCTAGAACTTTCTTAAGGTCTGACTTAAAAATAAAATGAGGTTCCATGTAAATTTTATTGCTTGCACTAGCAAAGGACTGGATGTGAAAATCCTGAAAATATCATCTAAATTTGCCTTCATTGTGCTTAATGTTCTTTGACTGCAGCTTCAGATCTTAGCTGCTGTATTTCTTTCTTTTACATTTGTAGCTAGTAATCTGCTATTTGTTCAATAAATTTCCCTGATCTAACAATTTATTACATGTAAGCAAGCTTTGCGTTCTTACATTCGTAATTAAGAAATTCTAATTAAATGTATTTAAATAATAAATTTATTTTAATTTTTCTAAGCTTATTTAATTACATTTTACATCAGTATGTTTTCTGGAGTGAATATTTCTATATGATCTCAGTATTTATGAAAATGGCAAACTAACCTTTTGTAATAAATGCTGAATTACCACAGTGTGTTAAGTATAAGCATTATAAATGCATACTTGTAGTTTTTATTGATAGTTAAGAAGCTTTATTTGATTTCTTTAATAAGAATTCAAGTAAATAAAACCCATTTATGTCATTCAGTGCTATAGTTTATATAGCATTAAGTTTTGTAAGGCAAATTCATTGTTCTTCAGTTTCATTATGAACTACTCTGAAGGGTGCTTGGATCTCTGGAGTTTTATATGATTCGTCATTATCAAAGCAGAATTGCCCTCTGAAACAGAACAGTAGAGCAGGAAGGAGTTTGAAACGTGCATGTGTCCCTATTTGCCTACAAAGGAACAAAATGTTCAGAAAATGCAGGTAGTGACATTTCCATGTACCTTCTGTGCCTGAAAATCTAACAGTGACAAAACGTGAATGTATAGGTGAAAGGAGTTTTAGGACAGTGGAGTAGAAGATTGGGAAAGTCTTTTATCTGTAGGGGATCACAAGTTCAGATTTTCCACACTTCAATGTTGTTAACTTGAGATAGAAGTTGAATTTCAACTCAGGCAAAGAAGAGGTACGTTCAGTGATGTGTCAAAATAAGGAAATCGGTACATAAGTAAATGATAAGACAAATTTTACATGTTTAGCACTGGTATAATGTTGCAGTCTGTCAGAACCCATGTAGTAAATATTCCAATATTTATTTAATAATCTTTTCCAACAACTGTTTCCAACATCGACACAAAATGCCTGTGCCAGGCATCTGTACTTGTATCTAAGTTCAACTTCTAAATATTTGTGGGCAGTCTCGAAGATAGCAGGGTCCTGATTTCTACAGCTAAAGTGCTTAGTTCTTACAGTTCTTGTGTTACACAGTCATGAAAGATACTTTCTGTTTCAGAAAGGATATTCTTGTTTAATATGAAGTACCTAATGCAGCTACCCTTTTCCTTTCATCCGTTTTACTCAGTTTATTCAAAACTCCTTTGCTGAAGTTACCCTTGTCTACTTTACCCCAAATCCTGTCTTATTTGATTCTCCTCATTGACTCTGCGTATATTTTTTTTTTGCTTTTCAGTATCACATTTAAGGTTCAACCTAATCTTAATTAAGTGAAATATCAGCTTAAATAGTCATCTTAGAACTAATAATCTTTCCCATATCCAAACTGCTTTTTGATGTCTCTCATGATTTTTCTTGTCTGATTTGTCTGGATTATGTTGCTTTGATGAGGTCCTTCGCTGAAACTAGGCAAGTGTGCAAGCCTCCTTTTAAGTCTTCCTGTGTAAAAACAGAGAGGAACCCTTGAAAAAGCTTTAGGGTGCTTGGCATCTGTCCATTTCTGCTTGCAAATGGCATGTAAATATAAGGTACACAATTATATACAATTTTAGTAATAATTTCATAGAACCTGGATAAAATATATAGGCAATACACTTGTATAGATAAACTAATATATACAGCTATAGCTAATTAGCTGATTATGGCTTTTAGAATGTGCATAATCCTCTCATTTTAAAGCATGGCACCTGGAGAATGTATCTGCATTAGAAATAGTGAATGAGGTTACAAAGGATAATTTTCTGTCTTTTGGATGTGCAAGGTACTGTGTAAGCAAGACTTTTAATAAATTAGAGCTTGCCAGTAAGCTATATAGTACACATTTCCCTCTCTCATATGGACTTCTTTATGAGGGAGCAAGATATAAGTCTGAGGGGTTTGGTTCTGAACTGGTGAGGAATTTTAATAATAAAAGATAAATTTGAAAAATAATTGCCAATATATAATGTAAGGCAGTATGTTTTATAATGCATATTCTTAGCTAGAGCAGTTTCTTTACAATGAATTTGGAGGAGAAAGGAGAATTTGGAGAGGAGGATAAAATTGTAACTATTCTCTTCAAAAGTATAGGACAGCCTATAGTATAAAAGTGATACTGTGAATCATATATATATTCTCACTTTTATTTCTTCTTTAGGTATCAATTTTCTAGTTTACTGGCAGAATTGCCTGTAGTATAAAAGTGATAGTCTGAATCATATACATTACCACTTCAATTTCTTCTTTAGACATCAGTTTTTTAGTTTACTGGCAGAAATGCCTATAGTATAAAAGTAATGGTCTGAATCATATACATTATCACTTTCATTTATTTATATATCAATTCTCTAGTTTACAGAATTTCTTAATTTTTTTTCCACAAAAGTTATTTAAAATATTTATTTCTACATGTTTCTTCTTCTCTGTGAAGGCTTTATATTGCGAATTGTTGCCAAATTATGATTTAATTCTTATAATTATGAATGCTTAGGATGATACAGCTTTACGTCATTAATTTATGTTTGTAGTTTCTTTTTATTCTTTTTAGATTAAAGGAAGAAGTGTATAGAAATTGATTTAGAATAATGAGGGAATACAGTGTTAATTCCTGAATCTTTCGGCTTTTCCAGTGTTTCTATATCAGTATTATGCTTTTACTCAAGTGTATGTATCTAGACACAGTATAATATAAAAAGATCATAAAATATTTTATCTTAACCTTCACATGAAATTATGCTATATTTAGGTAGTAGGGTGGTTAGCATAGTGACTGTATCTTCAGTGCCTCCAAAACTTCTAGTGCACTGTTAAGTTTTTAACAATCAATATATTGTATCCAGTAGATTCAATTATTTCAAAAAATGAAGGTAGATTCTTTCACGACTTTGATTTGCATTTTTTCCATTTCACAACTGGAATAGAAAGACTTGATTAATTAGCAGTTTACATCTATTTGCCCTTTTGATATGTGCTTTCTCACTCAGGGCTCATTTTCACTAAGCACCCATGACTTTACTTGGAAACAGATACATCTGCAAATGTTCAACATGACTGAAAATTAGGAGCTTTATCTTTAAGTGCATTTATAAAACTAGCTGAAATCTAAACCCAGTGAAAGATGAGTATGTGATTCTTTGTGATACAGTTCTATTCATAGATATAGATTTGATGCAGTTCATGATATGGGCAGAGGTTGACTTATATAGAACTGCTTTGCTCATATCTTGAAGATCTATTTCTGTACACTAACATAGCTTATGTCCTCGTAACATGATGGGATGACTCTTTTAGTTAAGATGCCAGATAGTAGTTTAGGTAAGGCTTCCCTTCCAGAGAGCTAATAAAGCAGAAAATGGTACAAGTCTTGTTGCTTAGACAGTGCTCAGGAATAGATCCCAGAGGAGCTGAGCTGGACAATCTCGGGTGGCAACAAATGGAATTACTCTGACAGCCTCATTGAGTTTTTAGGGCACTGTGACGATACATGAACTTTTCCTAGCCAAAGTACCAGGGTTATCTGGCACAGAGCAGAACTCATCTTAGTGGTGGCTGAAAGGAAATAAAGCACATCTTCAGGACCAAGTTTTGTGAAGAAAAGCTGCAATTGCATCTGGAAATTTGTTAACATTCATAATAACTATTATCCACTGTATAATGCTTTGATTATGATTTATTAAAGGGATTATAGTGCATTTATTAAGTGTTTGTCTGCTTAAAGTAGTAGTGGAGTCCCAGTTGGCATTCCTAGTAATCACTTTACATATGAGAGAGATTTAGCTTGACTATTAACATGTCAATTACAGATTGATTTTAAATGCATACAGTCAGTTTGATAAATCAAACCCTAGCTGTACCAAAAAAACCCAAAACTGAAATGCAGAACTACAATTCACAGAAAAGGATTAAAAATCAACATTATTTATAAAAAGTTTCGAGAAACTTCATTTTGATAATTGTACCTGTATTTCTGTATTTAGGTCTTTATTAGATCAAAATGATACAATATATTGCAGTAATAAGAACTGTAAAACCAGAGGAGCCCAAATCTTCTTTGTTTTCATGGCTGTAAACCAGAAGGAAGACCACAGAAGTCAGTAGAATTTTGTGAAAGAGTGGATGGTTTTTGTATTTCAGTATTTTGAGTAGAGTTGCAGTTCTTTGGGAGAACAGGAAGAATTTTAACGGCATTTCATTAGAGTTTCCAAGTATTTCTTCAGTGTCTATATTTTAGAATACCTAAGTCAGTAGAAGGAAGAGTGGATATTGAATATATTTTTAATGAAGTATAAGTTCTCCCATTCTGGAACGCTTTTGTACTGCTTTCTGAAAGGTTTCATTATCATTGCTCACGGTTGTTGGTGGTTCCGATTGTGAAGATAAATGTCAGAAATCCAAAGGTTAGTAGGATAATGTGAAGATTACTTTAAGAAAGAAATCAATTAGATATCGTGATGAATTATTTGTGAAGCCAGGCTATGAGGTAGACTTGAAAAATTAAATTGGTTGTCCTTCTTGTATTAAAATTCACGCTTACTGAATTCAAGAATGCCACTTAAGACATTGTTGAAAGACTTCACTTATTCGTAGTTAAAGATCGAGATAAGGTGAGGCAATGCACAGCCAAAAACCCACCAGCAATGAACCTTCCAGTTCTGTTAAGGTAAAGACTCTGCTTTTAAGTGAAAGCAGGATTTAAAAAAAAAAAAAAAAAAAAAAAAAAAAAAAAAAAAAAAAAGAGATACTAAAGAAGTCAGGGGAGGAGAGAGGGAAATTAGAGAATCTGCTTTTAAGTGATCTGTATGAAGTTAAGCTTCCATAGGAGTCAGTAACAGTTTTCTTGAGAAAGAACTGCTGCCATGTGATGTCCATGATGTCCTGATGGCTTGTGATTATTCTGACATGATTTTTTTTTATTCCATGAAGACCTTGTAGTATGAATATTCTTCTGTAGATATTAAAGCTACATGTACAGTGGCTTTCCACAAATGATTTTGCAGATAAAATTATTTGATTAGTATTAAAACCCTTAGAGAAATTTAGGAATTGATATACTACACAAGACCCAATGGTTTATCTTAAAGATTGGTCAGGATTGTCTGTTTCAGAAGAGGAAGAGAAGGGACTTACAGAATAACTTGACTTGCAGGAAGGCTTTTTCTTTATACCAGGGAGGCTGTTGGCTCTTCTGTATAAAGAATGTTTAAATTTTATTTTTTCCTAATGTAACTGTATATCTCATAATGTTGCTATTCAGAGCCTATTGTAGTGGTGAGTTTTGATACAGAGACTTTAATTCGTAAAGCACTGACCATGGAACACCTCTAACATACAAAACATTTTCATTTTTTAGTGACTGCATTTAATTTAGGGTGGTCATTTGGAGCTGAAAGAGTTTGTATTGCATTATGCTTGTATTAAATTATCTTTGCAGTAGAAGAGAAAGTGGGGGGGGGATCTGTAAATACAACTTTGTTATAAGCTGAGGTTTCCTATGAAATGGCCTTGGCAAGTATCAAAATTAAGAAACCATGCTAAGACAATATAAATGGAATAAAACATGGGCATAGGCAGTAGTTTAGAAAGAAATCAGAAACATTTGTATGAGTTTTGCTTTCCTCTCCTTACAGGAAGACCGGATAGTGAACCATTTGGCAGCTAAGATAATTGAAAATGTTTGCACTACTCTCTCTTGCCATGCACAGGGATTTATTACAGGAGAAATTGGACCTGTATTGTGGTACCTTTTCACACATTCTACAGTAGATTCTTTGAAGATAACTGCTGTTTCGGTAAGAAACTTCCTTTTGTAATATAGAAACGCTTTGGGGTTTATTTTGAAAAGCATTCTGCATTGAAACTGAAATGGTTTTGAGGATGTTTTCTGTATGTGTGTGTATTTATATTTCAGATTACATTTGAACATATTTACAAATTTTCTGAAATTGAAAAGCGCACATATTGCAGTCCATTGCTTATGAAAAGTCTTTGTGACTCATCATTTTCTGGAACATATATTTTCTTATGCTGGTGATCATGAGTTATGTTTGAAATGTTTTAATCTTTCAAAGAATCAATTAAATCCTTGCAGAATTGAAATTTCATTTTTGTACTATGTTTTACATGAAGTGTTTATTCTTCTTATCACAGACTTGCTTAGAAGACATATTTGAAATCATTGTGTTACTTTGTTAATGGTTGGACTCGATGATCTTGAAGGTCTTTTCCAACCTAAACAATTCTATGATTCTATGATTTCTATAAAATCGTCAGGGTTAGTCTTTGCCTTAAATTTGTAAGTTAATATAGGATGATAATGAGACAAACAGAGCTATGACACGCAAGCAAAAAGTTTGGAACAAAAAGATTTGTGAGATAGAAAATACTTAACAGGGTTCTTGAGTTTAACCATATCTCTTGTTGACAAAACAAAAGCCTTACCCATCAATACAGGTAATATTTTAGAACTCTGTCCTTGGCCTCTTTTGAGATCCCAGGTCATTCAATCCTCCCAAGGCTGTAAGGCTGTGGTGAACCACTGAGAAATCTTTTCTTTGTCGTGGTATTTACACTATGGGTAGCTAGCCTCTCTTAAGCACTTCAGGAGTTGCCTTTTTCTGTAGCATCTGATGAGAAAAAAATCCTCATGCATCTTATCTGGAAGGTAGGAAAAAATGTTTAAGAGGAAGCTAAAACCTGAAGAGTATATTGTAGCCTAGTTTACTCCTTTTTTTTTTTTTTTGTGTCCACTGGCAGCTACCACTACTTACTAGTCAATGATGCTTTTTTAATTACTCAGTTTAGTCAAACAGTGCTGGCATTTGTGTCATCTACTCCAAGTGAGGTGACTGAAAATATCCGATTTTGAGTTCCTCAGTTCCTTCACATTTTGTCACTATAGCTGTGATAGAGCAACCTGATCTCTATGGGCCTCTTGCTCAACCAGGGATGTTAAATGCAGTGACATGTATAATAAGCTACCATATTTATACTGTAGTTCAAAATTGAGTCATCTCTCACTCCTGGGTTTGCACTCCTAAGACTTGCAATGATATTGTTTTTGCCAAGCTCTTACCTCCTGATTTTTTTTTCTTCCCTTTATAATGCAAATTCAGAGACTTAGTTGTCAAAGCTTATCAGTCCTCAAGATCTACTCTAGAAGCCCTCTTATAGATGACATATGTTAGGACAAAGCAGTGTGTTTTAGGAGGTCATGATAGCTGCAATTACCAGGATTCCCTAGAGAAGCTCAGATGATTTGTGGGACATCCTTTCAATGGTAGTTGTCAATCTAAGTAAGAAAGATGCCTTTTTATCATTCTATTAACTTTTTTTCTGTCAAAGTTCCTTAGCAGTGCATGCTTTAGTGTCGAGGCCAGTGTTTTAAAAAGATGACCCAGTTGTGTGTGCACACTGAGTTCTGCCAAGGCAAAAATTTCTTCAGCATCTCGTGCAAATCTGAAGTATAAATGTACATATGTACAATATAAGCAAAAAAACCCCCCAAACCTGTTCCCAACTAACATTTTTTTTTTCCTGTATAGGCAGTAGGCTTACTGGAGATCATGCCTTTCCCTTGGTTAGTTACTGAGGTTTTAGTCATGCTAGAGATAGGGCTTGCTCCAGACTAACGTATTGGGGAGCTTTCAGTGGAAGCAGCAGTCAGGGGGATTGCCAGAGTAAGAGATATTCACTCTTGCACATACTTGGTCCAACTGCTTTGTTTCTTGTTTTTCTGGTCTTTATGGAAATTATTGCTATCCATGTAGCTGATTCCATCTCTTTCCAGACAGATCATTTCACGCAAGTGTGCTTGGGCCTGAGTGTGTTTCTGGGTTTTCCTCTCCACTGTTTTGGGCACTGTGTACTTTATCAAAAGTCTGAGGTTTAATTATTTAATACCACATGTGAATTGGACAAGGAAGCTTCTAAAGTAGGATATACTAAGGAGGTACTCTAATCCTTTTGCTGCTTTGTAGTGAAATACTAAAGTAACAAGAGTGTGAACTTATTTGTTGGATTTATTACTCAATGCCTGATACAAATCATGGTTATATATTAATACTGCTGGGATATTTGGATATATAATCTTAACTTTAGAAAAAAATAACCGATCTATATTGAAATCTAGCACAGGCAGATCTGTTACCAACTGAAATTTATAGAGATTTCAGTAACATACTAATTTTTAAAGTAAAATACTAATGTATTCTCCAGCTATGTTGTACTGTACAAATTCTGTGTTCATTAAATTGTTGCTATAGATATGCAGGCATTTTTATTCTGCATGACCACATAAATTGAGATCATCAGTGTATTATTGTATTTTATTATGCAGTCATTCCTGCCTTGTTTGAATGTATCCTGAAGAATTTATTCTTGACTGACATCTATATTCACATGTAAAAATACATTTCTGTTAAGAAATACATGTGTCATACCTTTACTAGAGCTGGCAGGCTGTCTGCAAAGTATATCAGGAGCAAGGCACTATGGAATTTTACTTATGATTATTTCAATCAATAATAAAAATGTATCAAGAAGATTGTCTGTCTTCAGTCTCTGGAGTCAAGAAATGACACTTTACCTTGTCCTGCCTGTCAGAGGTGGCAAACGGGGACTGTGTCTCAGTATTTTTGCTCACTTTGGAGTCCAACGTGCCTCAGGTAAATATCACAGATTCTGCCTGTAGGAAAGCTATATCTTTTTATCATTTTGCTAGACTCAGAGAAGAAATAATTCTGTAAGATGTCAAAGTGACATTCTGACAAGCTCAGCAGCGGGAAGAAATTATTTTCTTTCCAGTATACTGAGAGTCTTTACAATCTTTTTAAAAATAATTTTTAATTTCATTTGTAAGAGATGGCTTTTTCTGCTGCAGGAAGAGTAACAAAATATAAGCCACTTAAGTGGAAAGTAGTTTGGGAAAGCTCAATACAATCTTTTGGGGTTTGTTTTTGTTTGGTTTCTTTTCTTAAATAATATCTGAATAGCTTCTTTCAGAGACTTGGGTATTGCAGATGCATTCATTCTCAAACTTGAGAGAGCCATGGAGTACATCCTGAAAGGGTGAATGTTATTGAGCCACTGTATGGCATGTAAGACCAGAAGGCAATGGATAGGGCATAGATGATCATAGAATCATAGAATATCTCAAGTTGGAAGGGACCGATAAGGATCATGATGCCAGGGTTGGAGCTGCTGGAAGAAAAGGTGCTGGTTAAGGTTGTGCAGAGAGCAAGGACAGAGAAGACAATTCCACGAGAGGCTCTGCCAATGCCTTACTCTCACTGTGATCATTGCTTGTTCCAAGACTGCTACTGAGAGATGATGGTGTGAGCTTTACTCCCACTTCCTCTCATCATCAGTTCCCAATTCCTGCTCCACCACCTTTTGACCTATGTGAATCTGTTCCTTCCAGATACTGGATCTACTGAAGTGATTCACAATACTTTGTCTTCTATCCCCCATTAAACTCTCTCTTCTGCTTGTCTGCTCAAGTGTTGGTTTCACTCGTACAGCAGAGCGTTCTCTGACTTACAAGCTAATGGGAGTTTAAAGCTTCTTCCCTTGGCTGTTGGTGGGCTGCAACTTCCCTGCTGTCTCCAAAGCTGCAATATGATCCTAGAAAACAGTGATGCCTTTCCTACCAGATTTGCCTGGAGGTCATCTAATGGCCTGTGTCTATGGTCACCCTTGTTTGAAGAGGTCTGTAGCAGACAGCAAGTCTGCATGCACCATGTTAGCACACCAAGTTAGCTCCATGTTGCTTTGACAGAGTCTGTCCCTAGGTCCCAGCAGTTCACTGGTAATGTGACCCTCAAGGATATGTTTAGTGAATGCATATACTTCCTGTCCACTCATTTTGAGAACTCAGACTAGAGGTGAAGGGCTGGATTGTATCCTTGGGGAAATAGAGCATGCTATACTAAAAAACTGAGATTGAGTGTTTGTGTATTTAGAGGGGGGGATGACGACAAAAATAAAAGGCTGCAATCGATATGGTTCCTGGACCAGAAAGGACAAGGAAGAATAGGAGCAGAGTAGATGAACGGCATCAATAAAATGTCTGTTAAAAAAATCATAAGTTCTTGATTTATTGTCTTTTATGCTTTCCTTTTTTGTTTGGTTTTTTTTTTTTTTTTAGCATGTTTTGAGTAATGTTTCTAAGGGCACTGGTGAACTGGGAAGTTTCTGAGGTTCTTACATGGAAAGCTTTTCTCTGATGATAGTATTCTGTGGGTATAATTGACTATAGTTTCTCTTAAATGAGACCTCAGTATTGAATGCACTCCAAGTAAGCAGCAATTTCTAAATATAGCTGGTCTGAAGAGAAGTGGTAATATTGCCTACTTTTCACAGAAGAAAGTTGCCTTCAAAGTTTTTCCCTAAAACCAATGCAGATTTTCACGTGAATTAAATAATTGACATAATCTGTTTTCCTATCCTAACACTACATGAAAGCCAAAGAAAATGAAATTTTAAATCTCTTAAGAGCCTTATTTTCTTTATCTGAAGAGAGTTACAGTATCTTGAAGGTTGCATTTCCAGAGGTATCAAAAAGAAAAGCTGTGTTGACTTAGAGATGAATTCACCCTGGAGGTGATTTGGTAATGTTTGTTATGAAATAGCTAAGTTAGTATACACTGAACAGGTTTGCACTAACTTCACAGGAGTATACTCAGTATCTGCATTTTCTATTAGAATTGTTTTAATCACTGATATTTGTAAATCAACCATTTGGAGAATAGTTTGCATACTGTACTAAACACTGTTCCTTAACAAGATAGTGAACTACTACATAACAGATTCTGGCCCATGAGCAGAGAGAGAGAAGAAAGATGCCCACCTTTATGGGTGACCAGGACTTCTGTGGTGTGTGCCATCTGTGTGTTTTCTGCTGCCTGTGCTCTTTTCTAGTACAGTGTTGTCTGATGCTACCTAAATTTTGTGCTGATAAAAGACTCATGGCATGGACTATGCTCTCTGTTTGATGTTGATGTTGGTGTACCAAATATCTCAGTTTCAGCTGCATGGAGTGTATAGCAATACATTTAGAAGAATTCCAGGTCTCTCAAAATAAGTAGCCTTTCCCTCTAATTGTATATGAATAAAACTATGAATTCTCTATATCCCTAAACTATTGGAAAAGTCACCACCTGTTTTTACTCTCCATTATTTTTCTTGAGATGATAATCCCATTAAATAACAATGGGGTTTTTTTCACTTTTGTAGGCTTTATGCAGAATTACTCGTTCCTCACCCAGTGCTTTCCAGAGTGTCATTGAAAAAGTGGGATTAACAGCCGTACTGAATTCCTTGGCGAATGGAATATGCAAAATTCAGCAGTACATGCTCACCATGTTTTCAGCAATGTTGTCATGTGGGATTCATCTACAGAGGCTGATTCAAGAAAAGGTTTGATTTCAAATTAATACTATTCACTGGCATGGAATTTCACTAATGGAAAGTTGAAGTTGTCTCTGGTAGTGCTTTTGTGTTTTCAAAATGCTTAACTCAGCGACCCATCAGAATAGCAGGAAATGAGGAATGTGTTTATTTTATTTTTATTTGCTTAGAATCTAAACAACGAGATGTATAGTTTTTCTTTCTCTCTCAGATCTTCAAGAGCTGGTACTAATGGCTATATAAATTGCTGCCACAGCTAGAATTCAATCAATTCAGAAAACTCTTGCCTGACCATAACTGATAATGGCCCTAAAGAGAAACAATAAGGAATGCATGAGGACAACTATTTCACATAGCTCTGTTAGGCATTTAAAAGAGAAAATAATGAGTGTCCTGATTGAATCTAAAGCTGTACTTTATGCTCTCCTTAAAGGACCTTAGGCCAATTTGTAAGTGAAATGTCTTGCACGAATTAGCATTTTAATAACTTAGAGTTTTCTTTCTAGTGTCACTGAATAAAACTACTGGTTCTGATTTATGTCTAATCTAATTTTTGGAAGAGATGATTAAAAGCTTTCTATTTTGATCACCAAATTATTCTGTGTTTAGAGAAATAGTGCTTATATTTTTGGCAGTAAGACTGCACAATTCCTAAACATAAGTAATTCTCCTCTGCTTGGGAAGGATAAAAATCACAAACAAAACAGGAACTCTAGCTCATGTTTTCATCAGCTACTCTCTTGTAATGTATGCTGTAACCTGACAGTCATTGACTGTAACAATCTATTAGGTTTCAGTTGAGAGAGATTAATTTGGTTTCTATACACATTGTTTTAACAGCAATGTTTAAATTAAAAAATAATCTACTGTTTTCCACCCGTCTCTTCTTACAGTCTGAAATCACTCATTCTCTTCCTAAAAGTAATTTTTGTGCCTTGTCAGAATTGCCAATGTGTTTTTGTAAACGCGTGTCAGCTGGCCTTAAGCTTTCCACAGATTCCACGGCAGCAGCACTAACAGGTGGCAAATTGTCCCATAATGTTGCACTTTCTAACAGCGCACTTTACTGTGAGTTGGCAGTATGGTCTGAAAAGTATGTTCAAAAAATACTCACTTGATCCAGTGAAAGAATGCAATGTGTAACAAGCATGTGGCATGATGTTTTCTATGAAGAATTTCTTGTTCATAGAGGACTTACATTGCTAGAAGGACTCCCTTTCTGATACTGCAGTTCTTATGAACTATTTTAATCAAATTTTTGATGTTATGAAAATAATTAACTCTGAAATTCTCCTACTAGTTATAGGAAAATAGAAAGTATGTTGTTGGCATGCAGTACAGCAATGGCTGAAACTTTGGGGGTTTAAAATTGCTGTTTATTGTTAGTGAATTGTTGTAGGTGTTTTGTGAACAAGTGTTGCAATTCTGCAGATTAGAAAATTGAAATATAGACAAATATAGACATTCTTTTAACAGCATATATCCAATTAATGATGTAAGTGGGAATCTCACCCAAAGCTGTAACTGAAGAAACATTGTACTTCAAAAACTGGTAAAGAAGGTCTAGTTCTACTGCATGTACCCCTGTTTGGTAACTGTATCTGCCTTTACAGCTCATATAAATCTGTATTTCATAGAACATTTATTTTGCTGAAATTAGATTGTAGGACTTTGGAAGCAGAAACTAGTTTTCTATTTTTCTTGAATAGGATCTAAAAATATAATCCTGCTCCTGAATTGAACTGCCAGGTACTATCACATTACATGGAGTAATAATATTTTATTGCTGAAAACTGAATTTAATAATCTGTGCACTTTTCAATATTCTGTGAGTGTGACACACAAGTCCAGCTTAATGAGAGAAGGGAGAAGAAAAAACAAGCGGGTAGTGGTGGCCTACAAAGTATTTTGTCTTTTGTAGAATTCTTATATACTATAGCTTAAGAGGCAGAAGGACCTCAGTGTTGTACAGAAGATAGTGACAAGGTTGACTGTCTTTTTGATACAGCTGCAAACCAACATATTAAAAGATGCTTAA
Source organism: Egretta garzetta (assembly GCF_000687185.1). Classification (NCBI taxonomy): domain Eukaryota; kingdom Metazoa; phylum Chordata; class Aves; order Pelecaniformes; family Ardeidae; genus Egretta; species Egretta garzetta. The sequence continues at coordinate 25,223 of NW_009259240.1, read as the reverse complement.
AGATATAAATTCAACATGGAGATCACTTAGCTTTGTATATGTTATCTGGAAACTCCCTTAGCTGACAAGACTTAAGGCTGCCCTTGTTTTCCACTCCCTTCAAGAACAGTGATAAAACCAGTTACAAAATAAAAGCCAGAAGACAAAGGAGAAATGCAGTTCTGCGGTCATCTACGCTAGTATAAATCTTCAGAGAACTACAACAGCTAAAAGGGACTGGTTTTTGTCCCTCTCTGATACAGAGCCTGTTTGTTTTAGTTTCTTGTCTTGGAAACAAGAAAAGCTGAAATGATGTTTTTAAAATAAAATGTGGAAAAAGAACTCAAAATCAAAGATCTTTGACACACTATAGCAGTAGATTAAAAAAAAAAAAAATTGCTAATTCCTTTCATCTGGCTGTCAAGATTTACCTTTGAGTAAGTGAAAACCAGTCATAACTTTTTGAATGCAGTTAGATTCTTCCAGAGGTCAGATGGTAGGGGTTTTTGTTTGGTTTTTCTCAAATACTAATAAGTAAAACTATTCATATAGTCACAGCAATATGTTGTCACAGCTGCATTGTTTCTTCTCTTCCCTAC
>NW_009259240.1:0-24624 GCF_000687185.1 Egretta garzetta | reverse complement strand
GTCATATCCAATTATGGCACTGAAAAAAAGCAGTATAAATGCATTATAAATGTTGTCCTCATATTTCAGTTACTTTTTTCAATTTTTTGTCTTTTACGTGAATGTGGACAATAGCTACCATAGCTACCTCTGATGCTGATGGTTTTGTTAATATTAGTATGGATTAATAAAAAAATATAAATGTCTTTAACAAAATCTTTGTAACTGTTAATATACAACATTATGGAGGCATTTGCAATGCATAGAAAGGGAATTTGAAAATACATAGCAATACAATAAATGATTGCTATCACAACTTCAGTTCCTGTACAGTGATATAGTGATCTATTTTTCCCTTGTGTAGCCAATTTGAAAACATCATTGCTTTTTGTGATTTGTTTTAAACTTGCTTTGCAGTATTACTAAGAGTATCCAATATAAAATCATGATCTTGTTGAAGTCAATAGTGTGTTCACTTGCAATGAAAAGAGTGGCCTTACCCTGCAGAGTCTCCATGGATACATCAAACGGTTGCAGGGGAGGGAAGAACAATATAACAGTGAAACGATTAATAATTAATGTATTAGAAGGTATTTCAGCAATTTTTGGCTTTTCTGTTCTATTGAGTTCTGCAGGTCAGCAAAGATGTGCTTCAGATTTTCTTTGGATACACTGTTGCTTTTTTTCAGTCTCAGACCAGCCAGAAAAACAAATTCCAAGATGTCACATTTATTTCTTAAGCCAGATTATTAGAACATTCCCAGATAAGTCTGATATAACTGATTTTAATTGACAGTGTTGTCTTAACCCATGGTAATCCCCAATGTAACATTGAAATATTCTTGCTTTCCAGGGCGTGAGGACTGAAAATAGTCAGATGTGCTTTGCCTTGTAGTTGCATGTGTCTTTGTCATGGTGTCCCTGTGCTTGGTCTATCAGGTCCATTTTTGTTAACAGGCAGTGTTGCATTAGATGTATTCTTTCACTAAATCTGAGGCTTTATGGAATATCTTAATGTAAAAACTTTTTTTGGTGGTTATGAGAAATTTCCTAAAAAAACCCCAAACTCCCACAAAACCCCACTTGATTAAAATTTCAACCTTTCCAACAGTAGACTGTGATTCAAGAACTTTGCTGCTACGGGAGGAGCTACAAGTCATGCTCCACGAGCTATTGAAGTGTTTAAAGCAGTAAACTTCACACAGCTTATGCTTATTAACCACAAGACTGAGGAACTCTTCTGTTTATGAAGTAAATTACAGAAATACAACAAAACAATTATCAAATAATTAATAACAGTTTGTTTTTCTGGGAGTTCTGTAGTTACTGTCTATGCTGGCAGCTTTTGAAAACAGTGGTAAAATGGTATCAGTGTAGAATCTGATTGTTGGCCATCTCTTACACTCCTGTACTTTTTCCAGTCTCTGTAAAGAGGTATAGTTAATTGTTGCAAAGACTGTCTCTAATAAATTACATTCAGTATTGATTTTCATTTTTATGACAATGAAGTTGCTTTTCAGTTATTCTGTCAGCAAAGAAGGGAATTTGAATAATGATTGGTATGTAAAATCCTGCTGTGATGCACATTTAAAAGTTTGTATGCAACATGCATGCACACACTACACACCTCTTTATTCTGTAGTGTCACTCCCTTGAGAATCCATCTCAAATGTTTGAAGGTAGTTTCTGTTCATGAGGCCATTTGTGCTCAGTCTAATTCCTGAATAGAGCCGATTGATTCAGTTTGTAAATTCTGGCTTAGTCTTTAGTTCTGTTTTTTTTTTTTTCTTTTTTTGAGAGCAATTTGAAGCAGGATTTGTGTTTTCAGAACAAGGCGTTTCTAATCAAGAGCTGATCCAAAAATACCATTGCTGCTGCCAGCAAGGTCATTTTTAAAGATGGATTTTTTAATTTATTTATTTTTTTTACCAGCTAGCCCATAGCCCAGTTGGTCTTCATAGATGAAGAGTACAGATGAGTAGCAGATGTGTTTATTCCTCAGAGGTAGAGGATACTCCATATGTTTTTTGCCTTTTTTTCCCCCCTGTTTTCTACTTTGATTTTCCAGTAGTTACAAATATTGTCGGACAGAGCATAAATGATCCCCATCTTATGCTTTTTACAACTCGTAATACCTAATTCTGTTACTCATAATATGGGAGCTCTTTTTTCCTTCCACTGATTCTCAGCTTTATTCCCTTGGAAGCTGAGGCAGAGCACATGAATCTCACATCTTTCCACATGTCAGGCCAGATTCCAGAAACTAGAGAAGAAAATCCTTTCAATATACGTGGCAAAACAGAGAGCAAGAGAAAAAGAAGAAAGCTGTGATTTCAGAATCCAGTCAGCTAACCACTGTTAAACTTACGAAGGGAAATATTTTGTGATTGTTCTTTATTTCTCACTATCCTTGTTAAACTTTTCAAATTATTCTTGCATTTGGATTTACAGGAAGGAAGGAGTTAGCAAAGATCTTTAACATCTTACACATTGACTTATCATAGGAATGGAAAATGGTCAATGGATTAGGAAAGTCATGACTCCTTAATGCTTGCCGTCTATCCTTTTTCTTTCTTTCCAAGTCCTAATTTGGGTTGTTCCTTGAAAAGGTGTTCTTCACTTCATGAACCCAAAATAAAATTAGTTTAGATAAGTACAATCAGAGAAGGTAGAAAGTTTTACTGTCTATTTAGAGCATCTGTGGTTAATTTAGAGTCTGATGTAGACATGGTTGTGTCCAAAAACAGTGGTATTCTTAATCTTCCTGCATATATGGGAATTAATAGGTAAACATTTAGTCATATTTGTGCTGAAATATTTATGTATTTTGAAAATCCTTCAGTGTTCTTTTAAAATAAATATATTAAAATATCCTACATTTATCCTTAATTTGTGGACATAGTACATTAGATAGTGTTTACTTGTTGCAGTTCTTGAGATGTGCAAAGCAGCTTTGCACTGGGCTAATCTGTCTTTGACAGAATTTATTTAGTGGTGTTTTATGTGGTTGGTTGTTTTTTTTTCTGAGTGACATGAAAAGTACCTTACTAATACAGAATGCACATGAAAATGAGCAAATTTTAAATGTACACAATGTTAAAATACAGTGCAAGTAACCTTTTTCCATAAAATAATATTAATGTATTGGTGTTTTTTTTCCACCAAGGATTTTGTGACTACAATTACTCGTTTACTTGAAAGTCCTTCAACTTTTATTCGAGCAAAAGCCTTTCTGGTCCTGCTACAAGTTTTAATTAATAACAGGGAGATGTTGCTACTCAGTTGTCAAGCAAGGTAAGGTAATAATGGAAGATAATTGGAGTTTTAGTATTTATTTTCAAAGTCATACCTGAAATAAGTTAAAAAGTGTGGTATTCTTGAGCCAGTGTTTTAGGAGTGAACTATTTCTGTGTAATGTAAATCCTTTTATTAATGAGTATGTCAAGAAAAGTATTTTCTCTTTTGTCTGGGGTCATCAGGTGATGATAACTCCCAAGGGGAAACCACGGTCTCACAGGGAGAGTCTGTCTTTTAAAGTAACTTGTGGACCCAGTGACCATTAGCAATGAGCAGATTTTGCTTTGGGTAGCAACTACTGCAAAAGTGAGTTGTTGCTACGGTGGGAAAGCAAAATAAAAAGGTCTTGTCATGTACCTTATCTTGAGGTGTGGTATAATCCATAGTCTTTACAGTATAGGCACATGCAAGGTAGAATAATATTTCTTGGCTACATGTGGTGTTGGAGTGATTTCTATAATGATCACTGAATTTCTGTGACTTTTATATGGAATATTTTTTTTTTCTATGTTTTAAAATACTTTGCAGGAAATGACTTCTCTAAAATTACATTAGACTCACATTGGAATAGTTATTTGAATTTTTGTGTCTTCTGGTGGCACAAAAACATTCCCATATCAGACAACAGGAAATTAGACTCTGTTAAAATGTAAATTGTCACCACATTTTGGGGGTGATTGGAGAGGTAAGATGGAAGAAATTTTATTTGGGACTTATATCTTCTACTGTTCATTATGAAGAACAGCAAAATGTAGTGTAAACCCAGTTTTTATATTGAAATAAAGCAGGTTTGGAACTGAAAGCAAAAAAGGATGAGGCGTGTGGGTAGCTGTAAATCAAACTACATTTACAGCAAATACAACTTCATATCTTTTATTGATGTTTGAGAAGAAATAAAACATACGCATTGGAGCTAAAAGGCTGGCTTGGAAGGAGCAAGTGAGTTATACCATTATGCCATTGTGAGAGGACATCTTGTGGGGCGCTGTCATTATATAACCCTCCCCGCACTTACAAATCTGTACATATCCCTATTTTTGTAGATCATAGAAAATAAGTGCTGAATCCAAGTTTCTTTTTCATGTGTATCTTTTTATACTACCAGAAATGTTTTATCAGGTGATCTCTTCTGGTTATTGAAAGATTTCTCTACTGATTTGTAAGTGACTTTTTGAATGATTACATTTTTGATGACTACTGTTATTCATGTGCTTTTTATAGCACATAGGACTGAGCTGTGTGTCTGGAAGAATGTCCGGCAGAAATCCTGTACTGACAGTTACTATTTGTTTCATTATACCTAAGGTATTATGTGAAGGAGAAGAACTTTAAAAATTTTTATTGACAATTTGATCTCTTTATTTATAATGTTTTCAAATGAGCAGCCTTTCTGAAGAGAGTGTATGGTGAATTTGGGATGTTATTTTGTATTGTGAATTTTGGCTTTATCTTGCTGTTGTATTGTTATGCTCCAGACAGAGCCAATTAGGGACTAATACATAATATAACACATTAGGTAAAACAGTAGGCAAGGCTTATAGCAGCTTTATTGATCTGATAAACTATTTTTCTTAATTTGTTATGTTTTCTTCATAATTGTTCTTCAGGGAACAGTGTATCTCTTGACAGGGTAGATCATCTAGACTAAAACCTTTCTCTTACATCCAAAAAGTAAGATGGCTACAGTAGGATGAAATGACCCATTATATGTGGAAGCAGCTACTTTCATAATATTCTGAACTCTGGAAGAATTTTATTAAGCCCAGTAGAGATAATGGATATTCTTTGATTTATACTGTTGAATTCCTATTGGTGTATTTTAGTTAAATGTCTCCAGTTCTGTGGCAGAAAAGTTACTTCAAAATTAAGACTAATAAATTCAAAATTGCTAGTGCAGTAAGCAGTAATCAGTTGGATAACTATTGAAAATGTTTGATATACTCAAATCTCTTTATGAAGGTGTTTGATTTGAGAAATACAAAGAGTATGTAGTAAAATGTGCATAATTTCTACCTACTGATTTGTATTTAGCAGTTGCAGCTAATGTCTATAACAGGATTTGTATTGCTTTAGATTATAAAATAATCAATATAAGGCCTTTTTCAGTGTGCGTTAGTTAAAGGATATGATGCAGAGGATAAAAGAGTAATAACTTCCATGGCAACACTGCATATATCTTTACAGCTTCAAGTTAAATATTGTTCAGTTTGGCATTGGAAAAGGCTTTTGATTAGTTTAGTCATCAAAATTATACAGACCTTTGCAGAGATTTTTGTGATTTTTTTATTTTTTTTTTTTTTTAAAAACCCCAAATTCTCTGAATCTGTTGTGGCATATTTTTAAATTATGAAACTAGTTGTGGTGGGATTGTGTAATTCAAGAGCTTGACAACGGATGTCACCGAGGAAATTCCACTAGGACTTTCCAAAGTACTTAGAGATTTTGAGATCTGTGGATGAAAAGCATTTATATGTAATATCAAATGTAATTTTGAAGTGAATTTTTTCTCACACAACATTGATACATGTCATCTGTTATTCTTTTTTCTACCTGTCTCATGGTAGTCCATTACATATCTTTTGTTCTTCCACATGCAATACAGCTAGAGAAGATATGAGACCTTTTAGGCTGAAATAGCACTTGTTTGCTTACAATATGCAAGTTCATTTATTGTGCTAATCACCCTGAGTTTTCTAGTCTCCTTGTTTTCTCTGTGATTTGCAATAGCAGCCTACCTGTTAATTGAGGGGATTAGTCTCACTGAATTGTTCTTTCTGGATCTGAATGGTTTCAGAGAATTTCCTAGGTGAACAGAGACTGCCTTGGAGATGGAACTTCTTCCCTAAAGAATTTATTTAAACCTCTTTTTCTACTGTCTGCAGAGGTGGACACTTGTGGAAAGATAGGGTAGTATTCCTGATAGACTTTCACAGTCTGCAAAACCCTAACTATGCACAAAAGCATAACTTTTGAGCAAAATCTTTCACTATTATCTGTCCCCACCTCCCATATTTTTAAAATTTTCAGATCTTGTATATGCCCTCAAAGGAAAAGCTTTACCTGGAGACCTATTACAATCTCACATCTAGCATAGCCTGTTGGCCTTATATGTCTAAGATTGGCTGAGAAAAATAGTGAGAAAAAGAACAGAAAATTTTGGTGCTCAGTCAATGGGAAAACATGGAAATTTTCTGTTAGCAGAGGTTGACTGAAAGCAGGTCCTTGAATTGTCGGGGTAAATGGACAGTATATGTCCTCAGAGCATGCAAGACATTCTTGAGTTTCTTGGAGGTCTGTCATTCCTTGTGAACTTAGTGAACTGAAGGGAGAACCAGGGAGAAGATTGCTAGTGAGAGACCTCCGACTTTTAGGTTCAGTCATCTGACGGCCGCGTGCATTTTTCCCCCTGTTGAGATGCTGGTAAAGTTGCAGCTGAAACTAAATCTAAAGCTGATTTGAAGGATGTTGAGAGTAAATGTCACTGATAGAAGGGAATGAATGAATGAATGAATTTTAGAAAACGGTTCTAATGTCACTGATAGAAGGGAATGAATGAATGAATTTTAGAAAACAGTTCCCAGAGAGACCTCAAGGGGTTGCAGGGTCTACCCTTCTGATCCAGGCAAGGTCTGTTATGCCTGAGAAATATTTTTTAATGATTGGTGGGTATTGCGTGACCTGTTTTTCATAGCTGTTCTAATTGTTAGCTATTCCTAACACTCAAAAATTCTTGTTGTTTTCTCATTGAAATTTCAATTCTACAGGTTCAGCACAGAAAACAGAAAACAATTTAGGCTCCTTTCCTTTTACAGTGACTTCAGTATATTTGAAGACCGTGTGTTAGCACATCTCTGCTTAGTCTTCTGAATTTTGACTGTCTTCTCTTTTTCATGTTGATCATCTTTATAAGTGAACAGTTCTCATACTTTTAAAGTAGTAGATCTCATTCCTATTCCTGTTACTCAGGACTGTTTACTCTCTGCAGTTCTCCTTTTTGCTCCACTCTTCACATCTTTTCTCAGAAAACTTGGGTTGTTGTGCTTTTTTGTGTAAAAGATCGCTGATGGCCATATCATGCAATACAGATACTTGAAGAAATTTTTTTTAATCTAACCTGGCTTCATAGGCAGTGGTTTATTCCTCATCATATTTAACTTCTTCATGGTAACACTTATGTATTTTTTTCATGTATTGTTGAGTGCAAGACAAACGTGCATTATATGAATTGAATAAATGTATTCCCTTAGGCCTAGTTTTGCCCATTGGACAGAACACTGAGATTCTTCAGGGAATAAAAGTAACTGATTAATTGTTCCATATATAAATGGGGAATTTGTTGAGGGAAAATAGAGATACTAAAGCTTTCCTGCCTATATATGGATCTGTACAATTTTCTCAAGACAATGTTTAGTTGAACAGTACTATCAGAGAAAAAATAGTTGTCCATATTTTTAGAAAATCTTTATGTGAAAGACAATTCTGTGATGGGACAGAAAACAAAAAAAGAGACAGCTCATGAGTTTACGTAAACTTTGTATTTTTCCTCTCAGAATAAGTGAGCAGACTTTGTGTGCTTCTCAAATGGAATTAAATAATAGAACATGCTTTTAAAAAATTAACCCCCTTCCCCCCCCAGCAATAAAAGCACTCATGTTGAAGTCTATTCAGCCTATTTGAAGTAAAACTTACACAAATCTAAACATATTTCTATATAGAATCAGATGATTGTTAAATCATAGGAGTGTTTTCTTAAAGAAAAAAATCCATACAAACTCTGATCTTTTGTCATGTTTTTGTTCAAAGTTAAACAGTTTTTGAGTAAAAATTACTTGGTTGTTTGGAAAGGTTAGAGGGCTTTATACTGTTTTAATTTAAAACATTCACTTTTTTATATTAAAAAAACCTTAAAGCTTTTTTTAAGGAAAATTCTTTTTGAAGCATAATGTCAGATTTTTAAGTAGTTCTCTTCTACCAGACAAAAATTCCTTGAAATTTAATACAGTTTCCAGAGATTGCAAGAAAAATAAAACATGTCCCCACAGTCTCTGGCAAGTGCAGCTGAATGTGTTGCAAAGGTGAAAGGTAGTTACTGAATGGGTCTTTTGAGTTATCTCTATCTTTGTCTCTGTAGCACAGTTGAGGAAGGATAAGGTGAGTTGTATTATTCCATAACAATAATGCACTGTTTAGAGGTTTAATCTTCCAAAATGCATTCTTAGAAAGTTTTTATTTCATTGAGTAAATTGTTTTTTTGATGGAAATACAAACCTCCTAGTATAAAATTTTGTTCGTGAGTCCTGCACTTTTGTTGTGTACTTAAAGCAGTTTACATAAATAAGTTATTTTCACACTTCTAGAAAAGAGCATTGATTACAAGAAGGGTATTAAAAAGAAAAAAAAGATAATACTGTAATACATTTTTAAAATCCAGAGCATGGATTTCACTCTCCAGTGACTGGTGTCTGTTTGCAGAGACCCCAGGGGGTTCAAATGTGAAACAAAGATGTCAATATTATGCCCCTAAAGGGAAGTCTGGCCCTTCTGTCTATTCAAATGAGCATTTTAAAATACTGCCTGAAGCATTCTGTTACAGGTGTATTATTAAAGCAATCTTTTGTGAGTTAGCCAATGGCTAACAAATCAGTTGCAATAGTTTGCCATGAGAATTGTCATTCTGAAGAACAGCATATCTACATGGCACTTATCAGTCAGAATATAAGCATTGAGTTTGTCTTTAGAAATCTTGAGCACCAGATTTCTAGAGAAAGGATGTAAGGCTAGTTTGGACTTTCATCTCTTTCAATATGGCCATTCTGACTAGTGCTAACATTTTGATAGGCTGTAGTATGATTTATGTCGTATGATTTTTCTTGACTGAAAGATTGATCTCTTGTTACATTGACTTAAATTATTCATGCTTTAGGAATTCTTACATGTTGAAAATTAATGTCTTTAGTCTTTTGCTCATATTGTGCATATTGGTCATATATTTCAAAATAAAATGGATTTAAAATTAGTCTCTTAAGTCTTCAGAGGGATTCACTCCTTATGTTAGCATCATATATTAATTTAAACTAGTAGAGTTGTGCTTACTTACAGTAGCTTAAAGGTTTCTTTCCTCTTGTTCCTTGACACAGTCAATTGTGTTATTTTTAAAATGGATTTATTTGAAAGGGAAAGTCTAAAATTTCATCAAAATTATAGAGCCAAAACTAATGTATCATCTTGATTGTAACCACAGATACTAGAAATGTCTGGTTCAGTAGTATTTTTGAGATAGAGTGTCATTTTTTTGTTATGAGAGGTAATGTTTTGCACTTGCTTAAATGTAGACTCGTGATGTATATTGAAAGAGACAGCAGAAAGACCACACCAGGAAAAGAGCAGCAAGGTGGCAGTGAATACCTGTCAAAATGCCTGGATCTTCTCATCTATCACATTGTGCGGGAGCTGCCAGGAATTCTAGGTAAATTCAGTTGGTTAACTGAAGAAATCTTACCTTTGTTTATTCCCCCTGGAAATAAGTATCTCCTTACATATACAGGTGTATTGTTTGATTACATAAAGTTTGCATGATACCAGCTTCATGAATTTTTTTAATTATGTCATGATCAGATATTTTGTATTGGAAACCATCGTTTCCTATATTAATGTTTTGTATTTGCTGAATGGTAATCCCCATCAACTCAGTCAGGAATGAGGCCCAAATGTACAGGAGGTTTTATCAATGTTCTAAAGATATTCCAAACATTGAAAAACCTAAGCGCAAATTTGCCTCATAAAGCACAGAGCTAGGAGACGTGCAACGGGCATATCTCTGAGTACGTGTTACACTGAAACTTATATATGTTAAGTATTTGCTTCAGGCAATTTTTCTTGAAAAATTCAGCCTAGATACTTCAGTTGTTCTAGATGTCTGAAACTGATTTACTCATGCATAAGCAAAGATGGAAAGATTTTCTCTGAGAGGATATCAGTGCTACCTCAGCCCATCCCTTATACTTAGGAATAAAGTCTTGAAGTTTCAGTGAAGTAGTTTTTATGCTGAGGATATATATTTGGACAATTTTGTGACTATCTGCTGAAATTTCAATAGTATTTGAGCCTTTGGAAAGATAAAAAGCTACTTTGAACTTTGTGCTGTTCATATATGTTCAAACAGAAATTTTCTTCAGTATTGCAGCTAAAGTCCTGTCATCACTGAATATGCTCAAAACTTGTCATAGTGGGATGAGGTACTGGGCAAGAGGGGACTTGCAGAAGGAACAGTGAAAGGCATGCGTGCGAATAGGGCAAGACCTGCAAATTGCAGTGCATAATTTGGACTCATTGGGCAACCAGAGTAGAAACTGGAGTAGAAAGAAATTAGTGTGAGAGTCTGGGGATTCAGTCAAGAGGAGGTCATGAAACACGATGAGAATTTTGGCCATTTGTACAAAAGCAGTAGATAAAACCTTGTAAAATTGGAGGATCTGTTGGTGTGACTTGAACATAGGGTTGATACCGAATAAGAGAAATGTCACAGAAATTACCTTAGATGAGTAAGAATGGTGGGATTGTCTTTCCTGGAAAAAGCTGTGCTGTATGTTATATGAGGAAAGATGAGGTTTTTAGTTGAACAAGTTAACTAGGAGCAAGTGAAGGAAGAAGGGAAAGAAGGGAAGAAAGGGAAGAAGGAGGAAGGGAAGTGGGAGGAGGGGGGAGAGGAGGGTAGGAAGAAAAGGGAGGAAAGAGGAGGGAGGGGGAGGAAAACTGAAGGACCTGAGTGGAGGGAAGAGTGGAGAGGGAGAAGGGATAGAGGAAGAGAGGGGGAGGAGGAAGGGAAGGAAAGAGAGAGAAGGGAGGAAGAAGGAGACAGGAAGGAAGGAGAAAATGAGAGATGACCAGTGAGAATCATCATTAAAATTCTTATTAAAACTTCTGGTGGGTGAGATCTCCTGCAGAATAGAGTAAGAAAGCTAAATAGGAAGACAAGGAAGGAAATGCTGTGAGTATTCAAGAAAAGAAAGGGAGCAAACCCAACCAACCCTGGTTGCATATGCTTTGTCATTACATTATAAAACATTTTTCTTATAAAATATTTTCTGATGAGATGATACCTGATTTATTTTTCATCTTCTCTACATTGTCGCTAGAATATTGAAAATGAAATGGTAGCACTGCAAAGGTCAGTAGACCAAAATGTCAAGCTGCTCTTTTAAAAGAAACTTTACTTCCTATGGCAATGCAAATTTTTGCCTTGGTGCAAATACCTGATCTTTTTTTTTCTAAATAAATATCGTGTTTGCATATTGGCTGTATTTCAGGATTTGGAAGTCTCAGACTATAAATGTTTGAGGCAGAAATTCACCTCGTGCTGTCTGTATGTACTATATGTAACTAATATAGTAGGCCCCGATATTTCCTCAAAACCTGGAAGTACTATACATCAAATATATAGTTACCGTCTTTATAATACGTAGTATATCAATTGCTTTAACATATATTCTGCTGTGGTTTTTTTACTGCTGATGTACAATTTCAATGCATTGTTGACAAGTGATATATCAAGCATAATTTTTACACCTTGTTTTCCTTTCCGAGCTAGATTTGTGTGTTGATTGTTTTTAGTATGATAAAGCTATCTGTTCATATTTGCCCACGTTTGTCAGAAGGCTTTTTCTTCTTATTGCTGTGAGAATGACAAAGGAACATGTTGTGCTTGGGGAGGTAAAGCTATGGGCTTCTAAGAAAAATAACCAGATTTGCAAAGTGGAACAGTTAAAAGCAGTTTAACTGTTGATGTAGAATTAATCCTAGCTGGCTGGCTTTTTTAATATGCATTTATGTAAGCTGCTTACTGATTCCATCTTCTTCCACCAGATGTAGCTATAAACCAAATAGATTAACAAATTGTAGAAATTGGGCTTAAAGATACATTTAAACAAATGAAATAAATTGTTAATCTTGTGGATAATTTTAAAAGCTTTCAGTTGTAGGTAAGAAACTAATTTTATGTCTGCATTTGTAATATTTAACCTATTTCTAGGAAGTAGATCTAAATTGCTTAGATCCTGCTAAAAATTTAAGTAACCATATCTATCTGTGTATCAACTGCAAAATTTGCAAATGTGATGATTATATAGGTCTTAAAACATAGAAGGAGAGTAGATTGTTGAGGAAATTATTTGTTGCTAACCACAGAGAGGTCTTGTTGAATTACAGTACTGTAATTCAAAACAAAAATGTGTTGATGAGAAACTGTTTTGGTTTATGTATTTAGAGAGTTTTAGGCAACGCTTTCTTTTTCTTGAGCAGCATATTATAGAACAAGTCAAATCTTTAAGGCTAGGTATTTTTACAACTTACTTCAGTGCCAGGCTTTGTCATTTCTGCTTATGTTGAAAATTGAACTCCATGGGAGCAGAAGAAAAGCATTGGTATTATTCAACATGAATAAACTCTGTGACTTACCCTGAAAGGAAGGGCCTTTTCTGGCATGAAAATTGTATCAAATACTGAATCCTGTCCTTTTTTTGTTTAATGTCTATGTGATTTCCCTTTAAGAATTTTGGGCAGCGCTCTCATTAGAGAAAAAAATGTAATAAGTGTTCTTTCAAGAAAGGATTTGGCTTTTAATATTTTAAGGCTATAGGGACAGAATTTTCCTTCTTTGCATATGAGCCATGACTTTTCTCCTGCTGCTTCTGTTCTTTATCCCATGCACAAGGGGCCTTGCTTTTCTGAGACAGAAGTTAATATAAATTTAGCATAACGTTCCTTGATTTTTAGATGTCTCTCCTGAAGTTTGTAATATAATTTTCACTATTGCAATTAAAATTTTGTTCCCTTATTATTGTGGCTGAGGTTTGTTATGGAGGCAACTAAGTTCTCTCATTGACCTGCTGCTACCTCCTTTATAAGAACGTGAGAATTTCTGTTGCTTTAGGTCACTTGCGTCATTGTTAAACTTGTGTACAAGGGTGTGTGTGCATGGCTGGTGGAGGGATCTTTTGAAAGAGGTTGGAGGGAGGCAAGGGGGATGTTTCTTCCTTTCTTCCAGTGGTACTATGATGCAGGAAAAACATACTGCTCAAGCATTATGTCACCTACTAAGCATGGTGAATTCAGCTCTTGGTCAACTGGTAGTCATGAGAATTTTTCTTTTTATTTCACTGGAAATAGAATTGCATCCACTGAATTTCAAGGGTATAATTCCATGCATATTTAGCCACCTAAAGCCAGTATTAAGTCCACCTTCACAAGAGAGGTAATTTCATCTTTGCATCTACACCTGCCTTGTGTTTCTGTCCTCACCATTTTGCCAGAGGTCAAATTTGCGCGTCTGTCCCTGTAGCCAGAGCAGGAATTTGGCCTGGCTGAACATTGAGCTAGGAAAGAAAAGTGCTGGATCAGCCTGATTTATCATGCAGTCACGTGAACAGTACTTTGAGCAGGAGGGAGAACATGGGGTTGAACAGAGGGTGCTGGAACAGACATGTTTTATATGTTGTTTGCTGTTGTTTAGTAAAGGAATTATGTTAGATCAGTCTGAAATGTTATGTTGTTTTCTGTAGGTGACATTCTCACTGCCTTAACTAATGTCTCTGGACGTAAACACCCATCAACAGTTCAGGCCAAACAGCTGAAGATGTGCCTTCCCATGATGCCTGTAGTGCTTCATCTTGTGACATCCCCGGTAGATTTTTCTTTTTTTTTTTCCCCCCCAAAAATTGTTAAACAAAGGAAAAACTCTAGCAGTTTCCCCAAAATCTAATTTCTGCTGATCATGGTCAGAATGGTTAAGATAAGACTTCTATTAATGTGTAGATATGTTAATGAGTATTCCAGACAACAGTAAAACTGTAAGCCTTATTTTTGCACATTGTAAAACAACTCCAATTATAGAAGCAAATATATATTTTATCCTCTTTTTTTTTAACATGGCTGTGAAATACATGCTTTACTTTTTCTGGTCATAAGATATGCAATTAATGTAATTTTTTCAACTTTTGCTGAATTCAAATAGGTATTTCGTCCCCAGATAGTCACAGAGGAGTTTCTTTTCAACTATGGGACCTTACTTGTGAGTATAATAATCTAAGTTAAATCTTGTTTACCAGATATACATATGCATAACTTTTTTTGAATTATTTTAATATAATAAAATTACATTTAATGTAATAAAATTACATTAAATTTATAAACTGGGGAGAGAAATTTGTTCTGAATATAAAATTTAAGCTTTGATTATATTAAAAACTCTGTGTGTGTATATATATAGGGTCAAAGGGCAAATATGCTATCCTGTGTTCAAATACAGTGAAATTCTGCATGTCTGATAAACTGAGAATTTCTTGCATACTTCATTTCAGAGTAGAGAAGTTTAGCTCTAAATTACACAGAAAGTTCTTTCTTAAATTTCACGCTAGTATTTTATGAGTAGAAATAAAAGAGAAATGATAACCTAATCTATATTTAAGGTATTCTTTCCTTTTTCTTCTTGTCAGTACTTTTACACTTTACACATTTAGTTGATGAAAAGCTGAGTATTGTAAGCTACAGAGCTAAGATATTTGTCTCATGTTAACATCTACAGTCTATTTATGACAGCAGCAATAGCAAATGATCTTTTTAACTGTGTCATAGGATAGTATAGCAAAAATGAATTAGTACTGTTGTAATGTAATTTCCTCATATGATAAAAGTTGTTTCTGCTAACTGAGAAAAAAGCATATACTAAAGTTCGTATCAGAGTTAAGCAAATACTTATAAGTACATGGGTTCATAAATGACAACTAGGTAATTACTTCCACAATAGCATGAAGAAATGCTTCACCACAAACTTGGTCAAGATCAAATCGTGATCTTAAAGGTTAAACAATTCTATGATTCTGTAAACAGCTAGGTTAAAGTTTACTGTGGAGATTCCCTTCTGTTTTGTCCTTTGACTATTGATTCCAAGAAAATGTGGGTTTAATTTAGGTCTACTAAAATATTTGTATAAAAATTAGCATTAGAATGAAAAAAAAAATTTTAAAAATCTAGATGTTGAATTACAAAGCCTTTTATCTCTTTGAAGCATTTGTAACTAGGCAGTAGATTTATTAATGGCTTTGGATCAACCTTCTGCAAGGTGAGATTCTTCTGTCAACCATATAGGTACAGCAGACCAGGTACAATGTAAGTTTTCTTTTGATGTTACTCCAGCTTGCTTGAACTACTGACTGAGGAAGTCAGGCTAGTTATACTAGCACAGCTTTCCTCTCAGATCAAGGAGGAGAAGATTACTTTACTGAATATTTCCTGCATCTTGTCCTTCTGTCACCATTGAACAAGGCAACTCAGGACCTTACGTATACTATTTCAATTTACTTGTGAAAATGGGAGGGGAAGTAGTATATCTGAAAAGTGAATATCAAGTTTGAATCCATTTTATAGAACCGTGTTATGATATGACTAATGTAGTTACTTCTGGAAGAGTTACTATCCATTCTACCAGGGACCAGTCTACTCTGGAATTTTGTGTTTAGCAACATTTGTGTTAACATCTATAAAAGGACATTTGGTCACCAGCCTGTATTTTTTCAACGTACTGTGCTATTATTGAGGCCTCTAAGACTTTAGCAAGTCAGTCCTTCAGGCTTTTGGATTTTTTGTTTTGTTTTTGGTTTTTTTTTCTGATTTATTCAAAAACCTTGCTCTTAACAATAAGAAATGATCTGTAACTGTTGTTCATTGAGAATTTTTTTTGCTTGCTGCTTTGAAGTTATTTCCATCATCATTGTAATTTTCAGTACTGTTGTGCAAAGAAACTGAGAGGGAGTCGGGACAGTCCTTTCATGTTTTCAGCTGTGAATAGAAATACATGGAGGACAAGCTCTGCCCCAAAGGCACAGCTAATGGTAGGCTCCTAGCACATTGTGCACAGCACAGATGCACCTGTAATGGAACACAAGCACCATTTCTCTCTGTTGCTTAAAAAACCCCAGACAGTTGTTCTTTTGTATAAATGCATCTCCTTCTTGTGTTTCTAATATAAAATTGAGGAAATAAATGTTAGTAGGCAGAACAATTTTTGGACCGACTATATTGATTTTTCCAAACTGGTCTTGAGACTATGGTTAGGTGTGAAACTGTCTTAAATGAGCAAATGAAATAATACTCTCTTCCCAAAGAAGTTAATTAGGTAATAAATAGTAATTTTCTTCAAAATATCAGGAAGATAAAATAACTTTTCTTTATACAAGCAGTTGTTTTTTATTACTGCCTCCGAGATGCATTTAAATTATGAAATATATAATTAGTTTCTAACTGTATTTTTAAGTAGAGAAGAATCCTTCAGATGTTTCTTACATACTGAGAAAAAAATAACCCATAGACATTTCTGCCAATTTAATATATCATAACAAAATTTTAATTGATAGTGAAATATAAAACAAGGATAATTTTCTTAATGCTTTACATCATATAAATAAGTAGGTATGTGTGCAAATTGAAAATGAGAAAGATATTTATCCATGGTAAATTCTCTGTGTATTAAATGCTGCATTGGTAAAAAAGAACATATGATCAATTCTGCTGAGAATTTTTCCTTCTTTAGCAATTGTTAATAACATGTCTTTTGCATCCCCTATGAAATAAACAGCTATGCATAGAAGTGAAAGCAAAAGAGTGAAATCAAGATTTAAAGGCAAAAGAATAATTGATCTCAATGTACAATATTTACATAACTGAGGTTATTAATATTTTGTTTTCCCTGTTCCTCAAAATGTTGACTAATTTAGGTGATTTTTAACAGGTTATGCATTTTTGTATGTTGTTCTGTGTGTAACTGTATCCATAGTGTCTGTAGTATGCATGGAGATCAAAAAGGTGTTACAAATAACAGAAAATTGCATTTTCCGGAGGGTCTTTGGTCTTTTTAGTGAGTTATGTTAACATAGCCATGTTCAAGGTAGTTCAAAGTCGTCTTAGAAATTACAGTTTTCTGTTAACAATAAAGGCATTTAATTACTATCTATTTAGCTGGAAATGTTGTCATTCCTGACATTAGGCAGAGTAATATTCCTTACTGTACTCTACATTTAAGTGTCCAGCTGCATTACAGGCTTGCACAATTATAACAGCTAGATCATGAATGCATTCAGTCTTTCATATCTTATTATGACAATGTTTCCTAGTGTAGGTGCATTAGCATTTTGTATTTACACAGTCCCTTGAAGAATTTCATGTTGTAATTATTCAGTGATTATGCTTCTTAATTTTTCTCAAGTGTTTTAACATAAATGCCTCCTCTTCTGTAGAATTTTATCAGATCGATAGATTCAGGAGAAACAAACTTGGATGGAGCAATAGGTAAGGTAACTTATGATATTTCTGTACTTTTATAAGCAGGCATTATACCTGTTGCATTTTATAAAGAAGTACAATGATTTTTACTAATAGGGCAAGCTGCATCAGAAGAATTGATTAAGACTACTTTATCAACCTTTGAAGCAGTAATACAGCATCCTGTCTTGTTGACAATCCATCGCTTGACTGTAAGTTTGAAAACAAGTTAAATAGTTGCAGTCTAATTGGCCTAATTCCATTGATAATAGAATGTTTTGAAGATTTAGAAACTGTTTAAATTATGGCTTAAAATGTATTGTGGTTCTATTTGACAGGAAAAATCCTTGTTGTTTATAGAGAGATTTAATTTTCAAAGAAGCAGCAAGGCATTCAGACTCAGTTTACTATATTTAGTTGAGAAGTTGGAGAATGAGAAGGGATTAAAGTTTAGAAATAGCAGTTCTTAAAAGGATTTTTGTGTAAATATAACACTTGTTTCTATAAGTCTTTCTTCAGCCTCTAAGCTAGTATTTTGCTATTTATTAGTGAAAATTTCACCACTTCATTTGTCATTATGCTTTTAACATAGCTTGGAAAGACCACCTCTGAGGGTTGATGACCCATTCCATCAATACTCTTCCTGATGAGATCATCATCAAGAGTAACAGTTTATAGCAGTTATGGTGGTTTTTTTTTTTTGTTTTAAGCATAACGGATTGCTTACTAAAAATTGCATTACAATTGCCAAGCCCACATACTGTAAGCTTCTTACATCCCTGAAGATTTGTTTTCTTTGAAGGTTTTGTTAAGTGATTTACTTTGAGCTAAGCTAGCTGCAGCCAGACCAGTTACATTGTGAAATAGTTGTCAGCAAATCAGCAGGTTGGAATGCTTGAATCGGTGATTGACAAATGACTGTCACCTGTGTGAGTGCTTTTTGGTGCCTGAATTGTTACCAAAAGCATAACCTACCACGCTTACTGGGGTGGCCATTTAATTCAAACTGAAATTTATGCATTTTTATTGGAATTAGGTTAAGGGCACACTCAATATAGAGCTTAAATCAAGAAAGGCATTAGCAAATTGATAAATTTGTAAGAATGAGTCATCTTAGCAATTAAGTGTTTTTAGAAGCTGAATCCTATTTGGTGTGTGTGTTAGTTGAGTATTTATATTACAAAGCCTTATTAAGTGAAAATACAAAAATTAATAAAAAATATAAATAGGAATTTAAGTTTAATGTTTATTTTCATTAATGCTCACGAAAGAGTGGTATTCAAGAAGATGGTCCTTATGCACGAAAATGTAATCAATTAATAGAGGAGAAATAGTACAGAACTAAACAGTTCAATTTATGTTTATATGGTGAAGGATGTTCTAGAAAAGAAATTTAAGTGTAGGTGAAGTATGACTACCTATTGGTATCTCCTTACATGCCTGTCAGCCCTCAAGTCACTGTATTATGACTGTATCATTCTAGAATCACCTCAATGTTTAAAAATAATTGTTTTACTTCTGTGGGTTATTGGTGTGCCTTTCATTGACAGAAATATGTACCATTTTTTATGGAGGTCCATCAACATTTACTGAAATTGCAATACCTTGTGTCAGCACATTAAATAAAATTCCCCTCGCTGTTTAAACTTTAATGGTCTGGGTTTTTTCCCCTGAAAAAATAGCACCAAGGAGACAGCTTCCCTTTACAACCCTTCTTCCCCTGCTCCAATCCCCACATTCAGCAGAGCATTATATTGAAGCCAGGGAATGACTATCCCACTTTCTTTTAAGTAAGCCCTGGCTACCAGTAGGTGAGTTTTACTTAAGTATCTACATTTCTGGGGAACAGTTTACTTTATCACATATGTTGAAAGTTTCAGGTGTTTATTTAAAATGCATCTGAACACATCGGTTAACCTTACGGAGCTAGAGAAAAAACTTCCTGCCTGTCCAGTGCTTATAAATTTATGGCACATAGCACTGCTGTAAAATAGTTTCCCTGATTTAGAATAGTTGTATACTGAAATTTATTAACTAAAAATAATTATATTGTTGAAAAACAGCTTTTTTTTTTTTGAGAAAATGAAGTCTATTACTTCACTTGCTCATTTTCATAAGTAACGGTTCTTCCTAATTTAGAAGAGCCCTCCTGATACTCTGTAAATAGCCATTCAGACACAAAATAAAGTGGAGAAATTGCCTTGTATTTGGTATGTTAAACTCAAGAAATTGTCCACTGTAATTAATAATCTCTAACCACATCTGCCACTAGTGGTGCAAACAGTAATTAGTTTAATACTATTTACGAAGTCTAGTGTGCTAATTATACTTGAATGTACGGCATGCATTACTTTAGCGGAAAGTGGTACTTCATCTTCTATGATGCATACAGAGTATTTTTAGAATTGCTGCTACTCAAGGGATATCTTCTAATTGCTGCTCGCTGAGCATGACTAGAATCTATGAATATAAATGCCAGCACCCAGCGGAACTTGGTGCTTTTTTTAAAAAGTTGAAGCAAGACATGTTCAAGCTTCCAGATCAATATTTAAGTATAACAGCAGTTAATAGGAAACTCTCTTACTGGAGAGAAATGTGTATCCTGCTGATCTCTCAAGTCTGGATTGCTCATCTAGCCAAAGTTGGTTACAAACAGCATTTTATGGAGGGGGCGGAGGAAAGCCAAAACCTTCTTGAGAGGATGCATTTTTTTTCACTACAACAATCAGAAACTGAATGCATTTCTAATAAAGTTTAATGAATTAAATAAAAAATGAGGTTATATTAAGCAAGCAGAACCAGTAAGTTTTTCAATTCAGTTCTGGTTTTAGTTTAGCTGCAGTGGAAATTGTGTAAGTTAATAGGAATTTAAGAACAACATTTCAAGTTCTTTTCCACTTGGAGAAGAAAAGAATTGCTTGTTCTGGTTTTAGTTCATGTTTGATTTGCCTTTATATTTGTACCTTGAACAAAGAAAATTGAATAAATTGATTTTTTGTGATGAAATTTCTGATTACCATCAACCTGAAGTCAGTTATTGAGGAGATTCATTTCTGTGGGCACTGACTGTATTATATATTGCTAAGTGTGATAAAGTCAAGGGAAATTAATTGAAAGTGCTCAAAGCCAGTAGCGAGCAGTAATTTCATTTTGCATGCAAGTTGTGTGCATTTTTAAAAGATAAAAAGTAAAGACTAACAGTAAGTGTGACTCGGCAAGTTTTGGCAAAACTGTAGATTTCCAGGTACACAAATATGATGATGATGGCCATCAAGAAGAGTCTCTATAGACTGGAGTGGAATATAAACCCCAGTTTCTTAAACTGACTCAAGTCCAACTGCCTGTTACCTCCATGTACCTAAAATGGAAAAATACTTATTAAATTCAGATAAGTTTTAGAACAATATTTATTTTCAAATTTTGGTAAAGGTTTAGATATACTTAACTGGAAGAATTCTGTGCTGACTGTATCACTTGTATTTTTCTTTTCTCTGTTAAGTGTATCTATTTTCTTGAAAAAAGGATGTATGCTAATTTAGAGCACTTTGAGCAGCGTTGAGGTTCATGATGGCAAGCAGTTCCTGTGGGAGGCCTTTATATAGTCTAGCTCCCAGAAATGTTCTGTATACGGCCCAGATGATCTTTTGCACAAAGCATGAAAGTTCTTCTCCAGTTGAGGTAAAAGTTGTCAGCAGTGATTCTCCTCCTCAAGGTTTTAAAACTTATTTTTAAAAGTCAGGCTAAAATAAAAGCACCTTGAACATGATGAGTTGCTTGATGGGAAGTCCAGAGAAAAGCAGTATGACATGGAAATCTACTGGCTGACAATACAAGAGATACTCTTTTCACCAAAGATGACAACTCAAGGGTTAGAAACTTCTGCAGGTGCTTTTTTCTGCTCATCTTAGTCTTTTCTTGATTCAGCATCAGAGGTGTTCTTCATCTACAGGCTGTTCTGATCTAACCACTGACACTTAATTTTGTCAGTGTAGGCTATGACTATATGAACATATTGTACAGCATGTCTTCAGTCACTTTCCCTTTTCAAGTAGATTAAAATTCTATGCCCCATGTGGCTTTCTGTCCATTAAGCTAATCCACATGACATGAGACTTTTTTTGTAAAACCAGTTCTGTACTAATTGACATATTGAGTCAGTCAATCAGTGCTTTCTCTTCCCAGAAGTAAAGAAAAAAAAACCTAAACCCAAAACTCTCAATGAAGATTCTGAAGTTCTGAAGACTTTTTCAAAAAAAAATCACAGAAATGCCATCCTTCTCCCCAGTTCATTCTAACATGCATTAGATTATTTTTTCTATTACATTCTGAGGGATTACAGGCAATATTAAAACATTGAGGAGCATGCTGTGCCTCCAGCAAATCCTTTAAGAAGTTTGAAGGCAGCATGATCTTAATTCCATGGTCACTTTCAGCAATAACTTTGTATGTGGAATTTTAATGAGAATAAATGTCAAGGTGATGTTGGATGTTGTGGATCTTACATGTGACTGGAAAAAAAGAGTTTGGGAGCTGATGGTCTTTGCTTTGGTATGTTCTGCTTTGAATAGTGGATAAGAAGATATTTGTCAGTAGCTCTAAGTTAAACATGTGCACACTGAGAAGAACCAGATACCTCTAGAAAAATCTCTGGAAGTAATGGGCTGGCACTTGTGAGTTTGGATATGATAGCTGCATGACATGGATAGCCTAGTTTCTTTATGTAAGTTTAATTCCTGGGTCTGATTTTCACTTGAGAACAGCATGGTTCACAAATGCTACTGGATCAGGCTTTAAGCCTGCTTACTTTTTCTGTTTGCCCAGTGTAACACCAAATGTCAAGACTTTGGCCTTAAGCACTGATTTGAAGAGCTCTGAAACTTAGTTTTAATCAAGGGAGAGATTTTTTAGGTTGGTAATGTTAGCCATATTAAGGTAAGTTCTCTGGCCTTGATTGGTTAAGCTCTCCATATAAACATAGCCTGAATTGTAGGAGATAACAGATAAATTTGATTATATGCTAGTTCATTAATACATGATGGTTACATGTATATGTTTAGTAGTTGAATTCATCCTTGCTGACTAGCACAAGTGAATGGAAGTTTAGTTCTCCATCATCATGCTTAGGGGGTACCTCCTGCTAAATAGGGATTTAGTGTAAGGATCCTTCCACTGTGAGTCCTTGCAGTGTTATAACTGCCTCTTAGTGGGTACTTTTAGTGGGTACTTAGACTTTCCTTGGTGAGGTTAGGTAAAGCTGAGGCAGTCTTTGTTTCTAACAAAGCAGGCATACGTATTTAGGTTGCAGGCCTTTTGTCTGTCATCTCTTGAACAGTGAAGACAAGCAGAGAAGGACTGAAATTACAGTTTTCTCTTTCAAGCCCCTCCTAGTAGCTGGTGAATACTTAACTGCTCTGAAACTGTGGCTTGTCCCTCTTTATCTTTTGAGGGTTAAAGTAACATACAGACTTTGCAGAAGAATTTCTATAAAAATTGTGCCTGTTTTAAAAAGATCTGATTTTTGAAGTAATAAAATACTATAGAAAAGTGAGTACAGCTTTTGCTGGGTGCTCATATCTCACTGGTAGAGTTTTTGTTGCAGAAATCGGTGAACTTTATGGAGACTGATGTTTTGGTTTTTGGGTAGTATACTTGGATTTCCAAAATGGTTTTGACTAAGTCATGCACTAAAGACTCTTCAAATCCATCAGTGGCCCTTCCCTCTTACCTTCTGACAGATCAACTTCTAACTAGTTAAATTTACTAAGGAGGGAATCGAGATCAGTTTTAAAAAATTTAGGTATATTAAGAGTGATGCCCTACAAAGATCTCTGTTGCAACATGTGCTATTTATAACTAATACAGAAAAGGGAATGAATAGGGAGGTGACAGAACTGACTGATGACACTAAATTATTCACAGTAGTGAAAATTAAGACTGACAGAAGAGTTGCAGAAGGTTTCAAGATAGTGAGTGAAAGGACAATAAAATGACATGCAATTCAATACTGATAAATGTCAAGTGACACACATGAGGAAAATCATTCCAACTATGCAGTGTCAGGCTCTAAACTACTTGTAACTGTTCTGGAGATCTTTTAGCATCATTTTTACTCAGCAGTAAGCAGAAAGACAGATTATTAGAAATGACTGGTAAAAGAATAGACAAAAAGCAGAAAACATCACTATGCCATGGTAGGTCCATGGTGCCCTCAAGACTTGAATATTCAATGCAGTTGTGGTCATTCATTCAAAGGGAATGAAGCTTAATAAGAAAAAGTACATCTCAATGGTGCAAGGAGAGACTGAGTAGATAAGAACTTCAGCTTGGAGACAAAAGAATTGAGAGTATAGAATTATGAATGGCATGGGAAAGATGAATTGCAAATAATTATTCATGGTTTTAATAAAATAAGAATAAGTGGGTGTCAAGTTAGCTGGTTTAAAATAAACAAGGAAGCACCTTTTCATAAGGCATAATTGAAGTGTGGAATTCAGTGCCATGGGTATCGCAGCTGCTAAAAGTATAAATACATTTAAGATAAGATTGGACAAATATGTGGGAGAAAAGGCTAGTAAGCATTATTAAGTGCAAAAATACAGATACAGTATCATCTTAAGAAGTTTTTTAACTCAAGAGTTACTTTACTAGAAACAAGAGTTGCGCTTTATGCTTGGTCTATTCCTCCTACTCTCGTTCTACTCCTTTCCAATTGTCATAAACAGGATTACCAGGTTTGAGCTACAATTTTTTTTTTCATCCTGTACATACGTATTATAGCTGGGAGATGTGAATGTAGTGCGTATGGAAGTTTTCTAGTATTTAATTGGTATTTTGGGTACTAATAACAGCACAGTTGTGGCAGCATAGCCTTTGAATGTCATCATTACAGAATTATACAATGGTGGCTTTGTGCAGTTAGGGATTTATCTTGAACTGGATATCAAGCTTCTTTAGAAGATGGTGGAAACCCAGATATAGCTATGGTCATATTTAAACTATCTAGTCTGTTTAGGCTTAAAGAAGAATATTTCCCACTTT
>NW_009259239.1:4456589-4457039 GCF_000687185.1 Egretta garzetta | reverse complement strand
GTTAACGTATTTATAAAAACTTTTTTTATTATCTCTTACAACAGCGGCCAGGTTGAATTCTACTTGGGTTTTTGCCTTTCTAATTTCCTCTCTGCATAACCTGACAAGATCCCTGTACTCTTCTTGGGTTGCCTGCTCCTTCTTCCAGAGCTGGTAAGCTCTCCTTTTTTTCCTGAGTCACAGTGGTAGACCTCTGTCCAGCCAGGCCGGTTGCCTTCCCCACTGATTTGTCTTACGGCACATGGGGACAGCCTGCTCCTGTGCCTTAGAGACTTCTTCCTTGAAAAATACCCAGCCTTCTTGGACCCCTTTGCCCTTCAGGACTATCTCCTAAGGGACTCTCCCAACCAGCGTTCTGAGCAGGTCAAAGTCTGCCCTCCGGAAGTCCATGGTGGCGGTGTTGCTGACCCCTTTCCTTACCTCACCAAAAATCGAAAACTCTACCATTTC
>NW_009259239.1:4448819-4456340 GCF_000687185.1 Egretta garzetta | reverse complement strand
TTGTATTTCCAGCAGATGTCTGGGAAGATGAAGTCCCCCACGAGAACAAGAGCTCATGACTGAGAGACTTCTGCCAGCCACTCACAGAATACTTCATCAATATCTTCATCATTGTTGGGTGGTCTGTAACAGACTCCCAACAGGATATCATTCTTGTTGGCCTTCCCCCTCATCCTCACCCATAAGCACTAGGCCTCACCACAAGCATTGAGCTCTGTACAATCAAAGCACTCCCTAACATACAGAGCCACCCCATCACCTCTCCTTCCTTGCCTGTCCCTTCTGAAGAGCTTATAGCCATCCATTGCAGCACTGCAGTCATGGGAGGCATCCCACCACGTTTCTGTGATGGTGACTACATCATAGCCATCCTGCTGCACAATGGCTTCCAGCTCCTCCCATTTGTTGCCCATGCTGTGTGCATTAGTGTAGATGCACTTGAGCTGGGCTATCGGTTTCACCCCCAGCATTGGGGTGTCACTCCCAGGCTCCTCTCTAGTGAGCCTGGTTATATCCCCTCCCCCCTTCAGGCCTAGTTTAAAGCCCTCTCAATGAGCCCTGACAGTTCTTGAGCAAGGATCCTTTTCCCTCTCTGAGAGACCTGAGCACCATCTGTTGTCAACCGGCCTGGTGCCGTGTAAACCTCCCCATGATCAAAGAACCCCAAGCCCCTCTGATGGCACCAACCTTTGAGCCACGTGTTAATCAGCCTAGTTTTCCTGTTCCTTTCCATGTTCCCCCCTGACACTCATGGGATTGAGGAGAACACTAACTGCACTCCTGATCCTTCCCCAGAGCCCTGAAGTCTCTTTTGATCAATTTGGGGCTTCTCTCTGGCAACTCATCACTGCCTGCCTGTGCAATCAATAGCAGATAGTAATCACAGTGGCATACCAGACCAGGGAGTCTCTCCGTAACGTCCCTGACCCGGGCCCCAGGGAGGCAGCAGACTTCCCTGTGGGATGTGTCCGGTTGGCATATTGGGCCCTCCGTTCCCTTCAGAAGGGAATCGCCCACAACAATTACCCTCCTCTTTTTCTTAGCACTGGCAGTCCTGATAGGTAGGGGTGACCTACTCTCCCTAGCCAACCCCCTGGATGGACCTGCATCCCCATCCTAATTTGCCTGGCCCTCGAGTTCCAGAGCCCCATATCTGTTATGTAAGGGCAACTGGGAAGGTGAGGGAGCCCGGGAGGGGATTCGCCTCTTGCCCTGAGCAGAGACCTGTTTCCAGTCCCCACCATCTCTTGGGTCCCTAACTTCTGCTCACTGGCAAGAGGGCAGTGGATCCTCTGCTTCTTGTGGAGCCTCCATCTGCTGCCTTGGCTTGAGGGATGGGAGGGTGCGTCTCCACCAGTCTATATCCATCTCACCCTCCCTAATGCTCCTTAACCTTTCCACTTCCTCTTTCAGCTCTGCCACCAGGGAGAGCAGATCATCCACCTGCTCACACCTGAGACAGCCACTCTTCTTACCATTCTCCGATATGAGCAACAGGTTCAGGCACTCCCTACATCCGGAGACTTGGACAGCCGCATGTTTCTGTTTATGTGGGGACTCCGTCTGGGTCGCCATGTCCTTCCTATGAGTAAAATAACTTCAGTTATTTACATACATGAACTATTCTCCTTACCTATGGCTATCTGAAAGATTTCTCCTGTGGCCTTTTTTAAGCAGCACTGATAATTAAAAGGTGATCAGTTTGACTTGTCTGCCTCAGGCACACCTTGTGACACAACAGCAAGCTCAGTAGAAGTGTTCACATTCAACAAATCCCTTGTGCTACCTTTCACACTCACAGCTTAGAAGTGCCACCCATTGCAGCTGCTAGTATCTCTTAGGAGGGTCACGTTATAGGCCACTGCACTATTGCATATGGGATGAGGAAAGGAGGCCCATAATGTTTCGAGCCATTTTGGAATGTCTTTCTCAATTTCAGTGTTTCAATGAAAAATGAGCAGGATTTTCCATTTATGACAGTGTTTTTTTTTCCTGTTCCCTGTCATCTCAGATATTACCTAGTGTCGTGACTGTTGTGTGATCTAGTCTATTCGGTAATTAAGATACTGTTGGTGTATGGAGTAAGTAGATGTCTGTGGGACCATGATATCCCCTACATCTTGAATGGCTTGTGGTAGGCTCAGCAGACTTAGAAGGTCACATCTATTAATAACTTATGTCTCTCATCTTCATGTCCAAGGTGGGCACTATCATACTTGGGAGCCTGGACTATCCTAACACCTGATGATCACTCGAAAACCAGGTTCTGACATGAATTCACTGCCAACTTCTTTGTATTGAAAGTATCTGAGGCCATGCTCCAAATCTTCCTTTCCTTGCTATCTCAAAGTTCATCAGCAGTAGGTGGGAAAGAGAGGGAAATGAGAGGAACAGGAGATACTGCCTGGCACATGTCTTGAAACTGTGAATCATCTATTTATGGTATACATACTCCTATACACTATTTGGTGCAGAAATCTAATGGCTACATTATCTAGAAAAACTAGAATTCACTCTCTGTAGAAGCCTGTCATCCAGAGGTGCAGTAGTAGCTGTTATAATGCTTGTTGAATTATGAATCTTCCTACATTCCCTCCCTTGCAGGAGCCCATATGTAGCATATGGCAAATGAAATGTCCTGCCCAAAATCCTGGGAGTGCTGAGGAAAGGCACTTCCTCAAAATGTTATTCCTGAAATTGTTTCTGAAGGGAGGGAGAGGACTATGCACCAGGTATCATCTTGCTGGAACATAGGATAACATTTTCAAGCTTGATCCCTTCAAGGATATGTGAAGAAGGCCAGACCATGTGCATGGTGACCTCACCCTCCACACATATCTGATGACCAGTAGTCATAGTGTCACACCATACAACCACAGAACATGCAACTTCCTGACCTAACTTCAGCCATAGACCATGAAGCAACTGCAGATTCCAAGACATTCCCTCCTGCCCCCTTCCTCCTCTGTGAGAACTGATCAGGAAGAAAAGATTGCAGTGCCTGCCTTTAAGGGGATGGAGAATTAGGTCCTATTCACATCCTATCAATGTAGATTTCCCTTTTCCTTTGGTCCTGTCCCCGGACTGGCTGCCTACATAAGATATAGAATTAGTTTAATGGTATATGCCTGAAGTCAGCTCAAGTGGTTGCCCTGAGCATCTTCTGAGATCATACAATGTCAGTGAATTCACCTGGATGGGCTTAGTGTAGTAGGAAGACTATAATTTTCTTCTGTTTTCCCTAGTTAGAATAAGAAGAAATCTGTAGCCAAACCAATGTTACTCAAAATGTTACTAAGTATGGTTCAAAAAGCGCAAGTGATGGCAAAAGGTTTGAATCAGCTTTTAATTTAACCAGAAAGGTTCACTCATCTCTAACAGAAATCCTTTCAAGTAATGATTAATACAAAAGCCTAGGAGAGATATAATTTTAAAAAGCAAAGTACTATAGATTCGTGTAGGCAAGGAATTTTTTTCCTTCCTTTAGTGTGCTTATGACTTCAATTAATTCTAAGAACTCAAACCAAGTACCTTGCATTTGGACTTTTCCTACATTATAATGGCTCTTGAACTTTTCTTTCTAATGTATGACAGAGCGGTGCTTTTAGTATGCAGTTACAGTAAATGGAGACATGCATTTAGCATTTTAAGCCTCTAGCAGATCTTTCTTTTTACACAGCAGCTCACCAATTGAATATTAATATCATGCTTGGCAATTCAGAAACACATGGTGAATTTCCTTTGTCTGTAAATGTCTGTTTAACAAGTATTTAATATTCAGGCAAAGAGCTTGGATTCTATACCTACAGTTACCCTTAGAGTCTGAATGACTTATTAGCAAGGTGCAGTGGCATTCAATACTTTTACATCCCTTTTTGAAGAATGTTGCAAGCTACTGCTATGAGATTTTCCATTATTTATAATCAGTGTTATATTTCAAAACAGTAAAACAGCCTGTAGCTCATACATTTATATGATTCTCCTACTGAAACCTACAACATATTAAAGAAAAAGAAAATAATTTCAGTTCTTGTTTTGCACTGGAATTACCAACTATTTTTCAGTATTTCTGTGCAACTGTGCAGTTTTTACATTTACCTTTCCTTAAAACAAAACTCTTATCTTGTAATTACATTAAATTCAATAATAGACTGTATCAACAATTAACAGTTCTTGAAAGGTAGTCCAGACTCAGATTCTGTGTTTTCATATTCTTCTTGCTTGTCCATTCTTGTCCTTCCTTTTACTCTTCTTCCTTAAAATTCCAAATGAAATTAGAGAGTGATATTTTCACTGGTCCAAATTAAAACAGTCACAGAGTTATTTGAAACTACTTATTAAAAATTTCTTCTCCTCTATTTAAATAACTATTTCCAGTAGTTTTGACTAGATTGCCTTGTAGTCAAAGGCAATGGCTTTACAACTTTAAGAACACAATGGATACAGTCCCCGATCATCATCCCTAATACAGTATCTTTACTTCAGCCCGGTCCTTCTGAACTTGCACATCTTCTTTCTTCTTTTGTTCCTTCTCTTCTCCCTGGCCTTTCTTACAGTATATTTATTTTTTATGCGCCTAGCATGTAGTTGGGTGATATACTCATCTTCATTAAAACAAAAACATAAAATCAAACAAAAAAAAATGCCACCAGTAAACCAGTAAGAGAAACATCATAACAGTTCCCTTGCTGGTAATTTCTTCTGTCGCGTAAACCATCCTCTGCTTTACATTTCTGGTCTATCAGGGTGAAACACACTACAGAGGTAGTTAAATATTTTCCCTGCTGTGTTTCTACGACATGTTGTATAGTTATTTTTCATTGTCTGATGTCTATAGGCAGTTTGGTGATGATGAGGTTTAGGAGGTGAGTACTCATTGTCTGATGTCTATAGGCAGTTTGGTGATGAGGTTTAGGAGGTGAGTACCACATCAAATTTGCTGTGCTGCATTTGTTTTCATTAGAACACACTTACCACAAACCATCATTTAATAGCTAGTCAGTTGGTCAATGACACCTTTAGGTAAAGAAGAATAAGGGTGAATATAAGAACTTATGTTATATTTTAACTCTGAACACAGCTTGCCTGTGCAACTTCCAGTTAACTTTAACAGGAGTGTGTGGTGTTGGCAGAACTATTGGAGAGGTATGGTAAGAGAGTTCATTATATTAATGTTTTGTCATATTTTCTGCTATTTAAAAAAATGATCTTTTTTTTTCCTTTAAACTGACTTTGTCTGCATTTTGGTTTTGCTCTTTGGTGCAAAATATTGCAATGAAGTAAAAAGAATTATTTAAAAAAAGGAAAATTTATACCATATTATTTATGACGTCTTATATTTTTTGCAAACATGCAAAATTTGAATAAATTTTTAAAAGGAGAGACTTCATATGAATACATTTGCTTTTGCAAAAGTCTAGTTTCATACGTTTGAAAGAGATTGGAAACCCTGCCTTTCATTTTTAAACTTCCTGATGAATGCTTCTCCTTCAGGGATACATTCCATCTCTTTTCAAAAATGTATATTACCATTTGATGAAGTTTTTAATAAGCTTTTTCTGAAACGTCCGTTTAGATGAGTAGCATTTAGCATATAGAATAAGGACAAAGGAAAATGAAGTAAGATAGAACTGAATGTAAGCTTACACAACTGTAGTTACGATTTATCACAACAGAAATGCATTGAATATGATTTTAGCACCTTCAAAACCACCCTCATGACAAAATTGAATTGAAATCTACTTTTTCTTTAACTTATTTCAGTTCAAAGTGAAGGTACAAGGGGTAATTTGTTCTTTCTATCAGGTTACTGTGCAAAGACAGCTCTATTTTTCTCTCAGAAATAACCACAACATAAGCAACTTTATAATAATTCATAAAGTAGCAGACAGAAGCTACCTGGTACCCTGTAAGTGAACTGGATAATTTATCATGCTTTTTTCCATCTTTCTCTGGCACAAGAAATGTAGATTTTTATTTCATATATGAATCTTGATACATCTCACCATGCCTTTTTTTTTCACCTGAAATTGCATTTCTGCAATCTCTGTAAGACCACTGAGGAGCCAAAACTAAGTCGGAATGTAGCTGTCCCTTATTAAAATCTCTCAGAATATAACAGCCACAACATGTAACCTACTTTGACACCCTACAGGTTGGTGGGTAGTATTCAAAGTGTTTCTATTCCCTAACATAGTTTCAAAAGTTCAGAATGAGCCTATTCAAGAGTCTGCCTTGATATAAATTAAAATACAGGGGCACAGTCAAAATATCAGGTCTTAAAAAAGTAAGGAAGGGTCCCCAAATATATTAATGAATGTTACATATAATTTTGGGGTCCTACCCTTCCTTCCTTCTTCAGGTTGCAACAGAGAAAATGTTTAGTTTCTGTTCATTAAGCTTGTGCACATTTTCAAGATATACCGTAAAAAGATGTTAGCCACCAATTGTCCGTATTTGAAACTATCAGCAGAATATAAGCTCCTTGCATTATACTACATCATAAATCACCAGAAGTGTTCATAAATTAATAGTATTAGCCTCTGTAATAGGAAATAATTATGTATTTAAGATGTCTACTTCAGTTTTCTTGGAAATACTAAGAGAAAAACTAAAGCTCCTAACAATTCACTATAAACTACTAAGCTGTTTAAAGAAAGATACATCTAGTTATTATGCCAATACTGTTAGGGCTTCTGTAGGTGTTTGTCAGCAATTCCACTGTAATTCATTGCCTTTCCTGAGACCTAGAACATGGCTGTAAAACTACATCTGTTTCAGAACTTGGTGCACCTCTTTTTAAAGAAAAACACTTAATTGCTCACACTATGGAAAGAAAATTTTTTTTTTTTTTTAATACCTACATGCTCTTTAGGAGTTCATACAATTTTATCTACTTCATCTGAAATAGGAAAAAATATTCTGTCACTAAAAACTGTGCAGAAGGAATCTCACTTTTGCAAGGAAATGCTTAGAGTTTGCACAGTACTCAGTTAAACATTCTTTTATTGTTGCCATCACTCAGTGATTGGCAAAATGACACATCATTGCCCCACAGTGCATATGTAGAAATCTAATTGACATACAAGTATTAAACTTGATATTAATTGTTGCTTAAAATCAATAAACTGTGTAAAAAAGCTATTATATCACAGAATCACAGAATCACAGAATCGTAAGGGTTGGAAGGGACCTCAGGAGATCATCTAGTCCAACCCCCCTGCTAAAGCAGGCTCACCTAGAGCATGCTACACAGGACTTCATCCAGGCGGGCTTTGAATATCTCCAGAGAAGGAGACTCCACAACCTCCCTGGGCAGCCTGTTCCAGTGCTCTGCCACCCTCAGAGTGAAGAAGTTCTTCCTCATATTCAACTGAAACCTCTCGTGTTTCAGTTTGCATCCATTGCCCCTAGTCCTGTCGCTGGACACCACTGCAAACAGACTGCTTCCGTCCTTGTGACTTCCACCCTTAAGATATTTGTATGCGTTGATGAGGTCCCCTCTCAGTCTTCTCTTCTTCA
>NW_009259239.1:4446131-4448427 GCF_000687185.1 Egretta garzetta | reverse complement strand
GGTACACTCTATCCCCTCGTCCAGGTCATTGATGAACAAGTTGAACAAGACCGGGCCGAGTACCGAGCCCTGGGGAACTCCACTAGC
Source organism: Egretta garzetta (assembly GCF_000687185.1). Taxonomy (NCBI): domain Eukaryota; kingdom Metazoa; phylum Chordata; class Aves; order Pelecaniformes; family Ardeidae; genus Egretta; species Egretta garzetta. The sequence continues at coordinate 4,448,340 of NW_009259239.1, read as the reverse complement.
TACCGGCCTCCAACTGGACTCTGCCCCGCCGATCTAGCTGAAGTATTGTGCTACTCAGGGAGTGTTGCACTGTAGAAAAAAATTTACTTGGAAATATCATTGATCACTCCCAGTTTCATAGAATCGTAGAATCAAAGAATGGTTTGGGTTGTAAGGGACCTTCAAAGGTCCACCCCCCCTGCAATGAGCAGAGACATCTTCAACTAATCAGGTTGCTCAGTGCCCCGTCCAGCTTGACCTTGAATATTTCCAGGGATGGAGTATCTACAACCACTCTGGGCAACCTGTGCGTCATATGTTTAACTGCCATCATCGTAAAAAAGGTCTTCCTTATATCTAGCTTGAATCTACCTTCTTTTAGTTTAAAACCATTACCCCTTGTCCTATTGCTATAGGCCCTATTAAAAAGTCTGTCCTCATCTTTCTTATAAGCCTCCTTTAAGTGTTGAAAGGCCACAATAAGGTCTCCTCAGAGCCTTCTCTCCTCTAGGTTTGTTGTGGTTTAACCTGGCAGGCAGCTAAACACCACACAGCCATTTGCTCGCTCCCCTGCAGTGGGATGGGGGAAAGAATCGGAAAAAAAGGTAAAACTCAGGGGCTGAGATAAAGACAATTTAACAGGACAGAAAAGGAAGGGGAAATAATAATAATGGTAAAAGGATGCACACAAAGCAATTGCTCACCACCCACTGACCAATGCCCAGCCAGTTTGCCAGCAGCAGCCGTGTCTTCCCCCTCCTCCCCTAGCCAACACCCCCAGTTTTTTGTTAAGCATGACGTCATGGGCAGGCAGCTAAACACCACACAGCCATTTGCTCGCTCCCCTGCAGTGGGATGGGGGAAAGAATCGGAAAAAAAGGTAAAACTCAGGGGCTGAGATAAAGACAATTTAACAGGACAGAAAAGGAAGGGGAAATAATAATAATGGTAAAAGGATGCACACAAAGCAATTGCTCACCACCCACTGACCAATGCCCAGCCAGTTTGCCAGCAGCAGCCGTGTCTTCCCCCTCCTCCCCTAGCCAACACCCCCAGTTTTTTGTTAAGCATGACGTCATGTGGTATGGAATATCTCTTTGGTTGGTTTGGGTCAGCTCTCCTGGCTGTGTCATTTCCCAGCTTATTGTGTGTCTCCAGCCTCCTCGCTGCCAGGGCAGTACGAGAAGCTGAAAATTGCTTGATTTAGTGTAAGCACTGCTCAGCAACAACTAAAACATCAGTGTGTAATCAACAGTATTCTTGTCCTAAGTCCAAAACACAACACTATGCAGCTACTAGGAAGAACATTAACTCTATACCATCTGAAACCAGGACAAGGCTAAACAACCCCTACTCTCTCAGCCTGTCCTCATAAGAGCAGTGTTCCATCTCCCTGATCATTTCCGTGGCCCTCCTCTGGACCCACTCCAAGTCCTTGTCTTTCTTTCACTGAGGACTCCAGAGCTGGATGCAGGTTCAGTCTCATCAGAACGGAGTAGAGGGGAAGAATCACCTCCCTCAACCTACTGGCTGTGCTTCTTTTGGGCTGTAAGTGCACATCGCTGGCTCATGTCCAGCTTTTCACCCAGCAGTCCCCCCAAGTCCCCCTTGGCAGGGCTGCTCTCAATCCCTTCATCCCCCAGCCTGTGTTGATACCAGGTGTTGCCCCGACCCCGCACTTGGCCTTGTTGAACCTCATGATGTTCACATGGGCCCACTTGTCAAGTTTGTCCAGGTCCCTCTGGATGGCATCCCGTCCCTCAGGAGTGTCAATGGCACCACTCAGCTTGGTGTCATCTGCAAACTTGCTGAGAGTGCACTTGATCCTACTGTATTTATTATAGTTTATGTAGTGGATTCTTTGGAGGAGGCTTACATCATCACTTAGAGCTTCTCGGAGTCTTTTGGTAGGTTTAACTAAGGCTTGAGTTTTATCCTCTCTCACTGGATACAGATGTAAGTCCCTCTGTTGTGTATTTAAAGCTGTTAGGTGTTCTGATGAGAGCAATAGAGTTTGGAACTGCTCAAAGAAGTTGTGAGTTTAACAGGTACAATTTCTAGGACTGACACATTTCTGAAAGCTAGTGTACACATGTAAATGTGGGAGCTATATTCTCTCTTCCATATATTTCATCTAGGTGATATTAAGCATTTGGCAAATATTAATTTATTGTATTTTGACAAGGATGCTAACAGTCCTTAACAGTCTAGCATTTGTCAGGCACCTGCA
>NW_009259239.1:4430042-4446120 GCF_000687185.1 Egretta garzetta | reverse complement strand
CCTGACCTGGCAGGAGGAAACATGCAAGTCAGAGACTCTTCCAAAGCAAAGAATTTCCAATTAAAAGAGAGAACAAGCAGTTGCAGCTTTTCTAAATAAAAGACAACAGACAGCAGATCAATTCACACACACCCCTTAGGTATACTAAAAGAGGTATAGCATCTATTATCATAGTAGTACTTCATGGATTTGGGAAATATTTATAAGATTAGTTCCCTATGAAAAAAATTGAGTATTAAATATGTATATGAAAGGCAGCACACACTATAAAACAGAACCCATATTTCTTCCGCTTACTTGCAGTAATCAATACATCTGTAGGTAGTCTATCTCTATATATTTGTTCTTTGTTTGCTGTAACTCTCAAGACAGACTGTAAACTAACTCTTGATATTAAGTTATTGATTATAAAATACGAATTATCTTCCAAATGAAGATAATGTGAATGAATATTTTTACCAACTATTGTGAATTGATCCTTGAACTAAAGGAACCTGGTCTGATTTGACAGTGAAAAACGTAGTGAAGCATAAAAGGGATCTCATAGGGACAATACTTGTCCTAAAGCATTATCAAAGGTGTGTTACAGACAACTTAAAATCATTAACAGAACACTTTCAAATCCCTTAGCTATAGACAGACAAGTTACAGGTTGACCATGAAAGTTATCAGTGATCTGTGCATCAAAACCACATTGATTATCCTATGTAGCAGGAAAAATTACACATTTCATATCTATTGATGGTGCAATGGTATATTCAATAATTCATAAAAAAATATTAAGCAGATATTGACTTCTGGCAGAATGAGCAGAGATATTTATGTAAAAAAAAATCATTAAATCTTCATTAACTTAACATGCAAAAACATTACTCCACATTCAATAATTCTAAAAATGCCGTCAGTTGTATTTCTTGTATTTATTTTTAGATATTAACATTAAAATAATAATAAAAAGAAATAATTCTAGTAAAGAAAATGAGAAAACTTAGAATGCAAACATAGTGGTGAAAGAATGGTACCATGTGTGGTGGGTTGACCTTGGTGGCTGCTAGATGCCCACCCAGCCACTCACTCATTCTCCCTTCTGAACAGGACAGGGGGGGAAAATAAGGTGATTAACTTGTGGGTCAAGACAAAAACAGGGAGATAACTTACCACCATGGGCAAGACATGCTTGACGTGGGGAAAACTAATTGAATTTATCCCAAATTAAAAATAGACTAGTATGGTGAGAAACGAAGATGAAAAATAAAACACCTTCTCCCAACTATCCTTTTTTTCCCAGTCTCAGCTTCACTTCTTCATTCCCAACTTCTCTGCCTCCTCCCTCCCACCAATTGGTGCAGGGAGATGGGGAATGGTGGGCTAGGGTCAGTTCATAATAGTTTGTCTGTGCCACTCCTTCCTCCTCGCACTTTTCTCCTGCTCCAGCATGGGCTTTCCACAGACTGCAGCTTCCTTCAGGACATATCCACCTGCATGGGTTCCTCCATGATCTGCAGGGGCATATCTGTACCCCAGAGCACAGATGGGAATTTGGGACCTGGAGCACTTCCTCCCCCTCCTCCCTTTCTGAATGTGGTGCTTGTAGGTTTTTTTCTGACATTTTTTTCTCTCTTTCCTCACTGCCTACGCACTCTTTTGCCCTTTCTTAAATATGTTATCACTAAGACGCCACCAGCGCCTCTGATGGGCGCAGCTGTGCCCTGCTGTGGGTCCATTGGAGCTGGCTCGGACCAGTCAAGTCTGGCACAGGGCAGCCCCTGGCCTCTCCTTTGCAGAGGCCACCCCTGCAGTCCTCCACTGCCAACACCTGGGCAGGGACACCCAACACACCATGTTTAGAAAAGCAGGAGTCAGGTAAATACTCTACATGAAATATTATAATATGACAACACTGCTCTTACAAACATGGGAGTGTGGTCTTCATCTGTAAAAACAGCATTACGTTTTCATGATTTCAGTAAAAATCAGGCAAAAAGGGGCAAGCATTTAAATATTCCTTTATAGACTTTAAAAGACTTCATATCTTCTACTGAAAATCACCAGAGGGCACGATTTAGACTGTGGGTCATCAGGCCTGCGTATGAGAACTGTGCTAGATTCAAGCCCTCGTCAGGGCAAATTATCATTAGAAAGAGAAACCATGAAATACAGTCAAACACACAATAAAGTTCCCTTGCACATAGGAGAAAATATTGGTAAAACTTACCATCTTGGCCCTGCTAACATAGAGTAGAACCCTTAGTGTCATGGGACTCGGTAAGCTCTGTGGCTGCAGTTTTCTGGGCTTTGTAGGAGCAGGCAGATGCTGAAGGTCATTTGATGCATCATTGGTGCTGGAAGGAACTGCTTTGCTCCCACTTGCAGCTGTGAGCAGGCTGACAGTAATGTAACAGGAATGTAGCAGTTAGCATATGAGAAACAGAACAATGTGGAGTGCAGAAAGTTTCATTAGGAGCACACAGGGATGATCAATTTCAGGTCCCACCATCACTGGAGAAGGTGGCTGCAGAAGACATTCCACTGCAACACATTCCATAATAAAAAGAGGGGGAATGCACTAATTTAAAGATCTACAGCATCCCTGAGTCTGAAGAAGACTACTGTCTGCTCTGTGGCCTAAGGCAAATTTGGACTACACAGATGCAGTATGGCTAAAAGCATCCATGATTTGGGTCATGTTCTGGACAGTAAGTAGGAATGCTCTGATGAGCATTTTATTAAGATACAAATGCCAAATTTAATAATGGGAAAGACCCAAGAAGAATGTGATATCTTGTACTGGAAAATGATCTTCCAAAGAAAGATCTGAAAGACAAAACACAATTATGTGCTAAAACCAAACTGGAAAAAAATCCATAAGAAATGGCAAGAGCGAGGAACATGCACTGAAAAGGTGACAGACTAGATGACTAAGAAGGCCCTTCCTATCTTTAACATCTCTACTTTCATCAATCCTTGGTAGTGTTTTTGCTTTAATTTGCACCATTGCTGTAAACATAAGTTTTTCTCCTCCTTATGCACTGACTGCTGCTTGTAGAGCACAGGCATACTCTCAGTACATAAATAAAAGTAACTCCCCAGATTTTTCCACAGAATTAGAACTTAGGTGTCTATCCTGAAGCATGAACTGAGCTTGATGCTTATGTGATGTGCAAAAGAAATCAGAGACAGTCTGAACAAGGGTAAGGGACTGTCTGCATAAAGAAAAATGTTTTGAGAATTGGGATAGTAACCAGAAATCATGCAACTGGTTTAATCCATGACATATTCTTATAAGCTGGTCATTATGGAGTGCCTATAAAACTACAGATTTACAGGAAGTTGTTGTCACATCTAATTGGTTACTGGATTACTTTATCTCAAGAAATGTTTCTTGTGTATTTTTGCCTTTTAAAATTATTCCCTGCTAATGAACAAGTGTAATTCTGCCAGTCTTGAAATAATTCCCACATCACAGCATTATGATTAGTTTCACTTTCACACTAAGTCTGCCAATTTTTTAAAACAGTCTTTTCATTAATAATACTGCCTAATACGAGCTGCCAAAAACATTTAACATGTGCTATGAAAAATCTGGCATTGTGTAGGTGCTTAGTGAGAGCCACTAGTGTAAGATTTTTCTATTTCCTCCAATGGATTTGTCTGAAATTAACTCTGTGTATTCTCATTATGTATTCTCTGGTAAAATAAAATTGCTATTTTTCATCATTCAATTTGCACATTTATGAAGTCAGTGATACAATTAGTATTCTTTTAATCCTATTTTTATGGATGCTATTCATGTGCAAAGAGTCATTTACGTGATTTCAGTGACAACACCTGAAAATATATTAATTTTTTATTCCTATTGGGCCTTAGTCTGTATACCTTTTTGTCACAAGGAGATTCACACTGTCATTTTCCTAGGCCATGTGTGCATCCCTGGCTTTTATCCCTTTCCCCTTATCCTGCTGGCTCTGCCAGATATTTCTGTCTGACTCCGTGCTCCTCCCTCTGATGCCAGCTCTGTGTTCCACACCAGCTTTTTACCACTGGACACCTTTCCTGAGGACTCACTCCAGCCATATGACTTATTTGGTTACTCCTGCTCTCTCGTCTCTAAAATTAGACAGTGAGCTCTTCATTTCATGGACCATATCTTTTTATCTGTCGCATAAAGCTTACATGGCATTTATGGGAGTAATGTAAATTAATAATAATAAACATTTTATACTCTACTGATATACGTTTAGGTATTTAAACTGTGAAATACTGCCTTCAGTCTAAGCAGATGTCAATGTACGATTGTGCCAGGGTCTTGGGGGTGGAAGGGGCTCCCCTGGGGCAGCGGGGCTGGGGCTGGGACTGGCATCCAGGGCTATCCCACTGTCCCAGGCAGAGAGCAGGGCAAACAAGGGGGCATTGGGCACCTCCTTGGGGCAGGGATAGGCCAAGGCAGGGCTGGGACATTGGCCCACAGATGGGCACAGCTTTGTGGGGCCCATGGTGTTCAGGGCAGGGCTGCAGGGAGCTGGAAAATGGCCCTGCTGTGGCATCACTGGGACAGGGGCTGATGGTTCTGAAGGGATGAAATGGGGTCCTAGATCCAGGTCCAGCTCAGGGGAAGCCTGCGGGAGGCAGGGCAGGGGCAGTTAGGGCTATCAGTGCTCTCAGTGTTCTGCCAGAGGGACTGTTTGGCATAACCATTTATTTATTAAAAATACTTTTAAAAAAATTTTTGTTTTGTATGTCTCATGAAAATGTAAAAGTTAAGCCAGCTGTGGAAAGAAGAAAATAGACTTTACGATGATGGTCTCCCTTCTGGTTCTCAGAATAAATGAGCCTGGGCAGACACACAAAACTATTTGCAGTTGGAACTTGTTTGTTTAGACAAGTACATGCATGTGGCTGTTTTTAATTGTGTTGCCCAGAATGAAAAATATGAGGCCTTTTAACTCAGCAAATATAAGCAAGTATGTTTGGAATTTATTCCCATTCTTAATATCATGTGTCTTATTCACTATTGAATGATGCTATGCCACACTGAGACACAAAGTGTGATATCACCTTTAATTTTGCCTTTCCATTCATTCCTAGAAATGTATTCAGCAAAGTACAGAATCTGTATTTACCCCAGAAAATAAGTAGAGTCCAATTACACTAATACTAGGTGTTTGATTGCTAAGTGCATTAATGACAATGAAAAGACTTATGGTCAAGTCAAGCAACTCAAGTAAGCTGCTCATTTTTTCAGGGTCATAAATGAGTAATATCAATTCACAGCACACGAGGATTTGTTTCCTAGTGTCAAACTTTATTTACAATTTGAATTACAGATGCAAATGAAAATAAATTCTTTAGGTCTGGGGGATATATTGCATTTAGTCTTTGTATAAATGCACACATGTCCACAGGCATACACATCCACAGACACACACTGGTGAAGGCAGCAGTTGTGGTGGCGGGTGCTGTTACCTCTGATGCATGGTGTAGGGCAGTCAGTACATGAAATCAGAACAGGTAACACACCTTTGCACTTACACACAAATGACAGCAATGTGACTGCTCCTTGGAGAACCAGCATATGCTGCATGAGTGTGCATCAATGGAGCCGTGAAGAGCAAAGAAACCTGTGTTTTAAACATACAAGCAGACAAAGGAGCATAAGTTTTACTCTTCTTTAATATGCTTATGTTTGGTTGCATAAATGCACTTACCTACATAGACAAGATACAAATTATCTCTAGATGAACCTTATGCTAAAGCTAATCCTTTTCATATTTAAAACCCAAACTGAATTTGGATGCAAGCTAAATTCTGAAGAGCAGACAGAACAAGATAGTGAAATAATTGGTTTAGATTTAAATTTGAAGTTTTTAGTTTGCATTTAGACATCTTTTACAGTGAGATAACCACCCTGTTTTTATTTACCTTAATATATGTCAAGATTTTATTCTGTCAGCATACATATACTTGTGTAATACTGCCTTAAAAAGTCTTGTCTTTAATATAAGGCTCAATTTCATCTGCAACACTAAATAGTCAGCATTTTCTTAAGTAGTATATGGACATAAGGTATGAGGTGTCAGAATCTGGGGTAGTTTCTGTTCAGCAGAATTCTAGAGCGCTCTCTCACAGGCAGCTGATAGCCAGGAAAGAGGAAAGGTTCTTTTTATTTTATTTTTTTTTCCCTTGTGTGTATCAGTAATCTCAGTATTTTGTCCTTAGTGATATGGCTGTTGTTGGCTGAATTTTAAGACTTGAAGTATAGTTTTGACTGTTTTTATTGCTACATTCAAACCACTTTTGGCAAAACATGGAACTTAACATCTTTCGTCAGTTAAAGAAAGCCCTTCAGAACTTGTTGGTTATGAGGATATCCACTAAGTTGAACTGTTTTAACTTGAGCCTTACTCACCATATTTTATCGTTCAATGCTAAGAATACTCAGGAACTATTTACAAAGTCACCCAAGAAATTTCTTTTTCTTTTTATTACAACATTAGCATCTCCAGATTCTCTGATGTTAATTATAAATATGTTATATAGATGCCTCCTTGAAAATGTATGAGAGATATCTCCCAGTTGTTACATTTTAAATAATAGAATATGAAAAGATAACAAGGATGAGGTTTGATTGCCTGAACAGAGACATACAGATGTTTTAAATCCAGGTATGTAAGGTACACTGCCTGACCTCAGACAGCCTGGCCCCAAGACCATCCAGGATGGTAGGTCTTCTGTGACGCCTCCCAGGCCCACAAAGGTGCTTTGAATGTCTCAAATGTCACTTTATACCTCCATTTAGGGAAATCAGTCCCACTCTAATTTTTTAATTCATCACAGAATTTTAGATATTTGCAATGTAGATATCAACATATGAGCAAGCCACTAGGCTCCATTTATAGTCAAAGGATGAATCCTTCTGTAAGGATTCAGATAACTTATTTTCTATGGCCATTTTAGAATAAGATTAATTTTGCAGTGGTTACCTATTCTTCCTCCTTGGCTATAAAGTGGTACTGCAATAATCTGTTCAGTTGAGAAGGTAACATTGTCGATGTCCACAGTGGATTACAGGATCCCCTTCAAAGTGCTGTTTCAATGGGTCTCTAAATGTCCTAGTCACAAAATAATCCACTCTCAGTATCTTTTTCCCCACTTTTAACAAATGGACACTGCCTGTCTTTCATTGTGTTGGTATATCAATAGTTTTCTACCCCCTAAAGCTGTTGTTCAGTTGAACCTGTTACATGGACAAATGATTCTTGCAACAGAATGAATGCTGAGAAGATTTAAGGTTTACAATAAAATCTGGTAATTCATACAGAGACATACTTATGTTGAAAAAACATCCCCCTGATGCCAAATAATAATAATAAACTATTATGAATCTTTAAGGAAAATATATATGAAAATATCTTATGTAAGATTTTTCTTTATTATGACGAGAAAAAGTACTAATCTCTTTATCTATGAATAGTTCCTACAGAACTGAAGTTAAAGGCCTTTTGGTTTGAGCCTAAAAACCAAATACATGTTTATGTCGTATGAAATTCTTACCTTATTTAGTAACAAGACAGCAGTTAGAACTTTTCAAGAGAGAAAAAAAAATGCAGTCTTTGTAATTTTGTAAGATATTTGTAGCCTGCATTGTGATAATGGCAAAAATCTCATTCTAATCCTTGCTTAACTGGTATGAATCCACACCAGTCTAATGACACCAGTTATCACTAACTGAAGTGTATATGCTGATGGCTTTACTTAGGCATAGTTATTCAAACTGAATCCATAATTTTAATTAAAGGCTGCAAAGTATTTTGCCACAAGAAAGATATTAATGAAATACTGAAACAAATGTGAATTTTTTTTTCACCTATTATTTGAATATTTACCAAATAGTAAAAATTTACCATTTTACTAAAAGATACATTAAAAAAATAAAACCATCTGTGTGCCATATAATTTGGTCCTTAATTACTAATAATTCTTTCTAAAAGAACCACTTCTAAGGGTTTAAACACTTGAAAGTGTACCTCTATTTCTAGAAAAAATAAATCTATAGAAGTGGCACCATTTTATATCAGAGGACTGGCCTTGTGGTGTATTTAGAATCATAATTACAGACTTTAGTCATGAAAACAAGTTTAATATTTTATTACTTACTGTTAGCACAGCTTTTCTGATAAAGTTTAAAAGAAAGTTAATTGGAATCTTCTGCATTTTGTGCATCAAGTGCATCACTACACCTACACACTGAAAGCAATAACGTCTCAGAAGTGTTCCCTAAAAGCACAGTCTAAATGTAATTGGTAATAAAGTTATGGATATTAATGCAGAACATGAGTAGAAATATTAATAAGTATAATAAATAAGTAGAAAAGAAACCAACTGGATTTTCAAATCGTTAGATTTACAAGTTTTGCTGTAAAAAAATAGCACATTTTTTAATGTTTTAGTGAGGTGTGCTTTTTCTGTAAATCACTCACACAGAGGCATCGAATTTCCAACATCATTTATGGAAAATTATTTGATTAGACCAGAATCACATGCTGTTTTCCTCCTTCAGGCAGAGGTGCCATTTTATTTTATTTTGCAACCTCAAGATATCATTAGGTGTAAAAAATGGCTATTATTTTTACCTCAAAGTGGTGTGTATTTGCCTCCCACCTGCATCAAGGACTGAGTCAGTAGAAGGCACTCATAATGGAAGAGGCATTCTCAGGAAGGTGCGGAGTTACCGTTGAAGAAACCCCTATGTAATGTATATGTGGGAGCAGTGTTTGGGATGGGAACAAACTCCCCAATCTTTAGCCTCAAAAAGGTAGGTTTCCAGGCTATATTACTTGTCCAGGTTCCCTCAGCAGTAGTCTTTACAGAGACAGGGCTCTATAAACATGCTCATCCTATCAATCTTCCACCCATATTAGAGGATGATCTGCTCTTTAGAGATGCCTGTCTGTTCCTGATAATTATAAAGTGGACCTGGATTATCATCATCGTTGACTAAAATTAAATGGAATGAGTCCTGATTTCACAGACTATCTGATAAATAATGTCTAGCTCCTATATAGACAATAAGGTATTTCAGACTAACTCAATACCAAGTGCTCCTTTATATCTCTATTTTTTGTTAAGAGGCAATGGTTGTTCCATTTTAGGGACTACTCCATTAAAACACTTATTGGATAACAAAGGGACTAGGATCAATAGTGATAACTGAGGACTCTAAATGGCTTATTTCCAAGTTTTTGCCTTTTAAAATGTTTTTTCTTGAATCTTGTACATTGCTTATGTTAGGCTGTGTGATAAAAGCTCATCTTCAAACTCACAGAAACCCAAATAATACCCTGACAGGCTATTCTCAGGCTCATCACAGGAGCCATCAGTTCATCACAGGCTTGTCTTTGCAAGTCCAGAGGAACACAGGGGCACAATGGCAGGTGGGACCCTGACTCAAGGACTCAAATAAAGGGACACCCTGTTTGGGTGCCTCCCGGGGCATTCCCAGGAGTACCTCAGCCCCAGTGACTGGGTATGAAATCCATCAAGATGAGTCAATGACAGAGCACCTTTAGGACAGAGGTGGGTTGCTGCCTGGGGGTATGAGATGTGTTATGGCATGAAGCGGGAGAGCATTTTAGAAGTGCACAGGACTTATTATGGAAATTTTTAGGGAGGGTACCAAAGGTGGAGAACAAATGTGGGAAATAGAGGGATACAGGGGTAAAAAGGGCTGGTCGTGTATAAAGAATTTGGTGGTCAGTACACTTGTCTGACCATGATCAGCGCAATCCATTCTGTCTCCTCATAGAATTCTTTTCTAACTCCTTCCTGGGTGAGGGACTCTCTATTCTGTGTGCATGGTGTGTTTGGGGGTGTGAGTGTAGCAACTGGAGCCAGATCCTAGGTCAGAGTGCCCATGTGCTTGTAGTGCCAGCAACTGAAGAGACTGAAGTGAGTGGGCGTAAGCAGCTGCAACTGGTGTGGTGCCATGGGCCATAGGGGCCCACATGTCCATGGTGCCAGGAACTGGAGCGGGGGAGGCCTGGGTGCCAGCAGATGGGCTGGGACCATGGGTTGGAGGACCCATGTGCCTGGGTGCCAGTGAATGGGGAGACCCAACTGAGTGAAACCAAGTGTCAGCCACTGGGGTGGAAGCAGGGGTTAGAGGGATGTGGGTCCATAGTACCAGAAAATGGAGTGAGTGCAGGTGTGCAAGTGAGCATGTGAGCACTACAGCGAAGGTCAAGCTGGGCTAGCCAGTGAGTATGTGATGCGACTTCGGAGCTGGGTGAGGAGCTGGATTGAATTTGGAGCGATGGAGATGGGGCACCTGAAGCCTCTCTTGGGCTGTTGGATCTGGCCCCATATTTTTTTACCCTAAGAACTTACTTTTGAAATATTATTTAATGGAATCATAATATGCAGATAATGTTACTCTACATTATTAATTACATTGGATAGCATGCAGAAATGGGTACATAGGAAAGCCGATGCTTATCCATGAACCAATGTGTTCATGCACCTGCACAGGACAGGGTATGGTTTAGTGAACATTTTGTTGTATAAACTGCTGAATGCTTTGATTGAGAAACAACTCGAGGAGCAACATAAGAAACATAGGTAGCATTAAGAGTAATTCAGAAAATTGTGACTTAATTTGGAAAAGATGAACAAGAATAAAACATGAATATGTTTGTACAGCAGACTAGTTTGTTCCTAATAACTTGCCATTAACTTCATTGCTGAATTCTAAATTGTATGCAATTAACCAACCATAGAATCATAGAATCATAGAATGTTTTGGGTTGGAAGGGACCCCTAGAGGTCATCCAGTCCAACCCCCCTGCAGTCAGCAGGGACACTGCTAACTAGATCAGGTTGCTCAGAGCCCCGTCCAACCTGGCCTTGAATGCTTCTAGGGATGGGGCCTCCACTACCTCTCTGGGCAATCCCTTGTCCTGTCAATGAACTTTTAAAAATTGTGTGTATTTAAAAAAGCAGGGGACTCCACTTTTTCATTTGCTACTATTTTTCACAGAATCCTAGAAACTTACACAACATCACCTTTGTTAGCTCTGATCACATTATGACCTTCAGTGCTCAAGGAAACAGGTAAATGAAGCATTGGCTGTGTGAGCAATAGTTAGTCCTCTGCTTCTGACTGTGACACTAGATAGACATGACAGGCAGTATATTACCTTGAAAAGACATTTCATTGTTCTGTAGAGTATGGTAGGAACAGGAACTATGTTTCAAAATTAACTTGAATGCACAAGCTGGATTCCAACTACAGTGAAAGAGTCAAGTATCTAGTGATTTATAACATATGACTCAGGTGTACTTGAATGAAGAAGTGTCTTGTTTCTCAAGACACGCATTCTTATGCAGTCCTCTTGTACAGTAATGTTTCGTTCTTTATATTAAGCTTCTGAGTTCATTGTCATTGGTTATTGCATCAGGACAATGAAGATAAACATTATCTTTCATAGATTTTAAGTGGCACCTGCAACTAATATTTCTTTTTTTAAAACTGTATTCTCTAATATATACTTCCCCCCACAAAACTGATCTGTCACCTTTTTCATTGGCCCATAAATTTACAATTCATACCTTTTACTTTCTTTTGTTCATTATAATTTCAATTCTTCAGCCATTGTTCCTAGAAATTTATGATGTGGATTTCTTTGTTCTGGCTATTCTTTTCCTGTATTTTTTTTGTTAAAACTTGTCTAACAGCACTGAACATTTCACACAGTCTAAGAAATAAACATGTGAATTTCTATACAGCAGTTCCCAGTTTATTTTTTTAATGCTAGAAAAAAGGTTGTAATAAAATCTCTAAAGGTCCCTTCCAACCCAAAACATTCTATGATTCTATGAAAATACCATTTTTTTTAACTCAATTTTCCAGTCAATTTTACTTTTTTCCCTCTTCAAAACCTTTTGATAAATCATAGAATCATAGAATAGTTTGGGTTGGACAACCCCCCCCTGTAATGAGCAGGGACATCTTCAGCTGGATCAGGTTGCTCAGAGCCCTGTCCAACCCGATCTTGAACACTTCCAGGGATGGGGCACCTACCACCTGTCTAGGCAACTTGTTCCAGTGTTTCAACACCCTCATTGTAAAAAATTTCTTCCTTCTATCTAGTCTAAATCTACCCTCCTTTAGTTTAAAACCATTACCCCTTTTTCTGTCACAGCAGGCCCTGTTAAAAAGTTTGTCCCCATCTTTCTTATAAGCCCCTTTTAATTATTGAAAGGCCTCAATAAGGTCTCCCTGAAGCCTTCTCCAGGCTGAACAACCCCAACTGTCTCAACCTTTGTTCATAGGAGAGGTGTTCCATCCCTCTGAACATTTTTGTGGCCCTGCTCTGGACCTACTGTCACAGGTCCGTGTCTTTCCTGTGCTGAGGACTCAAGACCTGGATGCGGTGCTCCAGGAGGGGTCTCACCAGAGTAGATGGGCAAAATCATCTCCCTCAATCCTAGAGGGGAAAAATCACCTCCCTTGATCCACTGGCCACCCTTCTTTTGATGCAGCCCGGGAGATGGTCGGCTTTCTGGGTTGCCAGCACACGTTTCTGGCTCATGTCCTGTTTTTCTGTCATGGTTTAACCCAGCTGGCAACTGAGCACCATGCAGCCGCTCGCTCACTCCCCCCTCCCTCAATGGCATGGGGGAGAGAATCAGAGAAAAGAGAAAAAAGTAAGACCCGTGGACTGAGATAAAGCCAGTTTAATAAGAGAAAATAATAATTATAGTAATAATGAGAATGGTAACAGAATATACAGAATATACAAAATGAATGATGCACAATGCAATTGCTCACCACCCGCCGACTGATGCCCAGCCCCTCCTGAGCCGCAATCACTTCCCGAGCCACGATCAGTCCCTGAGCAGCGATCACTCTCTCTGCAAACAACCAACTGACCAACCCCCCCGAGCATGATGTTATGTGGTATGGAATAGCTCTTTGGTCAGTTTGGGTTAGCTGTCCTAGCTGTGTTCCCTCCCAGCTTGTTATGCACCTGGCCGAGCAGGAGAAGCTCAAAAAGTCCTTGAGTAATGTGAGCACTACTTGGCAACAGCTGAAAACATCAATGTGTTATCAACATTCTTCTGGTACTAAATCCAAAACACAGCACTATGCTAGCTTCTATGAAGAAAATCTACTCTATCTCAAACAAAACCAGGACAGAACCCAGACTGTCTTCCCCAGCATATTTTTTACATGCACTACAGGGACTTTATCCCCTTCTACAGTACGTAAGAGGTTTGATTGGGCAGGGCCAGCTCGGTTGGCAGATCCTCTAGTGTTGACTAACCAGGTAGCTTTTGCTAAATGTGTATCCCAATGTTTGAATGTTCCACCACCCATTGCTTTCAGTGTAGTCTTTAATAGTCCATTGTATCGTTCAATTTTCCCAGAGGCTGGTGCATGATAGGGGATGTGATAGACCCACTCAATGCCATGCTCTTTGGCCCATTTGTCTATGAGGCTGTTTCGGAAATGAGTTCCATTGTCTGACTCAAGTCTTTCTGGGGTGCCATGTCACCACAGTACTAGCTTTTCAAGACCCAAGATAGTGTTCCGGGCAGTGGCATCCGGTGGTTGCTTCCACCATGGTGAGCACATAGCGCTTGCCATGGCGGGTTTGTGGGAGTGTGATATAATCAATCTGCCAAGCCTCCCCATATTTGTATTTCAGCCACCGTCCTTGATACCAGAGAGGCTTTAACTGCTTGGCTTGTTTGATCGCAGCACATGTTTCACATTCATGGATAACCTGTGCAATAGCGTCCATAGTTAAGTCCACCCCTCGATCACGAGCCCATCTGTATGTTGCATCTCTTCCTTGATGACCTGAGGTGTCATGGGCCCACCGAGCTAGAAACAATTCACCCTTATGTTGCCAGTCCAGATCTACCTGAGCCACTTCAATCTTAGCAGCCTGATCCGCCTGCTGGTTGTTTTGATGTTCTTCAGAGGCCCGACTCTTGGGTACATGAGCATCTACATGACGCACTTTTACAACCAGGTTCTCTACCCGGGCAGCAATATCTTGCCACAGTGAGGCAGCCCAGATGGGTTTGCCTCTGCGCTGCCAGTTGCTCTGCTTCCATTGCTGCAACCACCCCCACAGGGCATTTGCCACCATCCATGAGTCAGTATAGAGATAGAGCACTGGCCATTTTTCTCTTTCAGCAATATCTAAAGCCAGCTGGATGGCTTTCACCTCTGCAAACTGACTTGATTCACCTTCTCCTTCAGCAGTCTCTGCAACTTGTCTTGTAGGACTCCATACAGCAGCTTTCCACCTTCGATGCTTTCCCACAAGACGGCATGATCCATCAGTGAACAGGGCATATTGCTTCTCATTTTCTGGCAATTTATTGTACAGCGGGGCTTCTTCAGCACGTACCACCTCCTCCTCTGGTGATAGTCCAAAATCTTTGCCTTCTGGCCAGTCCATGATCACTTCCAAGATTCCTGGGCGACTGAGGTTTCCTATTCGAGCCCGTTGTGTAATCAGTGCGACCCACTTACTCCACGTAGCATCAGTTGCGTGATGTGTAGAGGGGACCTTCCCTTTGAACATCCAGCCCAGCACCGGCAGTCGGGGTGCCAACAGGAGCTGTGCTTCAGTACCAATGACTTCAGAAGCAGCTCGAACCCCTTCATATGCTGCTAATATCTCTTTCTCAGTTGGAGTATAGTTGGCTTCAGATCCTCTGTATCCTCGACTCCAAAAGCCTAGTGGTCGGCCTCGAGTCTCTCCAGGTGCTTTCTGCCAGAGGCTCCAGGTAGGGCCGTTCTCTCCGGCTGCGGTGTAGAGCACATTCTTTACATCTTGCCCTGCCCGGACCGGCCCAAGGGCTACTGCATGCACTATCTCCCGTTTAATTTGTTCAAAGGCTTGTCGTTGTTCAGGGCCCCATTTGAAATCATTCTTCTTCCGGGTCACTTGGTAGAGAGGGCTTACAATCTGGCTGTAATTTGGAATATGCATTCTCCAAAAACCCACAACGCCCAAGAAAGCTTGTGTTTCCTTTTTGCTAGTTGGTGGAGACATAGCTGTTATTTTGTTGATCACATCCATTGGAATCTGACGACGTCCATCTTGCCATTTGATTCCTAAAAACTGGATCTCCTGTGCAGGTCCCTTGACCTTACTTTGTTTAATGGCAAAACCGGCCTTCAGAAGGATTTGGACTATTTTCTTCCCTTTCTCAAAAACTTCTTCTGCTGTATTGCCCCATACAATGATGTCATCAATGTATTGCAGGTGCTCTGGAGCCTCACCCTGTTCCAGTGCAGTCTGGATCAGTCCATGGCAAATGGTAGGGCTGTGTTTCCACCCCTGGGGCAGTCGATTCCAGGTATACTGGATGCCCCTCCAAGTGAAAGCAAACTGTGGCCTGCACTCTGCTGCCAAAGGGATTGAAAAGAAAGCATTTGCAATATCAATTGTGGCATACCACTTGGCTGCCTTTGACTCCAGTTCGTACTGAAGTTCTAACATGTCCGGCACGGCAGCACTCAGTGGTGGTGTAACTTCATTCAGGCCACGATAGTCTACTGTCAGTCTCCACTCTCCATCAGACTTTCTCACTGGCCATATGGGACTGTTAAAGGGTGATCGAGTCTTGCTGATCACTCCTTGGCTCTCCAGTCGACGAATCAGCTTATGGATGGGAATCAGGGAGTCTCGGTTGGTGCGATATTGCCTCCTGTGCACTGTTGTAGTGGCAATCGGCACTTGTTGTTCTTCAACACTCAACAACCCCACAACCGAAGGGTCCTTTGAGAGACCAGGCAAGGTAGACAGCTGCTTAATTTCTTCTGCCTCCAGTGCAGCTATACCAAAAGCCCACCGGTACCCTTTTGGGTCCTTGAAATACCCTCTCCGGAGGTAGTCTATGCCAAGGATGCACGGAGCATCTGGCCCAGTCACAATGCGGTGCTTTTGCCACTCATTCCCGGTTAGGCTCACTTCGGCCTCCAATACAGTCAGCTCCTGAGATCCCCCTGTCACTCCAGAAATACAAATGGATTCTGCCCCTATATGGCTTGATGGCA
>NW_009259239.1:4401972-4426928 GCF_000687185.1 Egretta garzetta | reverse complement strand
AGCACCACGCAGCCACTCACTCACTCCCCCCTCCCTCAATGGGATGGGGGAGAGAATCGGGAAGGAGAAGAAAGGTTAGAGCCAAGGGCTGAGATAAAGACAGTTTAATAAGAGAAAATAATAATAATAGTAATAATGAGAATGGTAACAGAATATATAGAATATACAAAACGAATGATGCACAATGCAACTGCTCACCACCCGCCGACTGATGCCCAGCCCCTCCTGAGCCGCAATCACTCCCCGAGCCGTGATCACTCCCTGAGCAGCGATCACTCTCCCCGCAACTGACTGACTAACCCCCCCCCAAGCGTGACGTTATGTGGCATGGAATAGCTCTTTAGTCAGTTTGGGTTAGCTGTCCTAGCTGTGTTCCCTCCTAGCTTGTTATGCACCTGGCCAAGCGGGAGAAGCTCAAAAAGTCCTTGTGTAATGTGAGCACTACTTGGCAACAACTAAAAACATCAGTGTGTTATCAACATTCTTGTAGTACTAAATCCAAAACACAGCACTATTGTAGCTTCTATGAAGAAAATCTACTCTATCCCAGCCGAAACCAGGACATTTTCATTCATCAGTACCTCCAAGTCTTTCTCCTTAGGGTTGCTCACAATGCCTTCATACCCCAGGCTGTATTGATACCGGGTGTTTCTCCAACCCAGGTGCAGGACCTTGCACTTGGCTTTGTTGAACCTCATGAGGTTCACATAGGGGCACTTCTTGAGCTTGTGTCGATCCCTCTGGATGGCATCCTGTCCCTCAGGAGTGTCAACTGCACCACTCAGCTTGGTGTCATCTGCAAACTTTCTGAGGGTGCACTCAATCCCACTATGTCATTGATGAAGATATTAAACAGTGCTCTTCCCAGTACGGACCCCTGAGGTAAATTACTTGTCACTAATCTCCATCTGGACATTGAGCCATTGACCGCTAAATGTTTGCACAAAATGAAACTTCCACCTTGCTGATATATGAGGTAAGACTAGTGGGGTTTTTTATTTTTCCTGGGAATAACTTGACATTTCTAGAAAACAAGAGAGGAAAACAAGCTTCAACAAAATTCAGACACTGTAGTGATACCACTGTTTTTAAAACATTGTTTTGCCCCCAAATTCATCTTGGAATATGACTGTTTTCATGTATTTCCAAATTATATTGAATTTTACCATCTCAAAACATTACATCCATTAAAAGATTGATAATCATTCAGTCTGTCTACTTTAGGCTGAGCAATAGATTCATAGATGTGCATCAGGCATTTTCTATCAACATTTTGGCACCCAAGTCATAACAGGAGCCTTTGCAGTTTTACAGTAGAAGGTGACTCATCAAATATCTTGTTTGATGTTTCAATTATTACAGCAAAACATATTGTTTGCATCATCTAGAGGAAAACAAACAACACTCCAACGGTGAATAAGAATGAAAAGCTTTTAATATATTGTATGAATATTTGAAAACAACAGACAGAAACATTGTTAATGTCTTCATTGGCTTGTGATTTTGGACAGCTTATGCTGTTCTAACTATGCAAAAGAGAACTCATTTGCCAGGTTAGCTTGCTGAGCCCTCACAGTTGCAAACCAGTTTACCATGCTTCTGACAGATTAAATGCCCGCTTGATGTTGCTGTACTCATTGGTTTTACTTTACATTTGGGACTAGATGATTCACAGATTTCATTTTTTAGAAAAGTTTCAATCAAAGAATAAGTGTAAAAATAGCGAAGTAGAAGAGGTTTTCTAGTTTTGGGGTTGTTGCATTTTTTAATGTTTCTTTTATTGATTCAGAAATTGTAAAACATAATCATTAACCAGTGCAGATCCACATAAAGAAGAACTGATCATATGGTGCAATTGCTCAATCAGCTGACAGTGTTAACACTTGTAGTCACACAATAATCACAATAAAGAAGTTAATGAAGAAATATAAAGTCCATCATTTCTTGCTGCTGTTTTGATTTCACACGCACAAAAATCCCTTTTTTTTTTTTTAAATTGTAATGAGTTTTAAACATGGTAAAATCACAAAATCCAATCAGTTCTATGAGATCAATTTGAACAGTTCATATCACACTGTTTTTAGGATTACAGTTTTTTGGGGGGAATGGGGGAAGAGATTTGTTAAGAGCAACTTAGAGATCTTGATTATATCAGTTTTGTACCTTTCCAGACTTTTAACTGTAGGGTAAAAAATTCATGCCAGCAATATAAAATAGAAAACTTTGGTCATTGAAGTTTGTATTGTGCCCAGTTGATGAACATAAGTAATTTATAGTCTTTTACATGGCAAAAAGCTAGTTATTGTAACTGTGACATCTATTTGTACATTTGTTGTACTACAGTCTGAAATTATTCCATTGCTTATTCAAGTCTATATTTAAAAGAAAAAAAAGTTCAGAATCACTTTTCTTCTATGCATTAATTACTGCATGGTATTTTTATTTTGGACTTCTGCTTATGACTTTTTATTTTAAATTAATAGCTTTTTCAAAAATATGGGTAACATTAGTTGGTCATTTTCTTTCTAAGATTGTATATGGTTTTGTGAAAGCATTCTTACTCTTCTTTTTTCTTATGATATTGATACCAACTTTCATTAACAACTTATATTCATAAAACTATGCCTTACTTTACTTATATGATAGGTCAGAGATACCAAACATTTTAAGCATTATCAGTTTTTGAAGAGTTACTCTGGGTTTAATTTATAATAGCATGAACAAAGTTCTCTGGAATTCTACCTATGCAATACAGCTTATAGAGTAAAATAAAGAACATGGTACATACATAGCCCTGGAAACTTTCTACTTAACCTATTGGAAAGTTGTCCTTTCTACTCCTCTAAAGAAAGTAGATTTCATCTGCCATGAATAATCTAGGTAGGGCAGGATACAATATAAATCTAAACCCTGCTTTCCTTCCTGACCCAAATAATCAGTTACTTTACAGAGAGTATTTTGCTTTCTCTGCATTAGTCAGCCCTAGCAAATCAGACAAACCTCCAAGTCAATTAGTTTCAGTGTGCATCAAATTTCTTTTTAAGGAAATATAAATTATCCAACAAAACCATATTCACAATACCTCCTCAAGGTTACTTAACATAGCTATAGATTTACATATGTGCTACCATTTACAAAAATTTACCTGTCATCCACTACCCAGGGCCTAGAAACTTTACTTGGACTACTTATCTAACAAACTAGCTTTTCAGTCTAATGGCAGCTAACTATGGAGAGAAAATCAGAATGCATGGACTATCGTTGTGGGTTCTTTTAATATTCAGTAAGCACACTACAGAGAAGTCATCACATGCTTGCATTTCACTGAATGTTCCCTCATCACTGCCTGCTTTTTTAGGCCTTGATTTAAGAACAATACTCCTTTGTCTCTTGTGCTGCTATTAAAAATGAACAATGGTTAAAGTACTCTAAAACTTGATTAATAACCTTATTTTAAAAGCCAGTTTTCAGTTGAAAGTTATCAGAATATTCCTAGAATAAAGCATTTGGGTATATTAAGTTCTTAGCATAACACACTACAAGTGAGAAATTAAAAAAATGCATGTAGCTAATGAGCACACTCACTTTTAGAGTTCCAGAAGGTTGCTTACCAACAAAGAGTGAGATCTGCAACTGTAAGCCTCTTATTGATAACAAGCTCTCTGTTACTTTAAAGGGATGTTTGACCTTTGTTTATTTAGGCCCTCATGATTAAAATTTGGCATAAAGATCCTTAAAGAATCTGTGGCCTGTTTGTGGATCAAGTTGTTGAGTAATGACTATCTCAAGAGTCACTCTTTCTCTGTTCCTTAGCTATTTAATTATATAACAAAGATGGATGATCTTCCCAAGCAGTAGTCTAGATAACCTGCACCACTGTAGTTAGGTCAGACTTCTGTGAGATAGTGGATGTGACTTTCATTTCATCAGGGAGTTGCTGGCACCTGAAACCAGGTCTTGGGTGAGTGTTCAGATACTGGATGTAAGGGCGCAGCAAGGGAAATAATGCCAATTTTGCCATCTGTCTATTGTAAAACAAGGTCTTCTGCACCTGTTTCCAGAAGGATATAAACCAAAATAAGATAAAGGATATTTCTGTAGCATACTCTCTGAAGAGCAGCAAAATTTAAGATATGGCTCTGTCCTCAGCTACTTCAGGCATCTTCCATTTAGTATGTGCCTTTCTGGGAATTCAGTTTTTCCAATACAATTATGTGCTTCTAGGCTTTATGTGTAGAGCTAGTGTGTATAATCCAGGTAGTAAATTCCATTTAGGAGGTATATAGCTAAAGGTCTGGCACAGCAAAATGCAAAGTAACAGTATGTAAATCTCTTTCCAGACTCCAGAAGACCTCAGCATGTTTAACTCTACCATTTATCCCTACACTGGAAATGGCAGTGAAGCTAGAACAAGAGAGGTCAGTTTTCTCACTTAGTTTACTGAGCTTGCAATTAGAAATTATGGTAATGCTTTCTAAGTTAATCAGGTTTCATAATTATTTGGTCAGCTTTTGACATCAGTGTTCAATGAAATACTTAAATAGTTTAGGAGTTTTTTTTCCCCAGTAGGATAAATTGATATTTTAATAAAAAAGCGGAGAACAGATTTGAACTGGACTCAATTTAGTTTTACTGAGGCCATATTTAATGAGGTTGCACAGGCTATATAATACTGCACATTTTGGCCTTGGATGAGAAGATTTCTACTAGAAATATCATTTTAATCAGGAAAAAAGCAAAAATTTATCAGAAGAACAGAAAATGGGAAGTCATAGGATAAAGTGCTAACAGGACATTTTAATCTACTGTAAAAAAAATTCTGAATTTCTGTGAAATAGACAGGACATAGTCTTAAGGATCTTGCATATAGCTATTTAATTTTCAACTTCACCATTTTATAGAATGATTTAAAACAAATGGTGCTATATAAATCTACAAAATGAGGGGCAATTACCTAGATTCAGGAATTTTTTAGTTTTACAGCACACAGGTATAAATAAGAAAGGACCACAGCTATCTAAACTAGAACACAAAAAGGTAACTCAGCTGAAAAGGGCCAGAAAATAATTCAGAACCAACTTATATTTTCTCTCAGTGGAACAGACACTGTGGCAGGATCAAGAATCAACAGTCATTCATACCCAGTTGTACAGGATTTGCAACCAACACATACAGTGCAGAATCTGAGGAAGGAAGAGATGAATGTTTAGCAGATAGTCACTTGCAGTAAATGGGAATCTACATCAAAATACCTATTTTCTGATTTATTTTTTTTGTTGTTTTTCCTGCACGCATCACTTCTGATTATATTTTTGAGCCCAGGAATTAAGTATTACAGAAGTTAGTTCAGGTGAAATAGGTTTATATTATTTAATAATTTATTAATAGATGTGCATTAGTTTAGGAATCTATTCCAAGAATGTAAAGTACCATGGAAAAATGAAAAAAAAAAAAAAATTTACACACTAAACAAAGCTCTTCTGTGCTGATATTTACCTCCCCGGTATTGCAAGTAAACGTATATACACATACATAGATAGATATATTTTTTTCAGTTAAGAAATTAAACAACACTGTGATGGGAATGTTTGGAAGACTGAAAAATCAGGCCAGTTTATAACTGAACTTTACTAAATTAATTCCTTAGCAGAACACTTTGCATTAATGCTTAAGTCTTGCATCATCATCACCACCTATACAAACCAGTTACTCTTTAGCACCCATATGCTATTTTAGCTGTGATTATGCAACCCCCTGAAGGTGATGTCATTCATTGAGCACTGATGACTGTGGTCATTGGTGGCTCTTAGTCACTGAAGTCAAGGTGGTCACATGTGGCAGTGTTTTGATGAGAGAAATCAGAACTGCAGCAGTGTTGTATTCTGTCTTTCTTCTTAATGATTGGTGGGTTTATGCCATTTGCCTCTTTCCTGAAGATCCTTTTGATATTGCTATTTCTTGGGTTCGGTTTGTTGGGATTTTGTTGTCTGGACAGTCATTCCCTTTGTAAGTTAGATAGGACACCTATTGGCAGTGCCTTATACATATCTCTCCTTTTTCTTTGCAGCTTTGTTATTTGGCTGCCTCCTTTATAAAATGGCACATACCTTTGTTAACATCTTTAGTGGTTGCATCACTTGCGTATTTATGTAAAATGCTTGCATATTGTGTATTGTCGTGCCATTACAGTATTGAAAATACTTCTGTATATGTTGTTATGCATGTAATATATGTTATATGTCATTGATTACAATATTTAAGTAAGCTTCTATTTGGATTTGAGACAAATTAATATTGATTATGTCCTTACATACACTTACTGTTTCTAGATGTTAGAGATCTACATTAACCTGATGATTTTTATAATTAAATAATTTCAGATCACAATGAGAAAAATTCTCTCTCTAATACCAGGACTCTAATTCAAATTATTTCACCGCAGCTTCAGTATCTTACTGCTTACTTCTCTTACATAGAACAAACCCAAATGTTCTGTAAGAATATCTGACCAAAACCAGGCTGATGAAGTCTCAAAGGCCAGAGCTGAACAGGATGATCCTCATTCAGAGGATCCTGATTACACTTATAGTGTCAGGTTAATTCAGGTCTTGCACTTACATTCAAGGCCCAGCTCCCTTGGTATCCCTCTGGCTACTTTGCCTGCAGTGTGGCATCTTCAGTAGGGAAGCCCAGAGATGAAGTGCGAACTCACACTCAGTCTCTGCACTGACCATCAGTAGGAAGCACAAGGGGCTCAAGACACTGCAAACTCAAATCCAAATCTCCTCCTGAAGGCCACCCATTCTAGTCCCAAATTGGCAACTGATTTTCACTATGGTTTTTGGTAGGCTGTTTGAATCAAGGTCCTCTATTAAATCTGATTATTTTAGTACCATTCCTGGCAATCAATGTGAGACAATAAGCATTGCCCCAAGATTTCTGCAATTCTTATTTTGGAGTTAAGTGTGTTTTGTTTTCTTACCCAAATCTTATGAAAGAGACTCAGTGCCATTTGGAATGACATAGAACTCAAACTTAAAATCTAAAAAAAGAAAAAATACCATTATTTTGTTAATTGTCGAATTGTTTAATCACAGACATTCTAATAATATTAAATACACTTTTTTTCTAATTTTGGTGAATACCTTCACTAATACTCAGCTTAAAATATCCTAAAAATCACATATTCTTGACCTTTACACTGAAAAAGCTGTACAACATTGTGAACAAAATATCAAAACCAAATGAGGAAAAATAGTCAAAAAAAAACCCAGGAAGAGAAATACATCTTTTATAAGACTCTTGAACTCTCATTATTGGAAACATTGAAAATGCAGGGTTTTTTATTTTCAGTACAGTCTTAGAATATCCAGGTCAGCTGGTAATTATTCAAGAGAAGGCTTTTGTATTTAATTTCCAATATCTTCAAGGCCATTATGCCATCAGTCTTTCAGTTCACAACTTCACCAAATTTTGTAGCCTTTCCAAAAGCTTGTGAAATACGGGTTTGTGAGCATTATCATTCGAGATCAAAGGACTATGGAACTAACAATGAATTTCCTCCTGTTTGTTTTATCCTGATGTGTGCTAAAAAGAAGGAATGAAAGAAGGAATGAAAGAAGGAATGTCTACCATAAGGAAAAATAGTAACACCTCTCTTAATATTACACCAAACCAATGCAAGTTTCCATGTTCAAATTAACACAAAAATTCGGTGTATTAAGTAGACATGAATATAAGTTGATTATTTTAAAACCATTTATATTTAGAATCAGGTGAGACCTCTGGAAGTGGAAAGGTCTTTGCTGAAGGTTAAAACTGAGATTCACATTCACTCAGAGCTGCCAGTTAAAGAAATTCCAAGACAATAGACTTTGGATACCATAGCAAGCATAGTAAACTGTAAGAAGTTTATGTATTTGCAAGATCCTCCTATTCAAAAAATACACAAATATTCACAGCATAAGAAAACTTTGGTAAAATATCCACTGTTAATTCTGCTTGAATTAACATATTATGCATGCATATGTATAGAGAATACGAGGTGAATGGACATTCATTTACACCCAGGTTTAAAAAAATTATGGATGAGAATGTCCAATTCATAGGAAATTATACAATTCCATAAATCTGTTTTCTTCTAAATGAAATGAAGATACATATTTTGAAAATTTCTATGCAACTATTTATTTAAAAATGTTTTCACTCAAATAAAGCATAACAGCAGGGTATGAGTTTTTTAAGTTAGACTTGTATTTTTAATTTTTTTTGGCAACATATAATGTAAAATAAATACATTTAACAAGAAAAATGTGTCGTCTAATGAAAATTTGATAAATTTCCTTGTAGTAAGATTGAAATGGGTAACAAAAATGTTTTGATTATAAATATGATTGTATATATACACATATGTAGCTATGTATATTTCATTATGTAAGTTATCTTGATCTACAGAGCATTCCAATTGCCATGACTTGACCTTTTCTGATAATGTTCTACTGGAAATTTTTTCTTTAATTCCAGTATAAACCATTGCTCAAAAAAAAAAATAGTTTTAAATGTACTTTCAGAGGTATTTATTTTATCCGCATTAGCTGGAAAAGGAAATTTTTTTTCCAGATACTGTCTTTGACTGTATTTTTTCTTTCTGTTTTGAAGCCCAGTAAGACAGGAAGACTGAATTTCACTACAGTTATAATGGTGATGGACAAAAAAGCTAGAAAAGGAGATCAAAGAACTTCTTTAGATTTTTATAATCAATATGGTTGTTACCAGAGAGAATACTTCTTCCAAACGTTTCAAAAGAACAGTGAAAAAAGAGGCTTACTATATGATTTTACCTCTAGAGAAACAGCTGCCTTTATAAACTCCCTATAAGTAGGCTGGAGATGATTAAAAAAAATTGTCTAAATATTTATTCCACAATTTTTGCACATGTTTTTTTTTTTTTTTAATTGGAAAAAGAAACAATGGTGACGCACATATGTGGGAATAAATTTTTTACAAGTAAATGAAAAGCATTGACGTTATACTGCCAGTATGTCAAGCTCCACTCTCTGGATCCACACTCTCTGGCTAAGGGTGAATGGAGAGTTTCCACACCAATTTTATAGGATTGGTGGAGATGTTTATGAATGCTGCATCTCAAGCTCAGATCACCAAGACTTCTCATATATTACTAGGAAGATTTTTAAAAATAAGTTGTATTTTTAATTTTTTTTGGCAACATATAATGTAAAATAAATACATTTAACAAGAAAAATGTGTCGTCTAATGAAAATTTGATAAATTTCCTTGTAGTAAGATTGAAATGGGTAACAAAAATGTTTTGATTATAAATATGATTGTATATATACACATATGTAGCTATGTATATTTCATTATGTAAGTTATCTTGATCTACAGAGCATTCCAATTGCCATGACTTGACCTTTTCTGATAATGTTCTACTGGAAATTTTTTCTTTAATTCCAGTATAAACCATTGCTCAAAAAAAAAAATAGTTTTAAATGTACTTTCAGAGGTATTTATTTTATCCGCATTAGCTGGAAAAGGAAATTTTTTTTCCAGATACTGTCTTTGACTGTATTTTTTCTTTCTGTTTTGAAGCCCAGTAAGACAGGAAGACTGAATTTCACTACAGTTATAATGGTGATGGACAAAAAAGCTAGAAAAGGAGATCAAAGAACTTCTTTAGATTTTTATAATCAATATGGTTGTTACCAGAGAGAATACTTCTTCCAAACGTTTCAAAAGAACAGTGAAAAAAGAGGCTTACTATATGATTTTACCTCTAGAGAAACAGCTGCCTTTATAAACTCCCTATAAGTAGGCTGGAGATGATTAAAAAAAATTGTCTAAATATTTATTCCACAATTTTTGCACATGTTTTTTTTTTTTTTTAATTGGAAAAAGAAACAATGGTGACGCACATATGTGGGAATAAATTTTTTACAAGTAAATGAAAAGCATTGACATTATACTGCCAGTATGTCAAGCTCCACTCTCTGGATCCACACTCTCTGGCTAAGGGTGAATGGAGAGTTTCCACACCAATTTTATAGGATTGGTGGAGATGTTTATGAATGCTGCATCTCAAGCTCAGATCACCAAGACTTCTCATATATTACTAGGAAGATTTTTAAAAATAAGTTTTTTGTATAAGAATTCATGTCAGGAAGTCTGATTTATCAAATATTTTTTCTGTCTTACTTCCACTTTCCACTTCCAGAACTCTATTAGATGTTTTGATTTGGAAACACAAGTGCTCCACAGATAAGTTGTTGACCTGTGTTCACTGTGCTCTTATGCTGCACTCTGTTACCCACAACACACCACAACCTGCCCTTTATGTGAACCAAAGTCATATATCATAATGAGCTGAACGGCCAGTACAGAAACAAAAGATGCATTGACTTCAGCAATCTTTCTTTAAAGAAAAAGACAACTTTGTATTTGAAGTGAATTACTTTCATCTATCTATTTGCATGTATTTCGAAGAATTTACTGTGATAACAGATTAGAAAATAGCAATGTTGCACACAGAGTAACATTTGGACAGTCCATGGATTCAAAGATACATACATTTGGAATACTAGGTTCACCATGTAAAAAGTTTCCAGCCTTTAGACTGGAGAGATAAGAGAGAGAGGGGATTTTTATCTGATCATGTGTTAGCATACAACTTATTATAATAATAATCATCAATCTAAATAATGTTCTTTGGGGGTCTACTACAGTAACTTACCTAGCCAAAGCAAAAGTATGAAAAAGATTTTCATAATTAGTAGAGTGATTTGATTTTTGCATTTTTTTGATATATCTCAAAAAAGTTTTCTGGTTTTTTTTCAGTAATTGATACATGACCACTTTGAGCATCGAACTTTATTCAAATGTTCAATTGTGTCCTTTATGAAAATCCCAGTTGATATTATTGTAAGAATTATTACAATGATTCATTTCATCTTGAATGAACTTCTGAAAGAGTTGGTTATGTGCAGCCTTGCTGATCATTTGACTTACTTCTTTGTTGAACTTTTCTACATCTTTTTTTTTCCCAAAAAGGCCATCCTTTTCCTCTCACTATTTTTTTCCTGTTGACAGTCAAACTTGAGTCATACCCCTGCTTCCTGCCAGTGATTTCTTTGTGAAATGCTATAAAGTTTGGGTAAAACCAACGGGATTTGTGCTCCTAAATTAATTAGGCACCAGTGTGCTAGATATCAAATACTTTGGCCAGAAGACTAAAATCTGCTTGGTTGCTACATTCCTGTAACTTTATTTGGTGGGAAGTAGATCTTGTCTGAAAGGGTTATATGTTACCTGTGTTTAGATCTTAGAAATACACAAATACATGTGCAGAGGAAGTTATTTGGCTTCCAGCTGTCATGAATATTGCAAACTATGTACAGTTTTACTATATCCATGCTTCAAGACATTTTTCTTTCCTGTGACGTGCAGTGAGAAGTCTAGCCAAGCTTTTTGACAAAAAACGTGATTCTTACTGTCACTTTACCTAATATCTAGTTTAATGAATCAAGATCTAATTGTTCCCATCAAGACTCCCTGTGAACATTCAGCCTTTCTGCAGCATGTCTCAGTACCCTGCAGCTGGCTATCTTTAAATACCAAACATTCGAGGATTTCTCTGGATATGGTCATGTCAGGGACAGCTGCCTCTTTATGGCATACAAGATACTTATTTCTTTCAGTAATGACTTAAAATGGAAGAAAACCATATTTTCTGTCATTTGATTGTTATTTAGCAAATATGTCTGCTTTATACGATCTAATTATATCAACACGTGGTAAACTAAATGTCACAGGTTGTTTTCTCACATGTAGCCTCTTTTCTATTATCATTTAGGTTTCCTTTTGGTCAGTTAGAAGAACACCCAGTTCAAACATTTCTATAGAAAGGAAATGAGTTTGATTTCTTTTAGGCACAGGAAATACTGAATCCAACTATGTTACAGCCTAAGTTGCCATTCCGTGGCAGTAAGTACATATTCTGAATTCGGACCTACTAGACTGAAGAAGGATGGAGATGTGGGTAAAGATGAAAGTAGCTGTCCCTGTGCAGTTTTCTAAGACAGATTTGTGAACTTTTCTCCTTGTGCTGGCAAGCTGACACCTTTTTTTTTTTTTTTTTCAGATAACAAAACTATTGATTTCTGGAAGTGATGAGTAAGTGGCTGTTCCATGCATACAGATCAACACATGAGCAGTGGGTCGAAGCAGCAATTGATTTTGATATCAATAGTGAATATAATGTATCCTACAAGTGTTAGACTTGCTGTGCATGACTTGAAACCTACTTGTAGTGATGGTCCCTGTGAAAAAAGAACATCAACAACCACTTTCAGGAAAGAGCCTGACATATGGATCTCACACTCAGGCAACTGCCTTCAAGAGCTGCTGAGGTAGACATCAAGCTGCAGACAGAATCAGAATGTAAGATGTAACCCTGTCTGCAGAGCTTCCTTACATAGATGCTAGGATATGAATATATTGATACAGTAATCCAAGCAGGTTTAGAAAGAGAGTTTATATGTTGACTAAATTACTGGAAATATAGCGCAGCCATAAATTACATATGCATTGTTTTGCTGTGGGAGTAAACAATGCTTTCATCTTGTGGGAAGGACTACTTGGAGATATATAAAGGCAAATAGGATTTTGACATAACGAAGACTGGTTGACCTCTTTGAGGAAAGGAAGCACAAAGACATCAGGAAATTATATTAGGTGGCGTCTTTCTGTGAAGAATAAAAGGAACAGGAAGAAAGGCTCCTGTAAGTTCAGGCTTTATATACATACTTTTGAGACTTTAACCAAAGTTAGTAATCAATGTTTGTTATGAAAATGATCTTCGCTATGTGAATATTTTTTCCACCGACACAGCATAAATATATACAGTCCAAACAATGTTTACAACAATTTCAAATTTAAAAGCTAAAGCAAAACCTTTGCTAATAGGCAAAGTGGATACTATCTAGATATGCATATAGCATATTTTTCTAGAATCATCACTGAATGAACATCACACAAAGAATATGTTTATAAACCTCTTCTTTACTCTTGTACTCTGCAAGAGTCACTTCTGCATTTTTTAATAATAGCTTATATTTATACCGTACCTATCAACCCTTTGAAGATTAGGACTTCAACTGCAGCCTTGTAGTTGGGAGTGAACATTATGGTGCAGTGAAAGCTGCAAAATGTTTCTGTTATAATGAAATATTCCACTTATTCTTTGTACATCTGGAACACTTTTAGCTATTCTTAATGCCAATTTCCTTAGGAAGCTGGGCTCCTTATCTGCTGATTTATCCCATCTCAGTTCTCTTTTTGCCTTCCTAATCCTGGGGAAATAGAGGTAAATTCTATAGAACTAGAAGTTCTGTGAGCATTTGATGCGCTAAGAGGTAAATGACATTTAGCTATTTAC
Organism: Egretta garzetta; assembly: GCF_000687185.1. Taxonomy (NCBI): domain Eukaryota; kingdom Metazoa; phylum Chordata; class Aves; order Pelecaniformes; family Ardeidae; genus Egretta; species Egretta garzetta. The sequence goes on along the minus strand of NW_009259239.1, from coordinate 4,413,478 downwards.
TCCACTGGTAAATCTGTGACCTCAAATAAATTTATTTAATAATTCTATTATTAAGTCTCTTTTCCAGGGTGTAGTCCTTTGCACATGAAGTGTACATGAAGAAAAGCTGCCATGAAGAATTACCACCTAATTTGAAATGTGCCTTTTGAATATAGCAGACAGGAAGGAAAGAGGGCAATTGACAGTGACTATAGTACTAGTATTGAGTTACACTGATTAGCTATGTGTAAAATTTAATTGTTTGAATAGTTTGAAAACTTTTTTCATATTTATAAATAAATAACATCATAGGCCCATCTCTGCTTGCTTTATTATTAGAAGTTGATAGCTTTTATGTGAGCATTGCAGTGGAAGGAGCACGGGTCAAGATGTGAGAATTCTTGATGTAGGCAAGCCTAGTTCTGTCAGGTCATTCCATCTATCAGGGTCTGCAGGAAAAAACACTCAGAAATGGGTGATAACAAAGAACATCTACTGAAATACAATTTCTGACTAAAGCTTACAGTTATAAATTTTTTATTTACTTGCTGTAAACTATTATAATTTTTTTACAACTAGGGAAGATGATAGAACAGAAAAAAAAGGTTTGCACACAATGTCTCCTGCCTACCTATATCCTTCCAGTGAGTATGCCATCTCCAAGTCAGATCAGCTTTAGTAATCTTTCTGAGTAACAGCAAATTCTGTTAAGGCTCCATAGATTGGTAAGAAGATCTTCCATCATTTTGGAGATCTGCTTCAGCACTATGCTAGGGATCTCATTTGCTTAACCACATTCTGCAGACTCCAGAGCTTTCTCAGTTCTTGGTAGCTTTCCAAGGCTCAAACATACCTTCCCATGCTTTTCACGTACATCTTAAAGGAGTGTTGGAAGCACATATAAATACAGCCTTATCACAGTGATCGAGCAGAGATCCAAAACAATTCTGCAACACTTTAGATTGAATTTACATTTGAATATACTTGCAGTGTTACTGCTGCAGAACTAGTACCTAATCCTGAGTGTGCAGGTTTATGAAGAGAAGATCTGATTACTTACATGTGTTCATATCCCAGACTTACAGATTTTATATTTATCTTATAACCTTTCCATTATTGTCCTCAATATTCTTTGGTGTACCTTTTAATTTTGGTTGCTTTAACCTAATAACGAACTTAAAATAAATCCATCATGGAAAAAAACCCAGATACACAAGTTGACACTGTGAAAGTTCTGGTTACAAAAATAATGATGATATGATACTAGCCTGTGAAAGATCAGAACTATGAGATAACTATTTCATGGCTATGTTTTGAATGAGAAAAAAAAAAGAATATTTTAATCTTCTGGTCATTTCTTGTTTGCTTGTTTTGTTATATACATAATGATTATTTTTTTCTCCTTACACTTAAAAGTAAGGTTAAATATTGACAATGGACTATTTCCAAAGGCAGGAAAGAAAAAAGCTGCATCTGATAAATGCAAGATTTCAGTTGAGATCCATGGAGGCTAATTCAACATTTACATCTGAGTAACGCCCCAGGTGAGTCAGGGTTAGACCTCTGTACTCCCTACACAATCAGTGAGAAGCATCCATCACTTCCAGAGTGCAGTCCAGAAAGATGAATATACTGTGAAAGGGCTGACTTAGCATTAATCAACAAAAATGGCCAAGTGCAGGGCTACCTATATCAATACCATTGAATCCAGTTTTGGAACTTAGAGGTTGGCTTCATTGAAAGCTTAAGGTGCTTTCAGGATGAATATGCTCTTGAAACATACTTCTGAAGTAATTCTCTGCAAGTGTATACATTGAGCAGGACTGAAGTATGGTTTCCAGAATGTATCACTTCTGTAGTACTCAACTGTCATTTAATGAAGACTTAGTAATAGGCCTGTCTCAGTTTGAAATGAACTAAACCATTTTTCTAGAGTGTTCTCTAAATAATAGGTTATCAAGTAACTATTGAGAGGTCATCTTTCATGGAGACAGAAGAGAAATATTTAAACAGAGGCTGAAATCTGTTAAAAAAAAAAAAGAAAAAAAAAAAAGGACAGACCTGAGCTCTGCTCCCAAATTTCTTTCTGGATTTGTATTTTTTTAGTTAGTGTTTATTGGAAAAGATGAGACTGAGGAAGAAGAAATGCTGATATAAACCACTTGGGGTTGAAAAAGACAAGAGACTAGATCTCCCCATTTCCTGGGTGATTACTATAATCCCCAGAGTGTAATACAGAATTCAGCTCTTTTCCTGGCAGACTTGTTCTTACCACCCTACAATGTCTTTGAACACAGCTAAAGCTCTGCTTTATGCTAGGCTCAGTACTGTTGGTTTATGTTAGAGAGAACTCAGTGCTTCTGCATACAGACAGGGACATGGAATAAGAAAAAAACAACAAAATTTTAACCACTGGAACGTAGATTTTCTTTATTACCATGGATTCAGAGTCCTAAACCTTGGTTATCTTCTGTGTTAGGCAAACAGTCATGTCTCAGAGATGTCTCCCTTAAATCCTAGAGATGTAAATAATGAGATCAGCTGTATGTATGGTGACTGATACACCAGAGAGTTGTGCTGCTATTCAGAGGGACCTAGACAGGCTGAAGAAATGGACCAACAGGAACCTCATGAAATTTGACAAAGGGAAAACTGAAATCCTGCACCTGGGAAGGAATAACCCCATATACAAATACACACTGGGGGATGACTGCCTGGAAAGCAGCTTTGTAGAGAAGAAACTTGGGCAAACTCTTCTCAGTAGTGTGTCGGCATAGAGGCACTTCAGCATGAGTAGTGCACAGTGACAGGAGAGACAATGAGTATGAATTAAAAAATAGGAAGTTCAATCTGAATCCAAGAAAGCAGTTTTCTACTGTGAAGTGCCCCATCACATGTCTGACTCAAAGTACAGTGGTACTAACTACACTGAGCTTCAGAATGCCCATTTAATAAGCACAGGTTTACAAAATTTAATGTTATTGTCTTAATAAAAATCAGAAAAAAAACACTTTGAATCTGCTTTGTGTACAGTGCAGTTATCTCTATTTGTTTAAATAAACTTTTTTTCTAGACATTTCTCCCCAAATCCCAAAGTAGCAATTCCTCTTGATTTAAATGGGCATTCACGAAATAGGAAGTAGTACCCATTATGGAAATATTTTGTAGAGTTTATATAGAAAATATGATAAATGGAATTCTGAGAAAATGAACTTTATTACTGCTTTGGGATTTCAACAGTTGGTACAAAAAGTCCAATATGTAATTTTTTAACAAATTCAGTGAAAAACCCTATGATCTATGCAGAGCTGTTTTTATAGTCTCTGATTTATTTCCTATAAGGTTTATTCCTAATTAAAACAGCAAGTAATTTTAAATGGTGGACAACACTGTGGATAATCTTTCTTGTTAATTTAAATCAGTGATCCTTTAAATTAGTGATCTGTGGTCCCTGGTATTTCATGTCTAGTTTCTCAGTGGTTTGTCATACATGACTTAGACAAACAAGGCCATATAATGCTCTTTGACAAGTCACATTTAAAATTCCTTAAGTTGTTTTTCCATCTCTGTTGAAATCTAATAAGGACGCAGACTAAAAGCACTGGCTTAAATAATTGCTTTGTCAGTGTTTGCAATGTAACTAACACTGAAAGAAGCTGGGCACACTGGCATGGTTCCACTACAGCAGCTAAGCACCTGGATAACTTTAAACATATGGATATTTCCACCAGAAAGTGATCTTATTGTCTGTTAAAAAAGGTCATCATGTTTTCTAGTGATTTCTTTTACAGCAAAATGTAAGTTTTTGTTAGCAACTGAAAGATATGATGGAGCATCTGTAATAAGAACAAGTATCTGCAGTATGGTGCTTGATTCCACTTTATGAGACAAACTAACACATGAGATACCTCACAGCCTGGTATTTTCAGATCTTTGCACATGTGCTGCTTTATCTGGATACGTTGCCCTATGCAAAACTGAGAAAACAGTTTTGCACTTTATGTGTTGGATGCCTTGTATTTTAACTGGAAAGAATTTTTATTCTTTTATTTCCTCATGCAACAGAAAGCAAAATGGTCTTCTTCAATGATACTCTTCCATATGTAAACAGTATATATAAAATTATATTCTTAATTTTGTTTTTACACAAGTAAATCTGCAGAATCTAGGAAGGCACAGAAGAATGGAAACTCAAGGAAAAAAGATCTTAATCATCACTCTTTCACACACTTGAGATAGTAGATTATAGAAGTTGCTAGTTCTGCTTCATGTTTGGGGATGTGTCTTTTTTTCCTTTCTTTCTCAAAATTTATTGAAAACTTATTGAAAATTTATTTAGAAATTGGAAGATCCTGGCATCAGAGAGCACAGTGAGCCAAAAAGATGTATCTAAGATGACTGATGTCATGTCGAGAAAGACTGGAGTACTAGGATAGAAGTTGTTATATAATGCTGTTCCAAACTGATCAACAGAGCAGTGACTGCTGATGCTTTTCTCTAAACAACAGCTCTAGAGTGATTTAATTTTATAATGGCTAAGGGGATGTTTTGCACAGTGGGGGATATACACTGCAGCAGAAATCTCCATTGTTACAACTGTATTTGGAATTCCAGCAATCCATATCAGTTTCATTAACAAACCTGTTGTCAAATAAAATAATGGCTGAATTAATTTACTGGATGCTTTCATGAGTTGAAATTTAGAAACAGATTGACATGAATTATTACCTTTATGAAAATTGTTATTTTCTATTTTGATAGCAAGCAAAAGGCTCAGACCAGATATGCTGAATAGTGGAAAATGTACAGAACAAGGCAATTCCCCCAAAACACTTGCAGCCTGTGTTTGTATTCTCAAACACAGAAAGGATTTAGAAAATGAACTCCATTGAAAATTGGTTTTCCAATAGCCAGGACATTCAATGAGACAAATCAACATTTGAAGCTGGATTTGCAGAAAAATTGTGGAAACGTAATTCTTCGAATTGAGAAGTCAACAGATTGTCCAACTATCTGATAAACATGCTCAAATGGCTTTGAATATTTATTTTGGTGGATGTAGTTTTAGTGATTTTCATCAGAGAAAACTGTTTTGCTTTTTCAATGATATGTATTTAAATATTTTTCAGATCTTCCTGGAAATGTGAGACATGAAGTGCTATTGACACAGTCTCTGCTATATAGGGGTCTTCAGAGCATCAACTCAGTATATTTCAATTGTCCAGGGCTTCCTGGTCTTCAGGATTTCTGGAAGGAGAAGGGCAACTGGGTGGGAATGGGCATGTGTAAGAGACACTGTGTACTCTGGCCAAGCAACTCATCTTGAATGTAAACCCTGGAGATAGGAGAAACGCTGAAATGGATGAAAATCATGGTTTTCCTACTACTCAGCTTCTCATCTGGGTTATGTTAAAACTGGATGCAGCTGAGTGTTTACAACTACTTTGAATACTTCACACAATGAAAACAATAGCTTCCAAAGGGACATAGATTTCTGTTGAATTATTTGTGTATCGATGTGACAGAAACAAAAGGAAAGTATGATACACAGAACAAATTCTAATTCTGCCCTAATGCTGAATAATAGTTTGTTCTTTTAAATAGGATCCTCCTCTGGCCTCACTCTCAAAAAAAAAAAAAAAAAAAAAAAAAAAAGGAATAAAGCTTTCATTCAAAGCATTTGATTAAAAATATCACTTGAAAAAAACAGGTCTGGAAATGAGAACGTTGCTATGAATACCACCCAATAAAAGAGCATGGCTAATCTTCTTTACATTATTTTCATTTCACTGCTGAATTATTAAACAGCAATTTTTCTGCTGCTTTGAACTCTGAAATAACATTTTCTGCAATACTTATGCTCTCTGGTACGCTGCATCAATCAAATCTGGCTGCCACAGATTTCAAATAGCTTGTTGGAAAAACGTGGTGATTTAACATGATGCCTGTACTGAACCACTTGACAAAGCTATAAAGTAGTGAGAACATTTCCATTAAAAATAATTGTCCATTATTGGCTTCCTAATGGAGTTTTGGTTAATTGACAATTATTTACATGTGAAATATTAAGGCAGTTTAAACCAGTCCTTAACCCTCTCCCATTCTTCATTTACTTTACTATAAAGGCAGATGGAAACCTGTAAATGAAGCTATTGCTGAATCAAGAATTTTAGTGATGCCTCTGCTTGATAATAAGAGGAAGCTGGAGCTAGTTGTAGAAGTCATCAGTGCAGTTAAACTGGCATCAGATCACATGCAGAAAAATGCATTACAGTACCATCAATCAGACCCAGATTTATCAAGTTGCAGAGGGGGTCCCCATCTTTCATCCATGGTAATATGTGCCTTTTTGCATCATTTGACATAGCTGCAGGCATGTGGCTGATGTCTGTGTCTCTGTAATCAAGCTCCTTCTTCACAGGGATAGAAAAAAATTCCCTTATAGATAGGCTACTTGGTATCTGTTCACTGAGGAAAAGTTTTGCTTTTTAATTCTGTATCATCATGGAGAAGTGATCACTAACAGTTTAAATGTAGTTCCCATCGTCCTACAATATAGTGAAAGACTGATTTCTTCTGTTATTAAATACAAAGTAGTTTGGACTGGGCATTATCTGAGAATCCCAGTTAAGAACAAGCAAAGAAATCAGGGTTGGATATCTAGGAATCAGAAATCAAGTAAATACAAGAACTCTGTGTTCAGAAGCATTGTAACCCAAATGAAAAATAACAGTCTGACAGTAAATTGCTGTTGACAACCCACTAGGAGCTGAAGCTGTTATATGGCTGCTTTCAGAGAATAAAGCTTGTGGCTGAGGTGAGCCTGACAAGAGGGCTGAGCATCTTGTGCATACACTGCTATTCCAGCACGCGTGCTCTTTGGATCAGGTGAACTGGAAGCTGTGGGAAAAACAGAGCACTGGTAAGAAAAAAAGAGGTCAACAGGATTGCTGTGAGGCTGGCTAACTGATATCTTACCTGCTGCCTGGGAATGAGGTGGTGGCAGTGGTATTCAGGAGCTTGGATAACCTTAAAACCACTCTGAGCCTGCAAGGGGATTGCAGGGGGGGATTGGGGGACAGTGGGAAAGGAGGTCAGATGGCTGCAGGCTGAGCAGGTGCCACCAAGGCCCCTGGCAATCAGAGGCTGCAATCGCTGTTTTGCCAGCAGGACATGTGATACCTTGGCTGGGCAGAAGGATGCATGACAGAGCTGCCAGATGAATGAGGCTTGGCAAGCCTGAAGGGGGGGATGGAAATCTGGAGCCTCCAGCCAAAAGCAAGGAATTAGTCAGGTCCAGTCTGGATGCAGAATATTGCAAAGAGAATTGTGGTTAATTTGATCTTCCTACCTAATCTTGTCTTTTTAGAGATTTCATATGTGTGCGTTGTTGTTTTCTTTTATGGACTTTATTATTTTTAATTAGGTAAAACATAATAATTTTAAGTAGCTGTGAAGACAGTTTAAGTTAATGTTAGAAATGTGTAGAAGAAACCACAACTAAATCTCAAAAATATTCTTATTTTGCACAGAAAACTTGCAATTTTTTCATAGGGAAAACATACAGATTTCCTATATAAGCATCCACACAAAAGAGTGAAAAAGAGAGAACCAACTTTTAAAAAACAGTATATATAAAATTATGTTTCTAATTGCTTACTAATGTTAATGTGAGTTGGGTTAAACAGCCCCTGAAAACAGGTATCTAAGCTAAACCTTAGGCAGCTAGCTTTGGAAATCTTGGCTGAAGTACAGCATAACATATGCATTCATCCACCATTAGTGATTCTGGCTTACTGAATTGGTTGGACACAGTGACAGATTCCTGCCTTGTCAGCACTTGAATTTGGAGGAGGCATTGCCAGAGATGTGGTTATGCATAGCCAGGAAAAAAAGGACACTTGAACAGGACTTCATATTCTGTTTGTTCTGTTTCATTCAGAACAATTTTTCAAACTTTTATTTGATTAATGATAATCAGTCTGCTGGACTATTTTATCTGACTGTATTTTTCTCTGATTACTGTATAAATGTCAAGTTTTGCAGAAACTTAGAGGCTTTTGGAATTGATTCTCAAAGTATGAATTTCACGTCCAGTGATTCATCAGTATTTTGATGAAGGTATGATCTATTATATTCACACAATATAGGAAATTAACTACAGAAATATATTTTATGAACTCTCTTCAGACTTAAATTTTAAAAAAATATAAAAAAAATATAGACATTATTGTGCTGTAAATTCAACAGTAGAGCTGTTCATTGAACAAGAATGGCCAGATTACTTTCAATGTTTTTCATGAAAATGTATTAAATACTGTAGCATGTAGTGATACTAAGATATGTAGTGATGTTAACTATCTTCAGATTCCATTTGGTTTGCATTCCTAAACATTTTGCAAAAAAAAACCCACCCAAACCAGTCTGAACTTTTCTTTAAAATTTAACATCCACACAATGTCTGTGGTTCATTTTTACTTTATTAAGCATGGTTTCTCTAAGAGCTAGTGTATGTAGGATATTTGGGAAAATACATCTCATGTCAGCTACAGACTTTTCTGTGCATCAGCAATTCAGTTAATCTACCCCACATGGCATTTTCCCTTTCTGTGAAATTGAGATAATACTTTTCAATTCCATAGTTCTTTTTACAAGAGTAATTGTTAACTACAGCCAGGAACTCAATTACTATAATGATGAGAGAACTGTAAGTCAATTGTTAGTGTGTATGAAGGGGTCATGATATTATGTCTTTTTGGGTAGTGGCCACCTTGTGAATGCTGACAGTGTGTACATGTGAATAACCTAAATGTGAATTGTCTGCACTGCACAAGTGAGCAAGTAGAAAAAACATTTTCAGTACAGATTCATCTTACAAAACAGTAGGGTGAGGAAGTTAGTTAAGAATTAAACAAACATCAGGAAAAAAAAAAAAAGCAAAAATTATCTATGGAATAAAAAACACTATAGATTATGAGGACATGGTAGAAAAGAAAATTCATTGACTGCAATAAGTAAAAATGTTTTTAATAAATATATTAAACAGCTTGCAGTAGAATGCAAGACTAGCAGAAATAAGCAAAGCAAGCATTAACCTTACTGAAATGTGAAAAGGCTATGATAAGGTTGCACCTCAAATACTGGGTACAGTTTTGGGCCCCTCACTACAAGAAGGGCATTGAGGTGCTAGAGTGTGTCCAAAGAAGAGCAACAAAGCTGGTGAGGGGTCTGGAGCACAAGTCTGATGAGGAGAGGCTGAGGGAACTGGGGTTGTTTAGCCTGAAGAAAAGGAGGCTGAGGGGAGCCCTTATCCCCCTCCACAACTGCGTGACAGGAAGCTGTAGCAAGGTGGGTGTTGGTCTCTTCTCCCTGGTAACGGACGATAGGACAACAGGAAATGGCTTCAAGTTGCATCGGGAGAAGTTTAGATTAGATATTAGGAAAAATTTCTTCACTGAAAGGGTTATCAGGCATTGGAACAGGCTGCCCAGGGAAGTGCTTGAATCATCATCCCTGGTTGTATTTAAAAGACAGTTAGATGAGGTGCTTAGTGACCTGGTTTAACAGTGGACAGGTATGTTTGGACTTGGAGATCTTAAAGGTCTTTTCCAACCTAAATGATTCTATGATTCTATGATTTTTTTTTCCCACAAATAAAAGGAACAAACTATGAAGACCCCTGCAGCACTTATGTATATAAGGGTCCTTGCTGGGATCCCAACCTCATGACATTTACCTCTGCCCATGGCAGGGGGGTTGGAATTAAACAATATTTAAGATCCCTTCCGACCCAAACCATTCTATGATTCCATGATTCTGTACTGAATTCTTGTCAAGCAGACGTCACATTTGCTGTGAGCGGCAATCCTCATGGAGTTTACCTTGCTGGCAGTTCCTGCAAAGGCACCCCACTTTTCTTTCCTTGCCTTCATCGCTGGAACTCTTTATCAAGAAACATCAGGAAATAAAAATAATGAAATATACTTTATCATTAATTACTAAGCAGACAGATTCTTTTGCTTTGTTTACAGTAATACTTTCTTCATTGAACACAAACTTTTCTGTCTCTCTAATAACTTCTAAAACAAAAGTCAAGAAAGGCTGCATAAGCTATATATGGTGGCCATTCATATCCACCTGCTTAAAACAAAGTTCCTTTAGCAGTGACTTTAAAAAGAGTATGAAAACTTGCTGTAATACTCTACTGATCAAACAGACATTCTTTCCTCTAGAAACTGTACTTCTGAAAAGTTCAATTCTCTTTTCTTTGACATGCAGTGAGTTAAACCTGCTCTTTGCTTTGAGATCCAGACTTAAGATCTCTCATACTCTGCCTGCAGACTCTTTCTCTGTCTTTGCCTTTTTTCCTTCCCTTCTGAAAATGCTTCATCATTTAAACTTACTGCATGTTCTAAGTAAGTCCTGTGTAGATAAAGCTTACTACATTTGAACATGGCAAACTGTTTAGTTAGTGTTAAAGTAAGAAGCTGAGCATAAATTTAACACAATATAACCTTGCTACTCTAAGCTTTTAAAACAAACTTGCTAAAATGTTATATTGAACTCTCATATCTAAAACCTACACAATGCCTTGTATCCTACTGGTACCTATTTCCTTTTTCTTTCCACAATTATGTGTAAAAGCCCTACCCTTTTCTTTTTCACCCCTCATTCTCCACTCCTCTCCTCTCCTCTCCTCTCCTCTCCACTCCTCTCTTCCCCCTCCCGTTTTTTTTTCCCCTTCTCAAGCTCCCTTTGTTTTCTTTCAAGAGGCTTTCAATGGGAATTCTCCCCAGCTTTGTGTGGTGTAGGTCATGGCAAACTCCTGTTCAGATGACTGTTTTACCAGAGCTCATTGGGTGAGTTTGTATAAGTCTCCTGATTGGCGTGTAGTCACTACAATTCCTTCAGAGCCTTGCTGGTAATTCTGCAGTGATTTTTTCACCAATTCATGCTCAAGGACACATAAAAATCAAGTGAAAGCTCAAGTCATGAACCGTGATTGGAGTTAGATGTGAAGTAACCGCTGGATTACTCAGAAGTGACAAAGACTGTTGGGGAATATGGGTACTCAGTGTTTGTCTAGAGAGCTGCAGAATGTAGAAGTAGTGGCAGTAGGTCAAGTTACAGCATTGACTACAGTTATTCAGCTTCCCACACAAGTTTTGCTGGCAGTGGCCTGCCCTGATTACATCATTCTTGGTAATCAAAGTCCTAGTTTAAAACCAAGACAGGTATGTTGACAAAAGCCATAACACACTCAGATAACCTCTTTCTGTCATAGTCCTTGAAATGGAATGACTGGACTTTTTTTCACAGATGGTGGTATAGAATATGTGCAAGTGTTATCAGTTCCAACTTCCTAAGCTCTTCTGTTTTAGAATCAACTCCCTACAGCCTCCTTTCAGGTAGTTGTAGAGGGTGATCAGGTCTCCCCTCAGCCTCCTCTTCTCCAGACTAAATAACCCAAGTTCCCTCAGCCGCTCCTCGTATGACTTGTGTTCCAGACCCCTCACCAGCTTCATTG
>NW_009259239.1:4386439-4400034 GCF_000687185.1 Egretta garzetta | reverse complement strand
TGAAGTCCCCCATGAGAACAAGAGCTCGCGACTGAGAGACTCCTGCCAGCCACTTGTAGAGTGCTTCGTCAACATCCTCACCCTGGTTGGGTGGTCTGTAACAGACTCCCAACAGGATATCATTCTTGTTTGCCTCCCCCCTCATCCTCACCCATAAGCATTCTGCCTCACCACAAGCATTGAGCTCTGTACAATCAAAACACTCCCTAACATACAGAGCCACCCCGCCTCCTCTCCTTCCTTGCCTGTCCCTTCTGAAGAGTTTGTAGCCATTGTATTGGCAGTATCTATTTGACAGTTACTATATGAAGTAATGGTGAGGATAGTATAGCCATTAACAGTAGAAAAATGTGGTTAAGATCCACATTTTCTAATTTTTATTTTTTCAAGTTATCTAAAACTTAGAACTAGAATCTACTCTTTTTTATTATTGCTACTAAATATGATTTATAATGTACTAAATCACTTTTCTTCTACTTTCCCCTCTCCTTTTTAAATGGGAGAATACCCTAGGGCTCACATGTGCAGCAATATCTTCCCCATTCTAACAGTCACATCTGTATTCACTGTAGTTTTCTCCATTCTCACCATCTCTTCTAGTGGGAACACTGCATTGTCTGCTGGATGGAAATAAAAGATAAGAAAACAACAAAAACTCTCAGTCAGGAAATAAAACCAGTTATTTAGGGCTCAATATTTCAAGGGGATTGCTTGTGGCTCCACAGGAGCTTGTGTTTGACAAGTTTGAATTTTGCATTACAAAACATTTGCTACGGGAAGAATGTTTTTCAGCTCTGTACTAGAGGAGAGAGAAGTGCAATAGACCTTACAAACTCTGGTATAGCTCTTCCTCACACTTGTATGGACACACCACAAATTTAATCTTGCACAGTTCTCTCCCTAGTGCTTAATCTGCAGGAATCCAGGTTTTTCAGAGGTTGTTTTTTGTGAACCAGTCTATGAATTTGCCTGACAGATCTGTGTAATGTATTGACTGAGTTACATGAGAGATTCTAAGAGAATTGCTAAGGTATCAAGAATTTTTAAGACCAGAGTGTTAAGAACACGCATATGATTGCTGTAGGAAAGACTTCTATGGATCTTTCTGGAGTAGGCTTTGGACATCATTTTCCCCTACTCTCCCCATGTGGATCCACTTGTTCAAGGTCTCCTACAGGCTGCTTGCCCTGCATCGACATATCTAAGGCAAATTGAGGTAACAGATGTGGTGTTAGTGAGCAAAAGTAAATGGGAATTATGATACAGTAAGTAGAGGTACGTGGGCAAAGAGATATGAGTTATTTTTTACAGAAATGGAATAGGGATGTGTGTGGGGTCCCAATGTACAGATGGGTGGCAAAGTCAGGAAATACATAGGACACAGATTTATCATTACAGTAAATGTACATTTTCTGCTTCCTTCATGTGTGTAGGAGAGCTGCTGGTGGGGATTGAACCTATGGATATCAAGTGTTGTGCCCCTTTCCATTCCTGAAGCCACAAACCATCCTCAGGGGGATGTAATAGTTTAAATATGCTTGCGGGACATTAAGTTATCATATGAAAGAAAGTGATTTACCTGGATGATCAAGGGGTCTTTCAGTTAACACCAGCTTGTGCAGTGCTTCAACTTGCTGGGCTAATGATATCACCGTCATTGTGTATTCTCAGTATTGTTAGTGTAACTGCATCTGGCCCTGCCTTGATTATGTGTGTGACAAGACTCATGAATCAAATTGTGATATGTTTTTTCAGTTGGTTTATAGCTATTATTCTGTTCCACGTGTTTATTTTAATTTACATACTGTCACCTGGGAAGAAGAACACTTTATAGAATTGTTGCTGTAGTTCTTTTCAGTTGTAGCAAATGATCTAATCTGTACTGGCTTCCACTATCTGTGAAATTGATTCCTTCTTTACACTTCTTATTTTCCTTTTTTTTTTTTAATTCAATTGAACTAAAGGGTGCATCTTTGTATTCTTAGTAATGAAATAAAAATTGCATGATAACTCAAAATATATAGTGGGATCTCAACTTGTTTAACCATTGTAAAATAAAGTTTACATTACTTGGTAAATCAATCGCTTGATACAGATGACTTTTTAAAAATTCAGCACTGTGTTGAAACAGGTTTACATGCCAGTCGCTATATCTTGTTGCCATAAAAAACATGCTAAGGCATAGTCATAGTCAGTTCAAAAATGAAAGATGAAATTGTCATAACCAGTTTTTTCATCAGTGTTTGCACAGACTTTAAATGAAGTTGGTTTAGTTACATATTCATTGCTTTGATGATATTTGTACAGCCAAGCTTACTGAATATTTCCAAAGCAAATTATGAGGTTACACATGTGTAAATTAACTTATATCATGTATTATGTTGATGGACACAACTAAGGGGTGAGGGGTGTTGAGACCTTTTATAAATGCCTTCTCTTAGAGACTACAATATGATACAGCCTTACATAGTCAGGGTTGAACATGCATAGAGAACAACTTCAATCTCAGGCAAAAGCTCTAGGATGCAGGATGCTCTGAGTCAGTGGCAAAATTTTGATCCACAGTGCGCAGGAGCTAACAATTTATTTCTGGTCATTCCCAGTTCTGGAGATGCCCTCTCACAGCCATGTTGCCAGGGTGGACCACACAGCCTGTCTATGCCTTACCACCACCAGGTTTTAAAGTACAGGAAGAGGGATCAGGACACAAAGTCTATATCTGATATAGTCATATATATATATATATATTTAGTAGGGACAGCTGTGACAGGACAAGGGGTAATGGTTTTAAACTGAAGCAGGGTAGGTTTAAACTGGATATAAGGAAGAAATTTTTTACGATGAGGGTAGTGAAACACTGGAATGGGTTGCCCAGAGAGGTAGTGGAGGCCCCATCCCTGGGAACATTCAAGACCAGGTTGGACAGGGCTCTGAGCAACCTGATCTAGTTAGCGGTGTCCCTGCCCACTGCAGGGGGATTGGACTAGATGACCTCTAGGGGTCCCTTCCAACTCAAAACTTTCTATGATTCGATGATATTGTCTCTGAAGAACAACCATATATAGCGGGATTTGAAATATCTGAATCGTGTTTTGGACAAAACTGAGAATCAGTCTGAAAGAAGATATTTCATCTTCCAAATATTGCTGTCCTAAATTTCTACAATTGCTGTGGTCCTTTTAGAACTAATTTTGAACTCAATGTTCTACTACGTTTTTCTCCACAGTTTGTTGCTGAAGTCACAGATCAAGAAAATCTGTAGTAGAATTGCAGAATTTTCTGATATCTGCTTTGCGTGACACATTTGAGTTGCTCTCTGACAGGATCTGTACGTATCTGAGAGCTAAATAATAAATTGTTTAATAGTTAAACACTTCGCCTTCTGTTGGCCATTTTCCTAGATCACAGAATCGCAGAATGGCAAGGTTTGGAAGGGACCTCGGGAGATCATCTAGTCCAACCCTTCTGCTAAAGCAGGTTCACCTAGACCAGGTTGCACATGACATCATCCAGGCAGGTAGATGATGAAGGAAGCTGAAGTGGCGAATTCAGTTGGAGAACACCTGGACACTTATGGCTTGTGTGATAAATTCAGTTCATCTTCATGTGAATAAAAATAAACACAAGTTCTGTCTAAAGTAAAAAAAAAAAAAGATTTTTAACCAAATTTCTGATAAAATGTGCATCACTGTCTTGCTAAAATCAACAAGAATAGAAATAAACTGGTGTGCTCTGTTTATTACAGTGTTAAAAAATGTTATGTATTTTATTTTTCTTAGTCAATGACACTTGCATGCTTCATGGACAATATGCTGCAGTGTGTAATATTAAGTCTCATGAAAACAAATAAAGTACTTTACTGAAATCAATATGACTTTATCTATTATCATGAAAAGGGTTACTGCAGTAAGCTAAATAATAAAATGTAGGTTACTTCTGAATAAAATAATATCTCAAAAACCCTACTTAAAGCTTTATTTCTTTTTTGAAAACAAAAAAAATTATTTTGTGCATACATACAGTGTTGAAGTGAGAGGAGACAAAGTATATTTTGGCAAAAAATTACTAAGAAAAATATGGAAAATGAGTAAATTAGTGAATAATTAGTGAATTAGCTTTCATAGCAAAAAATCATCAACTCACTAAATAATCATGTTCTTTCTAATAACTAAATATTATCAGTGTCCTGCAAAAAAAACCTAATGACAGCAAAGGAGAAATTCCATACCACAATCTTGAGTATGTAGGTAGGCTTAATTCCACCTACCCTCAGACCCTGACAATGTCTACAGTGAAGGTATTCTTCTTAGAGCCCCTTTAAAATCAGCAGAAGGAAATAAACACGCTCTTAGGGTACATTTATCTAATGTATTTTAGACATCTGTTTTAAAATGAGAAGAATTGTCTGTGTCTGCCATGGCCTATGAAGATACCTTAGGCTGACAAAGCTATTGTCATACAGGCAGATATATATGTTATAGGGAGTACAAAAGATGCAATTTTGTTTCTGAATTCCATTGGATAAAAGCATACATATGACAAGCAGTAAGTATAAAGGAATATATTTAATATGAAACACAAACAGCAACTGCAAGGCTATGCATTACAACACTTTAGAAATAATTTAAAGAAATCAGCATTTACATAAAATTTGAAAACTTGACTCTAAAGATCCAATAACCTAGGTGTAAGGAATGAAACAACTAATGGAGAGGAACTGACAAACAATGAGGCAATATCAGCCAGTTAGGCTGACACTAGACCTAATGTATCAGCAGTTGTAATTCTGTGCAATTTTTTTGCACAGCTGTTCACACATTGACCATATCTTAGCTCATCCCAAATTTTTTTCAATAACAAGGAGTGGGACACCAAAACCACTCACTCTAAACTTGTGCAATGGCAAGCAGGTCTCACAAAGAAACAAAACAAGTTTCTGAACTGTTTAAATTTAGATCATCTTTTGGTAACTCTGTAGATCTGGTGAGATAGGAACAGGGGTTTTCTTTTCCAGGAGAGTGAAGTCTTGAGTCTTCTGTCTTCTTACTTATCCAGACTAACTGTCCTTCTTCTGTTGATTTCTGCTGATTTTGAGAGAGGGGCTAGGGAAAAGAGAGGAAGACTGCTTTTCCTCCCTTCCCAAAGCCTTCAAGCAGTGATACCATTATGCTAGCAGCTTATCCACTGAGATATCCTTTGAAACCATAGGTGCTCTGTATTTCTCTTCTCTAAGCAAACAACACAGAAGTGTCCTTTCTTACTCTGTGGAGAGTTAATGCTTGTATATCAAAGCTTCACGTCTCCTTTTCTAAATCAAAATTCTAAATTCAAAATCTAAATCTACTGAGTAGACACGATAGGTTGATTGGTCCCTATAAAATACCTTCTGTTGTCAGTTTGATGAGTTATCCACATCTGTTGCCTAACTCAATAATATAAAGTTCATGATTCCAGACCAGAGAAGAAATTATGAGGAGCCACAGTTATTTCTTTACTGTTTGCCACTTTGGCTGTTTTTATGATTCACATGTGTCGCGGATGGAGTGAGAGGGAGGCAAAAATAATGTGGTTTATTGGTGTAAAACAGTGAGTTAACAAAGTTCAGTGGTAACTGCGACAAACATGCCAAGATAATTCTCTCATAATTTTCAACATACATTTCCAGATATCTCAGTTTGCTTCTCAGACACAGTCTAATTCCCTTTAAATGGAGTTTCAGGACTAGTACTTAGAAAGCCTGCATCTTCACATAACTTGTACTATGGAAAAAGACTTCTCTGTGATTTCTGTTAGATGGAAGAAAAAGAAAGGAAGTCCAGATGTATGAAGACGTATAGTGACATCCCTTTGTTTGAAATTCAGTCAGAAAGAGTTTAGTACAAAAATACTTTTTCAATGATTATGACACTTAACCTAATCGTATTTAAACACCTCAATTTTCCAAATCAAAGGTTTGGGAAACAACTATTTGACCTTCCCAGATCACAGATCAGAGCGAGGGAATAGGTAACATTCCATAAAACAGATAAAATACATTTATAGAAAAATACTGTTAAGGTGCTTATCTATATTTCCAAGGAACCTTAAGCTTGTCTTGATTTTGATGTGATTTGTACTGAAATGTAAAGATAGTTAATCATATTTTTGTATTTTGTTTCTTCAGTTCTAGCATGAACAAATATCTATATAAAGTCCAAAGAGGGATTTGAACTGTGTTAGGTGTATACTGGGAATAAATAATTTGAAACTGGAGAATAAACTATAGAATTTCCTTGGCACACTGCACTTAAATGGGGGTTTATAATTTGCACAAAGCATAACTACATTTTTAATAGCTAAAAGACACATTAATCATTCAAGTGCTAGAGCATCCTTAGAAGAGTCACATTGCTTTGTGTTAATGTAAGGACTATTTATAGGCACCCTGATTGTTTTAATTTCTGAGTGAACATAAATTCTACCAATTTAACTGAGTATTTAATAATTTAGAAAATCACACACCAATGAAAAATAATGTGTTTATTTCCCTAACAAACAAGCTGACCTTTAAAATGAGAAGTGATCTCTCTTTTATAGACACTCAATGAGATTTCAGCATTTGAGCCTGTCTCGAGAATTTTCATTTAATTCTTTTTCATGTGTTCTTGAAGAAGCCTGCTGTGTTCCTGCTACCCTACATTTGACACAGACAATACATTCTAATTCAACTCATACATTTCTTAAAAGGATGTAGATAACAATCCTCAACTAATTATAATATGTTTAAAGTAAAGTAACATATCTGCTTATAACTGTTACCACAGATCTGAACCAGGCAGTGAAGGAGACAGTTTCATTAAAGAAAGCGTTCTGCGCTGCCATCAAGGGATACCAAAACATGTGCATTTAGAAGCACACTTTTGGGATTGCTGCAGAAACTTCGTTTTGGTTTGTTGCCTGCATAGTGCAAATAATTCATAGTTTATGCTTCCCATGGGGGAGTTTAGAGGTGAGGTAACTTCAAGAACAGAAGCACAGTAATCATTAACAAAAAAAAAAAAAATCCCAAATTTGCTTCCTGAATTGGATGCTATATTGAGTGGATTGTGTTTTCTGTTCTGCAAGGCAGTGAAATTTCTCTCAGCTATGACATTGATGCAATCAATCTTTGCACCCCAAATTCCACTTCTGTGTTTAAAAGCAGAAGATAGCTTCTTCTGCTGTAAGACTGAAGAAAATGTTAGTGAAAAGACCATGAAATAAAGCTTTATTCCCTTCATTTCTCCATTGCTCTCGTTATTAGAATTCTTGGTGTGGGTGTTTGAGATTTACAGGTGTTTGAGGATGAGTTTTCTAACTATTAATGTTGACTTGAATTTGAGCTTAGCTACGTGTTAGACTTCTGGGTGGACCAAAGCTGTCATGTGCCAGTCTAGAATTCAGTTTTCTTCCATGGAAGATCAATCTAAATTTACTATTTTAATCATTATTTAAATGTCTTATTTTAATTATGATTAAGATCATTAATTTTAATTGTACGTTTCATTTATTTTCTTCCCAAAGAGAGTTTGTCTCATTCATTTTCATAAACATTAACCAAATACACTCTTGGCAGTAAACTTAGAATTTCTGTTTGAAAAATACAACACAATAATTTGCTTTTAAAAGGAAGAAAAAAGGAAATATGCAGAAGGTACATGCGTTGGGTCAGATTCTTACTATATGCTTTAGAAATAACTTTAATAATATTCAGTCTGGCCCCTTTGAAAGTCATCTGGTTTCTTGCCTGAAACTGGGAAGGAATTAGGTGTTTCCTGTTAACAATTTTTTTTTAGCAGGAAGTAAGTTGTGGAAAGAAGACGCAACGTTGCAATAGGATCCAAAGCAGGTGCGTTATGTTGTATACTCACTTTCTGCCATAGAGGAGGAAAGAGGAAACCTTCCAGAGCCCTAGCCAGTGGTGTGCTAGAGAAAGGGTTTGTGTTGACTTTTGTGCTCCTGTTAATGAATCACACTCCAGGAAAAAAGACGTAAAAAAGGTTCAGTTAAAGTACTGAATTTTTTGAGAGCTTCTGTGGAAACCCTAACATACAGTTAATATATGGAAAATATTTGTTCCCTAGTAAGTAATAATTACGTCTTTATTCATTTTTTGTGTCAAGCCTCATTAGCATGAAAATTGAAATTAAGGTACAGGAAAGCTGTGGGTTTAAATTGTTTTTATTAGTTGAATAAAACTACAAGTTTTTTAGTATTCTCAGTTGTTGAAACTTCTATTTATTACTTCAGAA
The DNA here is from genome assembly GCF_000687185.1 of Egretta garzetta. Taxonomy (NCBI): domain Eukaryota; kingdom Metazoa; phylum Chordata; class Aves; order Pelecaniformes; family Ardeidae; genus Egretta; species Egretta garzetta. The sequence goes on along the minus strand of NW_009259239.1, from coordinate 4,391,764 downwards.
ATGTATGCTTCAGAGCATCACTGTTACAAATGCTGTGATTGATGCGTAGATTACAAAAGTACGACTAGAGTACCTCAGCTAAATGTAAATTGAAACATTAGCATTTCAAAAGAAATTGAGTATTGACAGTAAAAATAGGTAAGAATTTTACATTTAAATGAAAATTCATTTTCTATAAAATGAAGATAATTTATAAAAATTGAATTTTCTTTTCTCCTTTTTTTTTCTTTTAACAGTTCAAACCCAGAAGAAATAGTGCTGAATAAAATGATTAATTCTTTTCTTATCTGTGTCTTAAGAATAAGAATTAAAGTCTCAATTTAAACTCAAACTGTTCTATCTGATTTTTTTTTTCTGATATGTATTTGATAACCTACATGATATTTGGTCTAAGCACAGACTGAGACGTACTAAAATTTATTCTGTAATGTTTATTTTTAGACATTTCAATGAAAAAAAAAGACAAAAAAGTCCTTTATAGAGAAGAGAAGCCAAGCCATTTTTTGGACATACCCCATCTCTATTGTTTGCTGGAAGTATCTGTCTGGTAGTGCTAATATTTGGTTCCTCACTAACTACTGCTTTTCATTTGGTAGTGGCAATCACAAAATTGTCTTTATTTCTCTGTACAGCTGTCCTAGTTTCAGCTGGGATAGAGTTAATTTTCTTCATAGTAGCTAGCATAGTGCTGTGTTTTGGATTTAGTACTAGAAGAATGTTGATAACACACTGATGGTTTTAGTTGTTGCCAAGTAGTGCTCAGACTACTCAAGGACTTTTTGAGCTTCTCCTGCTCGGCCAGGTGCATAACAAGCTGGGAGTACAGCACAGCTAGGACAGCTAACCCAAACTGACCAAAGAGCTATTCCATGCCATATAACGTCATGCTCGGGGGGAGTTAGTTGGTCGGTTGGTTGCGGGGAGAGTGATCGCTGCTCGGGGACTGATCGTGGCTCGGGGAGTGATCGCTGCTCGGGACGGGCTGGGCGTCGGTCGGCGGGTGGTGAGCAATTGCTTTGTGCATCATTCATTTTGTATATTCTGTATATTCTGTTACCATTCTCATTATTACTATTATTATTATTTTCTCTTATTAAACTGTCTTTATCTCAGCCCATGGGTCTTACTTTTTTTTTCCTTCCCGATTCTCTTCCCCATCCCACTGAGTTAGGGGGGAGTGAGCGAGCGGCTGCGTGGTGCTTAGTTGCCAGCTGGGTTAAACCACGATAACAGCAAGCTTAGTCTGATGTAGCCAGCCAACACCTGCAGATCAGTCATGCATTCCTCTTAACCACCACCTCCCTTATTAGTAATATATTAATATATAACTCTATTATTATATTAATATAACTCTGGTATTATATTAATATAGAACTCTTCTTTTGAAAGTGGTGAAAAGATGTACAGAAAGAGAAGGGAAGGGATGAAAAACAGTAATCCCGGTAATGCTACCTACAAGCAGCAGATTTGTTGCAACCTTTCTTTTGATGTGTTGTTTGTTAACTGGCCTGAGAATGGAATGATCTCATAACATAAAATTAAAACATTAAAAAAATGGAAATATTTCTATTATAATACTTTGAATGTAAATGTGCAAGAATAAAAGAAATATTCTGTGACAGAGGGAAATACCTCTTATACAAGACTCTTCCTAGTTCAGTGGATATCTTAAAATGTTTTCTCAGTATGTGTTGGAATGATTCATTTTTCCATAGGAGGGCTCCCTTTTTTCAGTTGGTTTCTAAGCAATCAATGCTCTTCCATTAAGATAAGTTCAAGCTTTGTCCTAAGATTAGTTTAAGAAAGAAGAATTATTACCAGGTTTTGTCATTTTTCAAAAATAAAAACTACAAAAATAATTCCACAGTTCAGATCCACTGTTTCAATTTACAAACTGAGGGGAATGCACAGACCTGCAATCTAGTTGTTTATTTCATGATTATATGATACATTCTGATATGCTCATGCAGAGTCAAGGGAAAAAGCTTTGGTATCATAACCATATTCTATTTCGACATACAAAAAAGGATGAGTGAGGGAATAATTTAATCTTCTTACATTATAAAATTGTGACTTTTAAGATAAGAAAATATTATCCTTTATACCCTCAAAATTGGTTGACCAACTCTTAATTAAAAATGTGGCATCTTGGATGCTGTAACCAACAAGATGTTCTCAACCTGGTATTTCAGATGATGCCATCAAATATAGTCATGAGTACATATAAATAATACAAGCCAAACATAAAAGTGATGCAGAAAAGAAATTGAATGTTAATGTCTTTGAATATATATGACAACATAAGAGGATGATGTCCTGGTTTTAGCTGGGATAGAGTAAATTTTTTTCCTAGTAGCTGGCATAGTGCTGTGTTTTGGATTTAGCATGAGAAGAATGCTGATAACACGCTGATGTTTTAGTTGTTGTTGAGCAGTGCTTACATCAGTCAAGGACTTTTTCAGCTTCCCCCACTCTGCCAGGGGCACAAGAAGCTGGGAGGGGGCACAGCCAGGACAGCTGACCCCAACTGGCCAAAGGGCTACGCCATGCCAGAGGACATCATGCTCAGTATATAAACTGGGGGGAGTTGGCCGAAGGGCAGCCATTGTTACTCAGGAATTGGCTGGGCATCGATCAGCAGGTGGTGAACAATTGCATTGTGCATCACTTGTTTTGTATATTCTTTTATCCTTATTATTATTGGTGTTATTATTTTCCCTTTCTTTTCTGTCCTATTAAACTGTCTTTATCTCAACCCACAAATGTCACTTTTTTTTCCCAATTCTCTCCCCCATCACACTGGGGAGGGTGGGGCGTGAGTGAATGGCTGTGTGGTGTTTAGATGCCTTCCAGGTTAAACCACAACAGATTAATATGTAGACATGGAAGAGAAACAAATTCAGTTAAGAAATACAGTGTATACTTGTAACAAAGAATATAATTAACCTTTGGGAAACATACCTAGAGAACTAGAGGACTTTTCATTATGAGAAAATTTAAAACTGAAATTGGTTGAAGATTAGTTGTGTTTGTAAGTACCATGCTATAGCTGTACCAGAAATTAGGGTCACAGTGCAAGAACTAATGAATGTAATTATTTTGTCTGTTTTATGCGGTAGATCAGAATACAGAGTATAGTTCTGTCTGATCTGACTAAACATTTAGGTAGCTGGTGATTATTTCATAAGTATCTCCAATACCAGTTTTCTGAACTGTATTTGCATGCCTTTTGACTTGAATTTGAGTCATTCATGTTCTATAGAAATATGTCAGTACCCTGTAGCATTAAACATACCCTCATTTGAGTTTGCCTTTTTTTAATAACATTCTTTTAATGAAGTAGATCTACATTTTGATGTAAATTCAGCCTAAGAAATCTAGCAGTCTTTCAACACATAGCACATTTGTCAAGGAGTTATATTTTGCTGGTGAGATGCTCCTTGGTCCCAACCTGAGATTTTTTTCTGTTGCTATTTTTAGCCTAAAGAACTTTTCAGGGCTTTGACTGCTGCATTGATGGCAATTCCATACATGAGACTGTAAGAAAAACAGCTAGAAGACCATCATCTTCTACTCAGTATTTTGAAAATGAAACCCTGGCATAACTAGTGTTTTACCATTGTCTAAGATCCATTTCCCAAATATGATTTTTGATTCATTAGTTTACTCTAAAATAAAAGAGAATTTCCAGATGCTAGCTTTAATTTTACTTTTCAAAATGCTGATCAGAACAAGAACTACTAAGATCCATTTGCTTATACCAAGTGAATGGTTTGGTTAATAGCTGGTTAGATAAAACCAGACATCATTAAGTAAGAAGGCAAGAATTTAAAACAGAACTACTGGAGAATACTAATTGCAAGAATGATATATTGCAGGGTTCAATAGTAGCAAGGTACAAGAAGAGTGGTAATGGAAAAGATCAATATAGAAATATTAGATCCTCTTTAAAATCCATGAGGAGAGACAGTGATGATGTTGGACAAGTACTTTTGGTACTCTTCCTTTTTTTTAGGAGGGAGGAGGGGGTAGGGGTTGAAAACCAGCATACCTTTAGTATCATCTACATTGAAATGTATGCACCTGGCTTTTGCTATTATAATAATTCACTTGTTTGTTAAGTATTCTAAATCTGTTGTTCTAGTGCACATACAAAAGACACTTTAGATGCCTTAATAAGCATATTATACTCACCAGAAAACAGATAAAGATTTTGCTATAATATTACCGGTGTGAAGTCATTAGCTGAAATGACAAGGAAATATTTTATTTATTATTTATTTGTGTCTAGAATAGAAAACTATAATTAATACTGAATTCTTAAGACTAGTTTAGTGGTTCGTACATTGATTCTGCTGATATGCTGGTAAGAACAATTACACGTCAGTAATTGCAGTGTTATCAGGTAAACCAGCCTTTTCTCGATGTAGTTGGAGTTGTAATAACCCATTGTAGTTGGATTCTTCCTAGGCTTAGACTTACAAGAATAGCAATCTGTTGACAAAAATAAATAGGAAAAGCTATTATACAACAACACACAATAAACTCTTCCTAACTATTTCTGGAGAATGGAAGAAAATACATTTAAAGTGCTGTGGCAATACACAAAGACAATTGTGCTAACTGCAAAAATGAAGTAATACTGTTAATGTGTTCCTTCTAAGGTCAGCAGTCACAGCTTCTCAGCTAGTCTCTTTAATTATGTCTCAGGTTAATATGGGCAATACTCAGACTTAACCAAAAGAAATAATAAAAGTAGACAATATTATTTACTAGTAATTCGAAAGAAAGAAAATTAAAGTTTTCATCACTTTTGGTTTAGAATGTGGTTTGAATATTGTCCTGGTTTCAGCTGGGATAGAGTTAATTTTCTTCATAGTAGCTAGCATAGTGCTGTGTTTTGGATTTAGTACTAGAAGAATGTTGATAACACACTGATGGTTTTAGTTGTTGCCAAGTAGTGCTCAGACTACTCAAGGACTTTTTGAGCTTCTCCTGCTCGGCCAGGTGCATAACAAGCTGGGAGTACAGCACAGCTAGGACAGCTAACCCAAACTGACCAAAGAGCTATTCCATGCCATATAACGTCATGCTCGGGGGGAGTTAGTTGGTCGGTTGGTTGGTCGTGGGGAGAGTGCTTGTTGCTTGGGGACTGATCGCGGCTCGGGGAGGGATCGCGGCTCGGGACAGGCTGGGCATCGGTCGGCGGTAGGTGAGGAATTGCATGGTGCATAATTTGTTTTGTATATTCTGTTATCATTCTCATTATTACTATTATTATTATTTTCTCTTATTAAACTGTCTTTATCTCAGCCCTCGGCTCTA
>NW_009259239.1:4379191-4379894 GCF_000687185.1 Egretta garzetta | reverse complement strand
GTCCCTCTCGGCAGGGCTGCTCTCGATCCTTTCTTCCCCCAGCCTGTATTGATACTGGGGGTTACCCCAACCCAGGTGCAGGACCTTGCACTTGGCCTTGTTGAACCTCATGAGGTTCACACAGGCCCACCTCTCCAGCCTGTCCAGGTCTCTTTGGATGACATCCCTTCCTTCTGGTGTGTCAACCTCACCACTCAGCTTGGTGTCATCCGCAAACTTGCTGAGGGTGCACTCGATCTCGCTGTCTAAGTCATTGATGAAAATGTTAAAGAGCACCGGTCCCAGTATGGACCCCTGAGGGACACCACTCGTCACCGGTCTCCATCCGGACATCGAGCCATTGACCACTACCCTCTGGACGCGACCATCCAGCCAGTTCCTTATCCACCGAACAGTCCACCCATCAAATCCATAGCTCTCCAATTTAGAGAGAAGGATGTTGTGGGGGACCGTGTCAAAGGCCTTGCAGAAGTCCAGATAGATGACATCCATTGGTTTCCCTCTGTCCACCGTTGACGTCACACCATACAGAGGGGCTCGTGATTGAGGGGTGGACTTAACAATGGACGCTATTGTACAGGTTATCCATGAATGCGAAACATGTGCTGTGATCAAACAAGCCAAGTGGTTAAAGCCTCTCTGGTATCAAGGACAGTGGCTGAAATACAAATATGGAGAGGCTTTGCAGGGTGGTTTTTTAAAC
>NW_009259239.1:4374051-4379116 GCF_000687185.1 Egretta garzetta | reverse complement strand
GCCCTGTGCCCCATGCCACTGCCAAGAACTCTATCCTAGGCCTTGAAAAGCAAGTCCTGTGGCGACATGGCACCCCAGAAAGACTTGAGTCAGAGAATGGAACTCATTTCTGAAACAGCCTCATAGACAAATGGGCCAAAGAGCATGGCATTGAGTGGGTCTATCACATCCCCTATCATGCACCAGCCTCTGGGAAAATTGAATGATACAATGAACTGTTAAAGACTACACTGAATTTTCTGTTCATCTTTTTGAATTCCTTAGCTTTAGCCTGTTCTGAGGCAAATAAATACAAAAATATAAACCCCAGCTTATTTCTAACCATAAAAAAAAGAAATATTCACTTGAGCATAAAAGCAAGCCTGAATATATATTTGTTGTGGTTTAACCCGGCTGGCAACTAAGCACCACGCAGCCTCTTTCACTTAGGAATTTTTGAAGTGAAGTATTCTTCCTTTTCTTTCCCCCTCCTCCCCTTCCTTTCCCTTCCCTCCCCTCCCCTTCCTTTTCTTTCCCTCTCCTCCCCTTCCTTTCCTTTCCCTTCCTTCCCTTTCCCTTCCTTCCCCTTCCCTTCCCTTCCCTTCCCTTCCCTTCCCTTCCCTTCCCTTTCCCTTCACATTCCTTTTCCTTCTACTAGCAAAACAGACCAAGTTTTGACACCTGCTTTTGATCAAGACACAGCTTGTTTCAGAGAAATATGTCAAGCATAAGTAGTTTCTATCTAAACTAAGAAACACTTAAGGTCAAGCTTTGTAAAAAAAGTCAGTCAATACAGAGATTATGGCATGGGGAACCAGAGCACTGAAGAATTTGGTTGCCTTCTTGCAAGAGGATGCTAAGAGAACTGCTGTAGAAATTATCTAGAGCTTTTTTATTTTTCTGTTATCTTTTCATCTTGTATCCTCATTGAACTGAAAAAATCCTGTGTAAACTGTGCTGAATTAGGAATTCCATCACACAGTGTTCAGTGCCTGGAATTTGAACTAGAAGCAATGCAGCCACTCAGTTTAAAGGGTTTTTTGGTGGGGTTTTGGGGGGGTTTCGGGTTTTGGTTTTGGTTTGCTTTTTTTTTTTTTTTTTTAATTATTTGGAAGTGATAGAGTTATTGAACAGTTTTCTCAGCATTTGTTCCAGGATAAAACTCATACCTGGATAGAATCTCTTTTCCAGGTATCTTCACAAGATTGACTGGAAAGCTGCTTGGCAGAGGGATCTGGGGGTACTGGGAAACATCTGGCCAGCAGTGTGTCCAGGTGGCCAAGAGGGCCAACGGCATCCTGGGTTGTATCAGAAATAGTGTGACCAGCAGGAGTAGGGAAGTGATTGTCCTGTACTCAGCACTGGTGAGGCTGCACCTCGAATACTGTGTACAGTTTTGGGCCCCTCACTACAAGAAAGACATTGAGGTGTTGGAGCATGTCCAGAGAAGGGCAATGAAGCTGGTGAGAGTTTAGATTAGATATTAGGAAAAATTTCTTCACTGAAAGGGTTATCAGGCATTGGAACAGGCTGCCCAGGGAAGTGCTTGAATCATCATCCCTGGTTGTATTTAAAAGACAGTTAGATGAGGTGCTTAGTGACCTGGTTTAACAGTGGACAGGTATGTTCGGACTTGACGATCTTAAAGGTCTTTTCCAACCAAATGATTCTATGACTCACATGTAGTGAAACACAAAAAAACCACAATAAATAACCTTATTTGAGGAACAATACACAGCTAGTTCTGATTATGTATTTCTCCTGAGTGGCTCATCTGTGCAAAATATTTAGACTTACTGTACTCTCCCATTGTCACAAAGACTTACTGCCTACTCATGTTCAACATGTTGTCTACCAGGACCCTCAGGCCTGTTTTATGCCAGTTTTTCCCCAAGCAGGTAATGTCAAGTGGGATTGTTTTGTCTTTGCAGGAATTTATGAATCTTTTGTCCGCAACTTTTCCAGCCTGTTAAGATTATTGTAAGCAGCAGCCTTACTCTCCAACATATCAAATGTTACCCAGTTAAGCACCAGCTATGAGCTTTCAAAAGGTGCCTTCTGTCTGATGACCTAGGTCACTATTGAAGAGGTTTAAGAGCATCAGCACCCTGAGCAAAACTGGATAACTCTGGTAACTGGACATCAGCTGATCTTCCTGCTTCTGATCACAATCTTTTCAGCTAAGATGTACAGTCAGCTGTACATCTGATGTGAGTTCAAAACAGTTCAAAGTTCAAAGGAACCTGCTCCAAAAAAGGATAAAAGAATACATACAACAAATTTTAAAAGTATTTTACTAAAAACATTCAAATGGAACTCCTCAGATTACTTAAAAAAGCATAGATATTACCTGAAAGGAATATACTAAAAATGTATTTTTATAAATTCCACAGAAATAAGAGATTTTTAATACTTCTTTTTCATAAATTTTAGAATGCTAGAAAAAGATAATTTCGCTTAGGTATTATTTCTAATATAAATATTGCCTAAGCAAAGTGTTAAATTGTGAAGCAGTAAGTGTCTCCTTGAATTTGCAATTGGGAACCTCAGTGTGTCTTAAATGTCAGAAGAATTTCATGACAAAGACCTTTTTTATTTTCTAATCACTAACATATAGTTGAAATCCTACAAATATGGTAAAATGGTACTTAATTTATTACTCTGTCTCTGATGTGGCAAGAGAAACGGAATTTAAGTCATAAGTGAGATATAAGGATAAGATTCAAGTTTGTCCTACAATTGTAGTGTCATTCAGTATGAGGGTATCATGGATATCAGACTGTGTGCACGCAGAGTGTACTTAAATTATCGATTCCCTGGGTGATCTAGGAACTCCTCACCTTGTTTCTGAATAGATGAGACAATGAACTGGTTTGGGATAAGGGACTCACTTGGGACAATGTAATTACCTGAACTCCCAGCTACCCTTAAAATAAAGCCTTTAACTATTCTTGCAAGTGAGTAACAGGCATTGTGTGTACATTTGATGTGTTGATCAACCTCCTCGGTGGAAAATTTATCTGCCCCAAGAATTTATTGTTTCTGCAGACTCTTGCCTGTGATACTTTCCTTTGATTCTTCTTCTTTTGACATCTCTCTCTTTTGCCTAATGTTGTCTAAAAGACTCACAAGACCTACAATGCCTTATGAAGTTTCAAGGCTTCTTAAAATATCTGTAAACATCTATCAGTATTATCAACACTTTATAGCAATAGTACTATTAATTAACATAAACACTTTTACATTGTGATCTAGAGTGTGCATTTAATTTCGGACCCATGATGTTTAATTTTATAGTCCGTTCTCTAGTGTGGGTTTGACTAGTATTAATTCACATTTTCAGTGATGGTGCCAAGGCAGTGTTTGGGGCATCCTATCACAGAGTATTTCCTGAAGGGCATAGGGACAAGACTGAATTTCATTTGGTTATTCAGTGTCCAATGTTATTGTAACAAGCCTTGAACCCTTCATAAATGCTTTGTTGTTTGACTCTGGATCATGCAACGCCATTATTTCCATTCTGTGAAAGTATCCTTTACTTTACTTTAGACTTTTTGAACACAGAGGTTTTCATCTTAAGGTTAGAGTGGTGTCACTTATGACACAGTGGTGGCCCAGGGCAAAATATTGTTGTAGCGTGGATGCTACTCAGCTTCAGGGACAGACAGCTGCCCTAATCCCTATTTTATTTTGCAGCAGAGGCACAGACAGCAGCTGCAGCTCCTTCATTTCTGGAGGGCAGGACTTCTGGTTACTGATAGAATGGCTCAGAAAACCCTCACATTTTTCAGTGGATTGCAGTAAAAGACACTGTCAAGGAACTGTTATCCTCCAAATCCTATTATGCATTTACTGTGCAAATAGACCTTTGTTCCTTGTATGACAAAATTATATATGTTGCTCTGATTTCTTTTTTCTCTATGAATTGTTGCATTATGTTACTGTGAGTCAGATGTCTTGAGCTTTCAACCAGCATTCGGTCGAGAATCTCAATTTTTAGTTATTCTTCGAAAACACTGGGTAAAAGCTTCAGGAATCTTTTGAATGAAAAGTGCTATATAAATGCGAGATCATTCTTATGATTTTTTAAGAGTGTTAGAAATTATAAGAAATAGTAATTTCCTCTCTGCCATTTAATTACTAATTTACATAGGTGACTATACCTTTGTAAAAATTAAGTACTGACCAGTAATGTAAAAACAATATTAAAATTAGGGCTGCTAGTAGTTCACTTTGTTATATCATGTCCTGATCTTCCCTGTATCTGTTGTTGAATGTTGTGAAAATTCATTTTATTTTTCTAACATAAAAATATTGTTGTGCAATATAATGTTTTCCTACCAAACTACCACTTGAAGTTTCTCATGTTTCATAAAAGGGCCTATGCGACTTATATGCCTTATTTACTGAGAGATCAATCTGAAGTGGTCATGATGACAGCTTGAATTAACTGAAGTGGAACTGTTCCTTGCAACAGTTGTCCTCATGACTTCTCAGAGAGGTTTTTTGTTCAGTTTCTGACTGTATTGCTAAGTTGTCAGAAAATGGAGAAATTTCCCTATCAATTACTGCAAGATTCTAAATGGCTTCTGAAAGCCAGTGATTTGAACAAAATGATTTGCAAACTACAATTATCAAAGAGTGATAAAAAATTTTTGAACTGTTGTTTTCTCAAGGACAAGTCCTCTGAAGACAAGCATTCAAAGTTGAAAGTAGTTGCTAGTGCATCTGTCCCTTTACCAAAACTATAGCTGTAGCAAATTGAGAAGTAAGGATATACAATTTCTCCATGTTCATCAATTATTTAATGAACATACATTTTCTATATCTAGTCATTGCCTAGCAGATAAACATTCATTCAATAGAGGTTTTATACATTCTGAGAAGACACTTGCAACTTCTGGTGATTCTGCTGATAACAAAGATATTTAGAATGGAAGATATTTATCTTGCTTAACATCTCTCACAAAGTAGTAGACTCAATCTTCTGTATAACTCAGATAAGATTCCTATATCAAGATTTTTAAAAGTGACTAATTATTTCAGATGGGCATCTGCATTAAATCCTTTTTTCCTCTCTCCTCCC
>NW_009259239.1:4368384-4373494 GCF_000687185.1 Egretta garzetta | reverse complement strand
TGCCCTTTTATTTTTCCTTTGCTTGTTTTTCAGGAACTGCTGAGCAATCTTTCTCTGAAGGTCAAGAGATGGAAATTTGCTAGTAAATTCTCAGGATGGTAGTTAAAATTAGTTATGACTAATTTTAGTGTTAAAAGAACAAGTGAGACAAAGAAATCTTAAGATCCTGTTGGGAATCAACAGTTTGCCACATCGAATAAAATGTAAAAGGAGGTTAAAATAGGAAGTACACTTAAAGGAGAAAAATATAATGCAGACTAGTTGGTAAATTACAGACCTACTGATACGTTAGACAAACAAACCAGTGCAGGCAGAGTGGGATCAAGATATATTGGGGAAAAAATTAAGAAATGAGTGATTGTGATTATGATTATCTTGAATTTCAGTATTCAGATAGGAATTTACCATGGTGTATATCAATGCTGAAGGAATGGCTGGATCCCGATATTGCTCTGGCTGTGAGTGAACCCCTGAATGAAGAAACTAACACTGAGACATTTTTAATCCAGGAAGAAAAGAGGAGACAACTCTGTTATCTAGTACAAATATAAATAAGTATTCCTCATACTTTGATGATTTACATAGGGAAAGTTAGGGAAAGGTAATAATAAAAAATGTTGAGGGATTAGTGGTTTTAGAGATTTTTTGGTAAATGATGAAATGATATTTGTTAAAAATATTGCTGGAAAATTTCTCTAGTTCAGTTTTGCATGAATGGTAATTTCTTACACAGTTCCTTGTTTTCAAAATGTTCCCCAAATGTGACTTAATCCCAGTGCTCAAAAAATTGTAGGAGATAAAATGCCCCATCTCCATGTGTATTTTCACTGGGTCATTTGTACACTTTGTTGGGGTGGCGAAAATTAAAAAGCGTGCAAAAATCTCCTATTCAAACAAATATTTTTGGTCAGACTGAGTAAAGAGTTTTACCACTGCCTTTTCTATTTAGTAATTTTTTAACATATTGCAGTGTTTTCATAGTCCAGTCCAGACTCTTAGGGTCTGCACCCAAGCCATGGGACATGGAGAGAAAGAGAGGTCTTCAAGGAGAAAAGAGCTTACAAAAGTGCCTGATCCTGATCCAATCTTTTCCTCCTTAGAACTTTGGGCAGTTGTAGATGAAAGGGGGGAGGGGAGCGGAAATTACTACAGTTGATCTTCCATCTTGTAAAAATTCAACAGGAATAAAAACACATGCAGAACTATTTCAGCAGTTGCAAAATTTAGTAATTTCTTTCTAGAGCTGGAGTTAGAGTGTCCACAGAAATTATTTTCAGCCTAAAAGAGTTGAACTGCTAGACAATACAGGCAGAAGAAATCTGTTATTTAAGAGAGTGATTCAGAATGCAAAACTGATGTGAGTGCCTTGAGTTTTTCTCTGAGGGAATGTCTCTCTAAGGAGTATAGAAAGCCTTGGAAGACTTATCTCACTAAACTAAATTTGGGGTTTGATTTCTTTCCACTGGGAATGTTCTTAATATCAACAAGAGTATGAATTATTGATTAAACTTCCATCATTATCAGTATATTCCAATACCTCTCCTCCAAACTTCGACACTCTGAGAAATAATTTACTGAGAACATTATCTTTTGAGGCACTAGGACTTTAGTTTAGTGCAGCAAATCACATAAACATAAACCTTTTTTTAAGTAAACACTACTCATATATAAGGATTAGCACAATACAGTATTGTGCATAACACACTACATTGAATCAAGAGGGAAAACATTTAAAGCCTCCTAGAAAAAAGTCTTATAAAATGATATCATATATATATGTTATATATAACATTATAAAATGTTTACTTGAGAAATATATTTTTTGCTGTATCGAGGAACTCAATTTTGGACTGACTTGATTATCATCTTGTTCAATAGAGCTTTGAAACTTGTTATACATGTAAGAAGCAAGTACGATTTCACATGCTATCGCATTTATTTTCCAGATGACATACAAGAAAAACCCAGATATGAGGCAAAACTTTTTGAAATAATGTGCATGTTTGTAATCATCACTTTTAATCCAGCCTGATAAAGTCAAATCTGGATATTATGTATTTTAGCTGGATAATCATTTTTAAAATGGGGAAAACTCTTATCTGCATGACTTTTTTTAATTAAATCATTCACATTATCATGTGTAAATATCTGAAGACAGAGCAGTGACAGTAGCTTCAGATCTAAAATAGAAATTTAAACACACAGGCTGAGAAGAACTTATTTAATACCTTATGCTAAATGAAAATTTACTGACTTGATTTTTGTTGTTCACTTTCTACAAAATTAATGTTCAGTGCAGCTACAGTTGATATCTCATAAAATCTATTATAAAAGGTATCACTTAGAGCAACTGAGGGACTTTCCACCTTTCCTGAGATTCTACTGAAAGCAGACAGAATAAGATTGTTTGTTGAAAAACTATTATTTTTTTTTAAATAATGGTATTTCAGGTAGGAAAGGGAAGTGAAGATATGAGTTGCAGTTTGGGTAATGGAAAGAACAGAACTTGTAGAAGGCATTGGAAAGCAGTACCAAAGAGATAAAACACAAAACTAAAACACTAAAAAACCCCAACCATACAACTCACTTAATAAAGTGCAGTGTTTCTGAATAGTTCAGACTTCAAGTGATTAGATACTGAAAACAATGTTCAGAAGTATTTCTTTTCCCCATAACTTAATGACTTGGGGGGGCAGGGTGTTAGAGTTTTGAGAGAAGGTTTACACAGAATTTTAAACTTCTTGCATTGTTCTGTGTTTTGATGTGTGATGAGAATCTTAAATCAATGTTTTATTAATGTGTGGTAGTCATTGGCATGATATGCTTCTAGAGATAAATATCAGAGCCAATGTGTGTGACTGTTATCTTCATTCCTACATTTAGGATGTGTGATCTTTGGGAAATGCAATATTTTTTTTTTCTATTGCAAGTTTGATACTGTTCTCAGTGAGTTGAGAGAAATCAATCTTTTTTCTTGTTGGCTTTGAATACATAACACTGAAGCTTGGTAGTTTAGCTTTACCAAGAAGCTTTTCTTGCACAGAAAAATTTCCATTTCATATGCAGAATTATTTGTTTATGTGTTGTGTATGTCTGAACAACCATCCATGTTAGCAAGTGGACAAAGGTAAATCTGAAAATAAAGCAGAAGCGCCTAGATATGTTACACGATGGAAAACCATGTTGAGGTAAACCCATTTACAACACTAAAGATACCACAAAAAACACTTGTCATGTGGAAAGAAGTTAATGTGAGGGATTCTTCAAAGCCTCTGGAGGTTTTGAACTCTTTCCTACCCTTCATCCATATGAAGCTAAGATTTACAATTTTTGGGATGTGGGGAAAGAAAATAAAAAAGAAGGAAATAATTATGAGTGCTACTGAGAAAAAAATACTAAGGCACCAAAATGAGGGAAAATTCCCTATATTGATAACTGAATCCTTTCTAATTAATTTATTTTATTTTTTTCCCTTTCTCAGATGAGAATCCCAAGCTTTCCAAAATGACTGGCTATTTTGCTTATATGAAGAGCTCTTTTATTCTCTCTTCTTAGATCTGTTGAACAATGGATAAGCAACTAGATTTTCTTTGGAGCAGGGACTTGTATCAATTGCCTGACTACTAGGCCATCTAATAAATTTCTCTGACTCTTTCTATCTTTGCATATTTAGCAACTGCAGCAGGACATTCATAGTAACATAAGGTGTGACCATGACTTTCACTAGCACTTTAGAAGCTAAAGTCAACATACTCAAATGAATTAAAGAAGGAACCTCCTCACTCCCAAATTAACAGTCCAGTATTACGCTACAGCTTCATGATAGTACTTTTTAGTCCCTATAAATATCTGTCCAGCTAGCAACAAAGTAAGTATGTTTAGTATGGCAAAGAATATCACCATTTGAAGCTATCAGAATTTTATATTCATGTGCAATCCTTTTCCAGTTTCAGTAGCATATATAGATGTACCTAGACTGAAGAATTAGGATGACTTCTTGAGTTTCAGTGTCACTCAAGAAATCAAAAAAAGCTTTCCTTCCAACATAGGAAAGGATCAAACATGTCTCTGCCATTTCTGACTGATGTTTGTTTAATGTGTTCTTAAAGACCTCCAGTAATGAGGACTCTACAACTTCTCAGGCAATCTCTTTCTGAGTCTCACCAGCATTACAACTAGAAAGCCTTTTTCCTCATGTTTAATTTATAGGGATTTTTTTCCTGTAATTACTTTTATATTTTTTGTCTTTTCCACTGCAAATATGAAAAAAAAAAATAAATCTCAGGAGCCTTTTACATGCTTCAGAACAGTTATCATATCCCTCCTTGATTTTCTTTAGGATTACAATTCCAGATCATTCAGGCTTTTGTCAGACAGCATGTTTGGATCATTTTTATGAATCTCTCATCCAATTTGCTTAGTAAGTCTACATCTTTCTGTATTACTTTATCTGAGCCTTACCAATGATGAACAAAGCAGAAACATTACTTTATGTTCCTAAGTGCTGTACTGGTGTTTACACAGTCCAGCATGGCTTTTCAGCAGCATCGTTTCATTTATTGACTTGTTTACAGATTTGATCTGCTCTAACCATTGGATTCTATCTAGCTAATTTTTCACCATCTTGTGTTTGTTCAGAGTGTACCTTCCTACATACGGTATCTTGCTCAGAAACAGGTCTCTGCTCGGGGCAGGAGGCGAATCCCCTCCCGGCCTCCCTCACCTTCTGAGTTGCCCTTACATAACAGATATGGGGCTCTGGAACTCGAAGGCCAGGCAAATGAGGATGGGGATTGTCCTGGTTTCAGCTGGGATAGAGTTAATTTCCTTCACAGTAGCTACAATAGTGCTGTGTTTTGGATTTAGTACTAGAAGAATGTTGATAACACGTTGATGTTTTTAGTTGTTGCCAAGTAGTGCTCAGACTACTCAAGGACTTTTTGAGCTTCTCCTGCTTGCCCAGGTGCATAACAAGCTGGGAGGGAGCACAGCTAGGACAGCTAACCCAAACTGACCAAAGAGATATTCCATACTATATAAAGTCATGCTCGGGGGGGGTTAGCTAGTCGGTTGTTCGGTCGGTCGGTCGCGGGCAGAGTGGTTGCAGCTC
>NW_009259239.1:4356987-4365752 GCF_000687185.1 Egretta garzetta | reverse complement strand
GGGGAGTGATCGCTGCTCGGGACGGGCTGGGCATCGGTCAGCGGGTGGTGAGCAATTGCATTGTGCATCACTTGTTTTATATATATTCTGTATATTCTCTTACCATTATTATTATCACTATTGTTATTGTTCTCTCTTATTAAACTGTCTCTATCTCAACCCACGGCTCTTTCTTTTTTTTTCTTTTCTCCGGTTCTCTCCCCCATCCCACTGAGGGAGGGGGGGGAGTAAGCGAGTGGCTGCGTGGTGCTTAGTTGCCAGCCAGGTTAAACCACGACATCTATTCTGGCCATGCCTTTATCAAATTTCATCAGCCAGGTTCTTAAATGTCCTACAATGAAATTGCTAGTCAACTTGAATATGTTGAGTTTGTCTACCCAACCTCTAAAACCTGTTCTGTTTTTATCAGACCGAGGTCTTGTCCTTCTGCCACTGATAATAACTGTCATAACTGTCTGAGTTCAGTTAATTTTTTAAATAAAAAATGATGTGAAAAATGAGTTCATATCTTTGGCATCAATTTTCAGTAGCATTCCTTCTCCACTTAGTGGCAGGGGAGCCCAATTCTAGTTTTCCCTCCTGGTACTAATTTGCATCTAGTTATTGTTGTATCTTTGTGCCTCATTTGATTTTGTCTGTCAGAGCCTGTAGTAAATATTTGCATTAATCTTTTTTATCTTTGTAATTGAGTTGTATACTGAGCTCATCTTTTGGCCTGAATGCTCTTTTATTATACTTTTAAAACTTCTTCCAGATTTGTTTTCTTAGACTGATCCATTATTACAATTTGCAAATAAATGAACTAAGCTTATTAAAGTATATAATAGTCATAATAATTATTTTTCGACATAATTTTTCTTTCTGTATTAAGTTCCATGGAAGTTCTTAATTAATTATCACCATCATCCAAGTTACCATTCACATAGAAATTCTCAACCATGTCCTCCCAATTGGTACATTTGCTTTGCAGAAACAAGCTTTCCACCTAGTTGTCCTAACCACAATGAAGATCAAAACATGTTTCAAAAGTGCATTCCAAAGCTTGCTGGGCAGTCTGTTCTCTTCTCAGTACATATTTAGGTAAAGTTTTTTCTCTCCCCATCACCCTCTGCCTTCAGTGACTTTTGCCTTCAAGTTTAGAACTCATAAAGCTGGACATTGTATAGTAGTTTGGCTGACTGCCTTTTTTAGAGAGACCTGATATATGACATATTAGATGTTGGGAATAAGATGTATGTTGTATTTCCATCAAAGTTGCCATATCTTGTCACTGAGATGTATGGATCTGTAATATACAGGGCATGCCAACTAAAGGCTGAAACACCTAAACAGTCAGGCTGGAAAGTTGGAAAGTTTTATATTTTGGGATAGCTTATCCTAGATCTAACTGCAGTATAATCGCATACATAGGTGCTAACAAGACCACCATTTTTACAAATGTATTTTAAATGAAAGGTCTTTTGAGCTTTAAATTTTGTACGTATTTTCAGCTGTGTCATCTGGTCTAACAAAGGATATTTTTATTTTTTATATTTATATATACACACACACACACTACCTGTTAGTGGTACCTCCTCCTCCTTCTCCTTCTCCTCCTCCTATTAGTCCATTAGTTATTAATTAGGTGCTATATATAGGTGAAAAACATGCTGCATGTAAATATGCATTTTATGTTAACATCATTTTGGTTAGCTCAGACTTCAGTAGTGCACATTTTTATTGAAGAACAAACCCTAAAAAGAGGAAAGGGGAAAGAATATGAGAGGACAATAATTTAAATGTAGCCATAATCTAAAAGATTGTAAGACTTCAGATTGATCTTCACTATAGCTGCTAGGAATCTGCAGTTATTATCTGTCATTGTATACCATGTTAACCACCACCAGCACAAATAATATCTTCCTGATTAAGATCTGAATAAGACTGTGAATAGAAAGTTGGTGCCAAGGGAATAGAAAAAACTGTCAGCAAAGCTGGGACAAATATATTTCTTATGGAGAGAAAAACTAGTTTCTTAGGACCAGCTAATCTATGTGCCAGACAAATAGTTCACAAAAATAGGCTTAGCTTTCCC
Organism: Egretta garzetta; assembly: GCF_000687185.1. Lineage (NCBI taxonomy): Eukaryota > Metazoa > Chordata > Aves > Pelecaniformes > Ardeidae > Egretta > Egretta garzetta. Next base: position 4,363,678 of record NW_009259239.1, on the reverse strand, counting down.
TTGCTTCTGAATTTCCTGGTTTAGAGATGGATACTGGGTTCCTGGTGTGTTATCCTATGTTTAAGTGTTCCCAAATAAAATGACTATTCTGGCAGTAGGATGTGACCTCATTTGACACTGTTTTTGCCACACATATTTACCTGTTGTCATGCATCCTGTGCCTTAGCAGAAAGAAATGGGAAAGCAACTAAAACTAAAGTAGACCCAGTATTTCTTTTTATAGCTGAAAGAGAAAAATCAGTTGTATTGGGAAACTGAACCTAGCATGGAGATTGTGGCTTAATTCCCCTTCTGTAGGGGGACACATAGGTAACTTATGGCAGGGCAGTGCTTCCATTGCTCAATATACATTCTTACAAAAAGCCAAGAAAAAAGCACTTCATTGAGAGGTAAGAGATCTAAATTCAAATCTCTATCACAGTTTAATTCATACATCAAAATTAAGTTGCAGAAATAACTGGTCTTCTTGGTATACCAGTTTGAGATCTGCTGTGCTGGTGTGTACTCTTTCCTCCTTAATTTTTCTTTCTCCCTGGTGAAAAAAGATAAATTCCTCTGCTTTATTTCAAGTGACATAAAACAAATTTAAATACTTCAAAATTGTTTATGAAATAGGATCCTTATCCTCTGATCAGCTGTATAGGTTTCTCAAGATGATTGCTGTCTTTGTTAACCTCTTGGTTCTCTCATTATATTTTAGAAAAGGTTTATTTTCTGTATTATTTCCCAAGGATGACAATAATAAGAAATTTAAACAAAGAAAATCAAGAAAAGGGAATGGACTGCTCCCTGGCAAGTTGTTCTGGCACTAAATTTTTTAAAGAAGGCTTGACAAGAGGCATTCTTTACTACAGTAACCAGTGCCAAATCCTATCTGTTCTCAGGTCTGTGGTTGCAGTAAGAGGTAAGCTTTGGCAAGCTGACAAAAATTAAAGTAGTAGCAGAACAAATTCTTTTCTTAGACCCTTATCACTTCCAACTGGCAAGGAGTTGTAGTCCTAATGAGAAAACAGGATTTAAAAGTAATGAAGCTTCTTGGTTTCAGTTGTTTACTTTAAAAAGGTCTCATTCTGCAAAGTGCTTGTTTTCAGTTCCAAGTTTTAACAAGAACTGTATGTGTCACTGTAGGGTCAGTATCATTATTTAAAAAGATAAACTTTAAACGGTATTAGCTTTATAGAGGAAGATTATCTCAGTTCCTAAATTATCTCTGTTCATAAATCTTTATATTAAGTTATATAACAGTAAGAAGGGACATAAGCATGATTCAACCCCACCCTTTCTATCTTTAAAGGAAAATAAGTCTTTAGTTCTGTGGAAATATTAACATATTGGCACTAATAGAATCTATAATACAATTAATATAATGCACTAAAACTTGTAAAGGAATTTATTTAAACTCTCAAAATGGTTTGTTTTGATTTGAACAGCTATATTTAAAGATTGTTAACATTTTGTCTTCCTTAATATGGAAAAGAGCTAAAATTTCAAAATCAAAGAAGTTTGGCTTTGGTTTTTTTCTCATTTCCTCCTGTCTTTAACCAACTGATCTTTTATAAGACTTAAAGTTTCAGTGACAGCATACTGAAAAATAAACATGAAAAACCAACTGAGGATACTATTTTTAAAAACATTCCTCACCTTTGTCACTTTATGTTAACTTAAATGGATGTTGTTCATCTTGGCTTTACCAAGGCTTTTGACACTGACTTCCATAACATCCTCATAGACCTACCAACGAAATACAAATGAGATAAATGAACAGTACAGTGGAATAAAAACTGTCTGAACTGCTGGGCTCAAAGAGTTGTGATCAGCAGCATAAAGTCCATCTGAAAGCTAGACACTAGTTGGGTATACCAGAGATCAGTACTGGAGCTCGTACTGTTCAACATCTTCATTAATGGGTCCCATGATGTGATTAAGTGGATCCTCAGTAAGTTTCCAGATAAGACAAAACTGGAAGAGTGGCTAATACATTGGAGGGTCTGGCTGCCATTCAGAGGGACCTGGACAGGCTGGAACAATGGGCCAACAGGAACCTCATGGAATTGAGAAGAATAACCCAATGCCCTCATACACATTGTGGTTAACCATCTAGAAAGCAACTTAGTAGAGAACAACCTTGGGATGCTGGTGGACAAAAAGGTGACCATAAGCCAGAAATGTGCGCTTGCAGCAAAGAAAGCCATCAGCCTCCTGGGCTGTATTAGGTGAAGCGCTGCCAGCAGGTTGACTGAGGTGATCCTTCCCCTCTGCTTAGCCCTGGTTACACACATCTGGGTGCTGTGTCCAGTGCTGGGATACCCAGTATAAAAGAGACGTGGACATATAGGAGCACATCCAGTGAAGGGCTACTAAAATGATTAAGGGACTGAAGCTTCTGCCCCACAAGGAGAGGCTGAGAGCACTGGGACTGTTCTTCCTGGTAAGAGAAAGCTCAGGGAGGATCTTATCCATCTGTTTAAATACCTGATGGGTTAGCAAATAAGATGGAGCCAGATTCTTTTCAATGGTGCCCAATGACAGGATCAGAGGCAATGGGCATTTACTGAAACACTGGAATGTAAATACTTAAAAACTTAAACTTTAAAAAATGTTTACCATGAAGTTGATTAAACATTGGAACAGTTTGCCCAGAGAGGTGGTGGTATCCAAACTTGAAGAAATTAAAAACTCAGTTGGATACATTCCTGGGTAATGTCCTCTAACTGATCCTGCTTTAAGCAGGAGGGTTGGAACAGACGGTTTCTAGAGCTGCTTTTCAGCCTCAATGATTCTGTGATTCTGGGAGTCACAAGAATTAAACAATTTTGTTTTACCTATTTCAAATTAATTGTTACATTTACAGACTTACAAGGATTCTACCAGTGGGAAAAAAATTACTAAGTACCTTTTTCTTTCTTCATTTTTTTTTTTTATTGTTAGCAATATTTCTCTCTGTTTATTGAAGCTACATAATGTTTTACTTATATATACGTACGTACAGGATAACATGTACACCAACTATTCCAATCAACAGCTATTAATAAAAAAGCACAGAATTCTGTCATTGGATCTGTCATGAGGTAGTGCATACTAAGAAAGATATGTTTCACAAAAAAAAGGTTCTTGTCTATTCAGCATATCTAACATTATGAGTAAATATGTAGCATATGTGATTGTAGCGCTTATCCTGACGTGATTGTAAATGTGTTTTCAGAGTTCATATCAACTGGATCAAATAACTGCATAACAAAATGGTTTTTTTCTGATAAGCAATCTTCTGTAGAGCAATGTCTTCTGGCTGCTCAGACATCTGTAGGTGGGTTCAAAGAGACTGAAGAGATCTGTGCAGAATCACTTGCTGTGTTTATGCATTTGAAATTGGGATTGCAAAAGGGTGGGGATTTGTTAAGTGATAGCTGAGGAAAACACGGAGTATTTTTAAAAGGCTATGTTTAGATATCACTTGAGATTTCTTTTTATTGTGGAGCATGTGAATACATATGAATGATTACCACATTCTTTGTGTTTATTTTTTCCCTTTTCCCAAATATTTCTGGGTCTTTGTTTCCTAAAGCTTCTCAAATGCAAGTGAGACCAAAGCAAATTAAGTGCAACCTGGGTCATATTTTAATTTTAGGAATAGAATAAAATAAAATAAGCGCAGTCCTGACTGACAGACTCCTAACTTTCATCTGCTTATGCTCTAGATTGCAACTGTTACTGCTGCCGCTTGCAGCTAGTTGCGTGTGTATGCAACAGGTGGAAGAAAACTTGATATTCTCTGTATGTTTAGTACATAGTGGGAAGGAGAGAGGAGGGAGACTTTACCAACAAAATTGATTTTATTTCCCAAATGTTACGCCTATGATAGTGTTTTGTTTCAGTCGTAACCGTTTGGGGTACATATATATGCAAGTGAAATACAAAATGTTTTATTTTCATTTTTTCATTTAAGTGTTACAGAAGCTTACTAATTAAATTGGTAATTGTCTGTCACTAAAATAAGTTAGTTACAGAAACTTGTTTGTGTGAACTGATAAGCTAAAAAAGCTACTTTTCAGAAACTAGCTGCTGTCAACATTCTCTTGGTAGATAGAAAGTGACTAAGGATGGAAAGTTCACCATAAAAGCTGGTCTCTGAATTTTTCTGATCAGAATCCAAAATGCATCATGTTTAATTCCTAAGCCAAGGAACTAAAAAAATTATAATTTTTTTTAATGCTACCTTTTAAAAATACTTACAGATATATCTTAAAGTATTTAATTGTGCAAAATAATAGATTAGCACTGCCTGGCATCTTTGAAGATAATCTACCTCCTACTAAAATAATCAGAACTACATATTATACTAATAGGCAATATATAGGATCGTGAAAAAAAGGGGAAGAAACTTACACTTGTATCAGCCTTGCTATCTAAATATCTTGCAATTGCAACAGTAGGGGTTTATTTTCTTATATTTTCAATAATTTCTTTCTTAAACTAAATTAATATGTGTATTGTTCAGATGTTAATCTGGACACCAATTTAGTTGCATTAGAAACTCTTGGTAAGCATTATAAGCTAATAAATCATTTTTTTGCACTTACTGATTTCTTAGTGGATGAAATTATTAGATTTAAAGCAAAGAAATGCTAAAAAGCTTTGAGTATCTGAGTGCAATTGTATACTGCTAGATTAACCATACATGTGAAAACAGGTTTAATATTCATACTCAGTTTACTGAATTTAGGCAACCATATAAGCAACCAATTTAGATAGCCAGATTACTGAATAACTTTTGTTGAGCAAATATTTATTTATTTTCACTGAACGATGAAAATTATTCCTGAATTGTCTTTTTGCTCCTACCAGATATGCTGTGAAATATATAAGTTACAAGATTTAATAAGCCAACAATTTCCTGCTGTTTTTCCTAGAATCACAAACCTATCTTTAAAAAAAGCTAGTCGGAATAAAGAAAATCATAGATATGATTACCTCTATAATGTTTATGAATAAGGCTTCAGAATTCTATGTCAACACGAAAGTTCAGTTTCTGAGTCAAGGCCTCAGTATTTGTGCTGATTAACTGCAGTTCCCAGGAAGATGTTTTTTATTGGAAAAAATCTTTTGGGATTTCCTTTTATCTGTCTTGGGAACATGGAAGATTTTACTGAAGTATTTTATTCCTAATTAATTCCTAATAGAAAAGTGTGTTGAAAAGATATTAAATGATTTTTCAAAGCCATATACATCTTATATTCCATAACTACTGGCAAGAGATGAAGTGGAAAAACCTGTCACATATCATGAATATTATTGAGAAATCATTCCTACCTTAGTTGAGTGTTGCTCACATAGTCTAATTTGGAATAAGAGGATAAAACTTGTGTTCCTTGTTCTGGGTTACCAGGAGATATTATTTTGTTGGTAAGTTTATTCTCCTCTTTCATAACATCTTTCTTCCAGGCCTCTTGGGCTTTTTACCTAAGACATGCTCTGCTACTGCAAGGACTTTGGGCTTCATAAATGTGTTCTCTGGACTTTCCCTGTAGCATTCTGGGTTTCTTAAGATTTTTGGTCTAGGCTTAAAATCTGTAAGAGTTTATTGGAATCAGTATCACAATGTGACTATGGAGAATAAAATTAATTTGAGACTTCTGTGTGTAGTACATACTAGATGACTAGATTTTTGCTAAACTGGACTTGATAGCCTGAGTGATATCTTCTTCTCTTACATTCTACAGCAAGAAAAATGAAAAATCAAAGCTTAAAATATTTGGTAGTACAGTAAGTAAAATTAATTCTTTTTTTTTTTTTTTTTTTTAATTGAAATGTGGAAATCCTTTTCAGGAAAGGGGAAGTGTTATAACATGATTTTATTCTAAGTGTTACTGTTCTATTGTGTGGATGCATGTATGTATGTATATAGATGAAGGTGTATCTCTCTGCATTTAGAACATTTATATTAAATCTTTAATTCTTGTTTGTGCAAAAGATAAGAATTTCTGTGCAAGGTTCAGACACACTATGAAGGTGGGGATTAAACCAATGAGACCACCATAGTATATGGCAGATTTCAATCATCTGGTAGATAAGTGAACACATGCTTTAATATCATTCTGGTACATGCTACATGGGAAGAGTACTTTGTACAACAAAAGTTATTAAGGTAGCAAAGAAATGACTAACCTCTTACACAGCATAAAAATTGTAGGATGAAGCATGTATATGCATGTGTACATAAAATTGTGGTCACTCCTGTATATTTCAGGGCTGGGGTTCCCTTCCTGCAGAAGAAGAAAATAGTAAGTTCCACTTTAGCATGCGTTTGTATGTATGTGGTGCATAACACAATACATTACAATTTCATATAAAGTTTAGTTCACTGTAAAGTAAATATTTTAGGTATCAATGTTCTTGGCTCTCTGGAATGAAATTATATTGGGTTTGTGTGGCAAGGTCTTGGTAGTGTGGGGGGGTACAGGGGTGGCTTCTGTGAGAAGCTGCTAGAAGTCTTCCCTGTGTCCGCTGCTGGCCAAGGCCAAGCCAACCAGCGACAGTGGAAGCGCCTCTGGGATAACGTACTTAAGAAGGAAAAATAGCTGGCTGTGGCTCAGTAGCTGGAGAGAGAAGAGAAGTGAGAGGATGCAAGAGAAAACAGCCCTGCAGACACCAAGGTCAGTGAAGAAGGAGGGGGAGGAGGTACTCCAGGCGCCAG
>NW_009259239.1:4343528-4356587 GCF_000687185.1 Egretta garzetta | reverse complement strand
CTGCGCCTGAGGGACTGCGCCCCGTGGAAATTATGGACCCATGCGTGAGCAGTTTGTGAAGAACTGTAGCCCATGGGAAGATCTCACATTGGAGAAGTTTGTGGAGGACTGTCTCCCGTGAGAGGGACCCCATGCGTGAGCAGGGGAAGGGTCCTCTCCGGAGGAAGAAGAAGCGGAAGAGACAATGTGTGATGAACTGACCCCAACTCCCATTCCCACCCCCCTGTGCCACTGGGGGGGAGTAGGTAGAGAAACTGGGAGTGAAGTTGAGCACAGGAAGAAAGGAGGGGTGGGGGGAAGGTGTTTTAAGATTCATCAGTTTTTCTCCTCTCCTTCTCTCATTTTGATTGATAATAGATTAAATTAATTTTACCAAGTTGAGTCTGATTTGCCCGTGATGGTAACTGACAAATGATCTCTCCTTGTCCTTATCTTGACCCACGAGCCCTTTGGTTTACTTTTCTCTCCTCTGTCTGGTTAAATAGGAGAGTGATAGAGTGGCTTTGGTGGGCCCCTGGCCTTCAGCCAGGGTCAAACCACCACAGAAATATATAGCAGACCTTAGGCATTGTGGAAGATAAATTTTAAAAAAAATTGCAACAGTTGAATCTCTTTAATCATCATGTTGATACCTGAATGAAGATTGGTGTAAGAGAGTATGATGGCAACAGTTACATATGTATGTGTCCCAGACTGAGCTGTTAGAAATGTTCTGGGAAGGGAAGGGTAAAAGATCATGGTGACACCTTGCTCCCTCATACCCCAGAATTTTTTGACTCCATTGTACTACAGGTCTGCAGAAACCTCAGTTCTACTACACAAAATCCCTCACAGTCTCAGGACCATCGAAGAAGACTAAGCCTCCAACTCTTAGAGGCTTTCAGTCTCCCTAAGACTTCTGAAACCTAGAGATCTGTCCTGCCTACTGCTTACTGCAGGTCTTGTCATCTTCTCTGCTCCTTCCAAACTGTCAGCTGTCAGCCTCCCACTATCTGCTTTCCACCTTTCCCACATCTGTTTCCACACTGAAACCTTACATGTGTTCCCTACAAACCACATCATTTTTTTCTGTAACAGGGATAAAATAAAATAAAATAAAATATAAAATAAAATAAAGTCTTAATACAGACTACAATAATCAAAATAAAAAATTCTAGATGAGTAGGGCTCTGGGGCAGCTAAAAGTGACTGAGTTTCTAAAGAGACAGGAGCATTAGGGACCACCTTGATTTACTGCATACTCTAAGAGGCAGCCGCATAGAGCATCCTCATAGTAACAGGAGAGCTCTTCTAAAGCAAGATTTTTCAGAAAGCCACTTCCACCCACTCAGACACCCCTTTGGAGTGATCAAGTAAATTAGTTGGCCATATTATTACTGAAAATTGGTGCTTTAATAATTTTACAGAACATTTTAGGTTATCTGATAAAATTACCTCTTTTCAACTCCCAGTGCATCTTTTTGCAGGTATGTTTTCAGAGCAAAAGCACAATATAAGTTAGTGCTTAGAAAAGTTACCAAGTAATTTTAGCTACAAATTAAAGAAATCACATTATAAAAATTATAATGATCTAATTGTGTCATCACACAATCATTCTGAAGGTTTTTAACTGGAAATATTTCACTGCTGTGGTTTTCAGAGGCACTTTGCAAATTAAATCAGAATTTCTGAAGGAATAAGGAACTGCAGAATGAAACTAGAAAGGAAATCTAGGAGAGGGTAGGCCCAGGAATTCACACATGAGTTTAGCCATCCAAGAAAATATACAAGAACTGTATCTTAAAACTGTAAAAACCTGCTTTGTACCGAGGCATTAAGGGTGCTCTTACAATCAGTTACCACAAGAGTTGCGGGTGTGGCAACAAACAGTGAATGAACATCTTAAGCCAATGTACTGATTTACAAAGTGATCACATAAATTCACCTAAATGTTGTGGAAACAAATACCATGCGTGGTTGTGAGAGGTTTCAAAAGAACTTGTAAGACATAGAAACCCTTTTAAGAAATCCGGTTCTGGTAAAAATGAGACTGATGCTGCTGTGTAAGTCTTTCAAAACACTTAGATGCAGATGACTAGAGCAACTATTAGCTGTTTCTTGTATTTGCTGACAGATATATTTCATTGTGGAAATACTATATATTGACAAACTGGTGACAAATCCACCGAAACCTGAAACTCTTTGACTGACAGCTTGTTTCAGTAGTGGATGGAGGTCATTGGGAATGTGGAGGAAGATATGGTGGAGGACTTGCTATCCTTCTGCTAACTTACAACTGTTTGTTCATAAATTCATTAATTGCTCAGTCTCTAAGAAATATATTTTCCTTATATTTCCAATTTATGGATCAACTAGGCTTTTTTCACTACAGTTGTAGCCCATCAAATTATTTTAGAGTTTCCAAGGGAGACAGAATTGTTAATGAATGGGATGTGGGAGAGCCAGATTTTCTTCTCTGCTGATTAAGAATCTGATCCAAAGCCTATTTTGCATGGGATGTTGGACCATTGACTTCAACGCCCTTTAGATCTGACTTTGAATTCTTTTTTTGTTCCTCCACTCGTCATCTACTTATTCTGTATTTGACACATTTTAAAAAAAATTCCTGCCTTGTTCACATAGAGATCAAGCTGCCTAGAGATCTTGTTTTATCAGGGCATATAGTCTCATTATGTGTCTGTGTAGTGCCTAAGACAACAAAATAAGAACTGTAACAACAGTTGCAACAGTCAATTTAAAAAGTTATTTTATTTGGCTGAAGATTTTGGGTAATGCAGTAACATAAACAGATGGTCTTGCCACAGAATGTAATTTTATTGTGCTACCTTTACCTGATGGCCTGAGTCTGTGTAAATCCTTGTAAAATATCTGAGATTGTGACATTAGTGTTGTTTGCTAATTTTTATTAAAGCATTATTTAGATGTTTCAACTGCAGAAACTCTATTATACTAGGAACAACACAAACAAGAATGTGGTGTCTTTGTTCAGAACAGTGTATAGTTGACTAAGATAAGATGAACAAAAATATGCAGAGAAAAACCTAAGCAAGAAAACATGAAAGCCAGAAGTAAAGCCCTATCTGCTGGAACATACTCCATCTCATTTGCTTTTTTTGTTTTCAGGCCAAATATTGTTAAGTATGCTACCGTAAACATTCATTATATTCATACTAGTGATAATAACAATGGATTTTATTTTTGTAAAGTTTCAGCAAAACAGTAATAATTTTTAAGTTAGTCAGATATGAAAAATGGTTTTCCTTTTATTGTAGAAACTTACATTCAGGTAACTGAAAAATTATTGTAGCAAGAAACTTTAACTTAGCTCATTTTGTGCATCTCCTTAAGAAGGTAGTCTTCAGATTTAAAAGATTAATCCAGACATTTTTCAGGCCATTATGAGAAACATTTAATGTTGCCAATTTCCCACATGTGCAGTAAGATCTTTAATCATGCTTTCTAGTTTGAGATGTGAGGTTGGACTTCAGAGCTTAGAACTGTAAAACTTTGGACTCTACCAACTTTCTTCTCACTTTTGGCTGGTTATTAAAAAGGAGTTCAGCTCAAGAGAGAAACTTGACTGAATCCCTCTGACACAAGTTTCAGAACTGACATGCAACCATAGCCAGGTATTCTAAATATCTCAAAATCCTTTGTGGATCCAATGGGGCATATATTTTCAAAAACTGTCTTTGGATGTCTCAGATCAGACATGAATCATGTGGTACCCTGTTACGTATTGTCCACTTTCACTACAAAAGGTTATCAATCTGTACTTGGTATAAGCTTCCTTGTCTATGCTTGGCATGATTACCAGTATAGAGTTTACCAAGAAAGTTTGTACTACTACTGAGTAGTATCAGACACAATTGTCTGTGTGTCTGTTTAGTAAAATTCTTCAAACTATCTTTCAAGAGTCTCAAAGTTAAAGGAATTATTGTTGTGCAAGAAACTGACCACTTTCAACAAACCCTTTTCTCAGTTTCATGGAGTCATAGAAAATCATGGGTTGAAAGGGATCTGTGAAATTCATCTAGTCCAAACCTTTGCTCTGAGCAGGGCCAAGTCAGAGGAGGTTGCACATGGCCTTGGGCAGTCAAGTTTTGAGTATCTTCAAAGAGCAGGATTCCATAGCCTCACTAGGCACACTGCTACAAGCTTTGACCAAGTTCACAATGAATAGTTTTTCCGAGCTAGAATATCTGTTTTGGCAACTTTTGCCATTGGTTTTTGTACTTTCATGGTGTACATCCAAGAAGGAGCTAATTAGAGTGGGTCCAGAGGAGGATCACAAAAATATCAGAGGGAGGCTGAGAAAATTGGGGTTGTTCAGCCTGAAGAAGCGGAGGCTCTGGGGAGACCTTGTTGTGGCCTTCCAATACTTGAAGGGGGCTTATAAGAAAGATGGGGACAGACTTTTTACCAGGGCCTGTAGTGACAGGACAAGGGGCAATGGTTTTAAACTAAAAAAGGGTGGATTTAAATTGGACATAAGGAAGAAATTTTTTATGATAATTGTGAGGAGACACTGGAACAGGTTGCCCAGGGAAGATATGGATGCCCCTTCATCAAAGTGTTCCAACTCAGGTTGGATGTAGCTTTGGGCAACCTGATCTAGTGGAAGTTGTACCTGCCCGTGTCAGGGGGTTGGACTAGATGATGATTAAATGTCCCTTCTACCCAAACCATACTGTGATTCTGTAATATGTCCACTATACCTGCCATTAGATAGCTGTCTGCAGTAGGATCCCACCTTATCTGCCTCCTTAAGGCTAGGAATAAAGCCTACTTTCTCCAGTCTTTTTGAAGATTTTGTGTCCAGTGTATTTCAAATTGCCCTTTCTTGTGGCTTCTCTATTTCTATGATATCCTTTTGAAAATAAATGACCAGAACTTCCCAGGGCATACTTTGAGTCACTTCACCTTGCACATTATTTGAATGTCATAATATTTTATGGAATTTGCATTCACTGTATGATCTATATTATTTTTATTTAATATTTGAAACATTTTATTTTTTTCTACTTTAGATTATTTTCTTCTGTTGGATATTTTAAAGCACCTATTTATTAAATCGTGCTTTTTCACTTTTTGAGTTCCTATAGTCTATTTTATCTTCTGAACATTTAATCTGATGAACCATTTCTTATTTCATTGATCACTTAGTATTTCACTGTCCTTTATAATACTGTCTGTTCCCACTTTTAGGCATATTTACTTCCCACTTTGAGGCATATTTACTTCATATTCCTTCTTTCAGTTAATTTTTCTTGGCCAGTATCCTCCTTTCTGCCATTCTGATGAGAAGATAAAGGTCTGCATTAACAAAAATGCAATGCTTCTAGATCTGCATAGCATGAGAGAGCAGAATCTGTCACCCTTTATCATAATACTTCCTCATGGCTGTATACTAATTATCATCTGATCTTAAAGCACAACAGTATGCTTTCACAGTCTGATTCATCTTGGCTCTTTCTTAATTACTAACATCTGATCCAGTACTATTGCCCATTACAAATTCAATTAATATGATCAATCACCTTTGAAAATGCCAATAATAGCTGAAAATGTTGCACATCGCATGAGACATTTGAAACTTTGTGGCCTTCATACTGTTTGATTTATGTCATTTTACAGTCCTTGAATTTTAGCTTGTGTGTTACATTTACTCAAACATAGACTATTAGATTGAGCCCAATGGAAAATTATACCTTTTTACACTTTGAATAATATATTATCTTCATATACAAATTTGAAACACACGAACTGGTATTTCAAGTATTGTTTAGAGAGTGCTTATTTTAATACCTCAAAGTGTTAGTTCCTAAATCTATTTATCTGAGCTTTAGCAGGGAGGTTGGACTAGATGATCTCCCGAGGTCCCTTCCAACCCTTGTGATTCTGTGATTCTGTGAATAATGTGACAATAGTTAATGTTTTATATTTTATAAATCAACCCAATAGCTATCCATGATAACATCAGATCTGATTTGGACTTTGAATGACTGGGTGTCTGAGACAGATTTAAGCTGCTTATGTACCTCTGCCTGATAATCTAGAAATTAAACTAGTGTCTCTACAGTTGGTGAGTCATTTAAAGTTTTTTTTCAGGACTAACAATAGAAAAGTAAAATTTTATAATATAGTGTGAAGTCTGAGATAGGAAATGCTTCTGTCCAAGGAGACATATGATGAAAAAGCATGAACAGATCTGAATAGAATTTTCAAAGAAAATTCTTCATTTTCTTTTTTATTTTTTCTATTATATTTTCTTGGCTGAATTTCAGTCTCAGCTCATTTTATTTGTAGTCATCATCAGTACTGTGAATTTGCTCTTGTCTGTAGACCTTTTTATTGTATTAGACTTCCATTACACCTGCTATTTTAAAACATCTTTTAGCAAAGAAAGAAGGCATATGTCAAGCTTAGCATGTCTAGCCTTGTTTTACTATCAAGTACAAAATGAATTCATAAGAACAAGACAACAAAAAACCTACATCTACTGTACAATAAACACGCTCCCACCACCCAGACTGAATTTGGAAAAATATTACTTGGGAGACCTTTTCAATCAATCCAAACAATCAAAACCCTATTAACCTCTACTGTTTGTCCTTCCTGTGGCTGGCTTTTGTTAATCAGAAATATTTCTGTTGAGCCATTGCTTCTTATTATCTTTGCAGAAATTTAATCAAAAGAAATATGTACAGTTAAAACTGGGCAAATACTTAAAAGTAATGTGAATCACGATCAGTAATGAGTGACTCATGCAATATTAATTAATTGTGGTAGGACAAAGTAGATGTGTTTAAAGGTATACAAGCAGAAACTAATAGTGGAAAGCTGTTATATATAAAAAAAAGAGTTTGAATTTGGAAGTGGAGTTATCTTTAAGTCTACTGCAAACACAGGGTGGTAAATGAAACTCCCTGTCTCACATCCTTCTCACATTCTTGTGCACATCAAAAGCAGGACTGAACAAATTGTCTGAGAGAATATTAACTACTTGGAAAGATGAGAAAAAAAAGAAGGTAAACAGGACTGAACACTTGTGGCAGATCTGAGGACAATAACCTGTTAAGATAGATAGGCAGCAACCATTCACTCTGCATTGTTAGCGAAAACGTGTGTTCAAGTTGGCCTAGATGCATATTTAAGACTTCAAAAGGGTAAAGTCATGGACATCACAAAGGATCATTAATTGCTGGTGCCATAGCTAGCAAAGAAGACATGGCTAAAGGATCTCAGGCAGGACATGAGACCTCACCTTGACAACTTTTGGCAGTGGCAAAAGAAGAAGGCAGTCACAGCATTTTCTGATTTGTCTTTGTGGGTTGAGATAGTATGATCCAGTTGATGTACATAAATCTACCTTGAACTGAATGTTTCTCAACTGCACTTTGTAAACTGAGTCATCATCAATATCGACAACATCACAAAAAAAGAGTGCAGACAACTTAAAAAATTAAACATGGCAAATAATATTATTTTCCAGCCTTTCCTCCAACAGAATCATGTTGCAGCAATTGACTAAAAGTCCCCTTCTTGCACAGAGCTCTTGCAGTTGTTAAGGAAACCAAGAGAACATATATGCATTTGCTCCTAGTGTACAAAGATTGATATATTGCAAGTCTCTTGTTAAACCAAAATAGTAAATGTCAGGAAAGGATAAAAATTCACAGTGACAAATCATAACCAGAAAGAAAAAAGGTATTAAAGTTCTGTATGATTATAAATCAGTTTAAAAAAAAAAAAAAAAAAAAAAAGTAATTTTCACAGGACCAACAGTATAGGTTGCTTCAATCTTGTGCCCTCCTGTTTTGGGTTTGCATCCCAATGCCAGACAGCTCCAAGGTGGACCCACTGCTGGCCAAGGCCAAGCCCATCAGGGATGGTGGTAGCGCCTCTGGGATAATGTATTTAAGAAGGTAAAAAACATGCTGCACAAAGGTAGCTGGAGAGAGAAGAGAAGTGAGAGGATGCAAGAGAAAACAGCCCTGCAGACACCAAGGTCAGTGAAGAAGGAGGGGGAGGAGGTGCTCCAGGCGCCAGAGCAGAGATTCCCCTGCAGCCCGTGGTGAAGACCATGGTGAGGCAGGCTGTCCCCCTGCAGTCCATGGAGGTCCACAGTGGAGGAGATCTCCACCTGTAGCCCGTGGAGGACCCCACGCTGGAGTGGGTGGATGCCCAAAGGAAGGAGGCTGTGACCCCATGGGAAGTCTGCGCCAGATCAGGTTCCTGGCAAGCCATTGCAGACCTGTGCGGGGAGGAGCCCATGCTGAAGCAGGTTTGCTGGCAGAACTTGTGACCCCACAGGGGATCCATGCTGGAGCAGTCTGCTCCTGAGGGACTGCGCCCCGTGGAAATTATGGACCCATGCTGGAGCAGTTTGTGAAGAACTGTAGCCCATGGGAAGATCTCACATTGGAGAAGTTTGTGGAGGACTGTCTCCCGTGAGAGGGACCCCATGCGTGAGCAGGGGAAGGGTCCTCTCCGGAGGAAGAAGAAGCGGAAGAGACAATGTGTGATGAACTGACCCCAACTCCCATTCCCATCCCCCTGTGCCACTGGGGGGGAGTAGGTAGAGAAACTGGGAGTGAAGTTGAGCCCAGGAAGAAAGGAGGGGTGGGGGGAAGGTGTTTTAAGATTCATCAGTTTTTCTCCTCTCCTTCTCTCATTTTGATTGATAATAGATTAAATTAATTTTACCAAGTTGAGTCTGATTTGCCCGTGATGGTAACTGACAAATGATCTCTCCTTGTCCTTATCTTGACCCACGAGCCCTTTGGTTTACTTTTCTCTCCTCTGTCTGGTTAAATAGGAGAGTGATAGAGTGGCTTTGGTGGGCCCCTGGCCTTCAGCCAGGGTCAAACCACCACAGAAATATATAGCAGACCTTAGGCATTGTGGAAGATAAATTTTAAAAAAAATTGCAACAGTTGAATCTCTTTAATCATCATGTTGATACCTGAATGAAGATCGGTGTAAGAGAGTATGATGGCAACAGTTACATATGTATGTGTCCCAGACTGAGCTGTTAGAAATGTTCTGGGAAGGGAAGGGTAAAAGATCATGGTGACACCTTGCTCCCTCATACCCCAGAATTTTTTGACTCCATTGTACTACAGGTCTGCAGAAACCTCAGTTCTACTACACAAAATCCCTCACAGTCTCAGGACCATCGAAGAAGACTAAGCCTCCAACTCTTAGAGGCTTTCAGTCTCCCTAAGACTTCTGAAACCTAGAGATCTGTCCTGCCTACTGCTTACTGCAGGTCTTGTCATCTTCTCTGCTCCTTCCAAACTGTCAGCTGTCAGCCTCCCACTATCTGCTTTCCACCTTTCCCACATCTGTTTCCACACTGAAACCTTACATGTGTTCCCTACAAACCACATCATTTTTTTCTGTAACAGGGATAAAATAAAATAAAATAAAATATAAAATAAAATAAAGTCTTAATACAGACTACAATAATCAAAATAAAAAATTCTAGATGAGTAGGGCTCTGGGGCAGCTAAAAGTGACTGAGTTTCTAAAGAGACAGGAGCATTAGGGACCACCTTGATTTACTGCATACTCTAAGAGGCAGCCGCATAGAGCATCCTCATAGTAACAGGAGAGCTCTTCTAAAGCAAGATTTTTCAGAAAGCCACTTCCACCCACTCAGACACCCCTTTGGAGTGATCAAGCAAATTAGTTGGCCATATTATTACTGAAAATTGGTGCTTTAATAATTTTACAGAACATTTTAGGTTATCTGATAAAATTACCTCTTTTCAACTCCCAGTGCATCTTTTTGCAGGTATGTTTTCAGAGCAAAAGCACAATATAAGTTAGTGCTTAGAAAAGTTACCAAGTAATTTTAGCTACAAATTAAAGAAATCACATTATAAAAATTATAATGATCTAATTGTGTCATCACACAATCATTCTGAAGGTTTTTAACTGGAAATATTTCACTGCTGTGGTTTTCAGAGGCACTTTGCAAATTAAATCAGAATTTCTGAAGGAATAAGGAACTGCAGAATGAAACTAGAAAGGAAATCTAGGAGAGGGTAGGCCCAGGAATTCACACATGAGTTTAGCCATCCAAGAAAATATACAAGAACTGTATCTTAAAACTGTAAAAACCTGCTTTGTACCGAGGCATTAAGGGTGCTCTTACAATCAGTTACCACAAGAGTTGCGGGTGTGGCAACAAACAGTGAATGAACATCTTAAGCCAATGTACTGATTTACAAAGTGATCACATAAATTCACCTAAATGTTGTGGAAACAAATACCATGCGTGGTTGTGAGAGGTTTCAAAAGAACTTGTAAGACATAGAAACCCTTTTAAGAAATCCGGTTCTGGTAAAAATGAGACTGATGCTGCTGTGTAAGTCTTTCAAAACACTTAGATGCAGATGACTAGAGCAACTATTAGCTGTTTCTTGTATTTGCTGACAGATATATTTCATTGTGGAAATACTATATATTGACAAACTGGTGACAAATCCACCGAAACCTGAAACTCTTTGACTGACAGCTTGTTTCAGTAGTGGATGGAGGTCATTGGGAATGTGGAGGAAGATATGGTGGAGGACTTGCTATCCTTCTGCTAACTTACAACTGTTTGTTCATAAATTCATTAATTGCTCAGTCTCTAAGAAATATATTTTCCTTATATTTCCAATTTATGGATCAACTAGGCTTTTTTCACTACAGTTGTAGCCCATCAAATTATTTTAGAGTTTCCAAGGGAGACAGAATTGTTAATGAATGGGATGTGGGAGAGCCAGATTTTCTTCTCTGCTGATTAAGAATCTGATCCAAAGCCTATTTTGCATGGGATGTTGGACCATTGACTTCAACGCCCTTTAGATCTGACTTTGAATTCTTTTTTTGTTCCTCCACTCGTCATCTACTTATTCTGTATTTGACACATTTTAAAAAAAATTCCTGCCTTGTTCACATAGAGATCAAGCTGCCTAGAGATCTTGTTTTATCAGGGCATATAGTCTCATTATGTGTCTGTGTAGTGCCTAAGACAACAAAATAAGAACTGTAACAACAGTTGCAACAGTCAATTTAAAAAGTTATTTTATTTGGCTGAAGATTTTGGGTAATGCAGTAACATAAACAGATGGTCTTGCCACAGAATGTAATTTTATTGTGCTACCTTTACCTGATGGCCTGAGTCTGTGTAAATCCTTGTAAAATATCTGAGATTGTGACATTAGTGTTGTTTGCTAATTTTTATTAAAGCATTATTTAGATGTTTCAACTGCAGAAACTCTATTATACTAGGAACAACACAAACAAGAATGTGGTGTCTTTGTTCAGAACAGTGTATAGTTGACTAAGATAAGATGAACAAAAATATGCAGAGAAAAACCTAAGCAAGAAAACATGAAAGCCAGAAGTAAAGCCCTATCTGCTGGAACATACTCCATCTCATTTGCTTTTTTTGTTTTCAGGCCAAATATTGTTAAGTATGCTACCGTAAACATTCATTATATTCATACTAGTGATAATAACAATGGATTTTATTTTTGTAAAGTTTCAGCAAAACAGTAATAATTTTTAAGTTAGTCAGATATGAAAAATGGTTTTCCTTTTATTGTAGAAACTTACATTCAGGTAACTGAAAAATTATTGTAGCAAGAAACTTTAACTTAGCTCATTTTGTGCATCTCCTTAAGAAGGTAGTCTTCAGATTTAAAAGATTAATCCAGACATTTTTCAGGCCATTATGAGAAACATTTAATGTTGCCAATTTCCCACATGTGCAGTAAGATCTTTAATCATGCTTTCTAGTTTGAGATGTGAGGTTGGACTTCAGAGCTTAGAACTGTAAAACTTTGGACTCTACCAACTTTCTTCTCACTTTTGGCTGGTTATTAAAAAGGAGTTCAGCTCAAGAGAGAAACTTGACTGAATCCCTCTGACACAAGTTTCAGAACTGACATGCAACCATAGCCAGGTATTCTAAATATCTCAAAATCCTTTGTGGATCCAATGGGGCATATATTTTCAAAAACTGTCTTTGGATGTCTCAGATCAGACATGAATCATGTGATACCCTGTTACGTATTGTCCACTTTCACTACAAAAGGTTATCAATCTGTACTTGGTATAAGCTTCCTTGTCTATGCTTGGCATGATTACCAATATAGAGTTTACCAAGAAAGTTTGTACTACTACTGAGTAGTATCAGACACAATTGTCTGTGTGTCTGTTTAGTAAAATTCTTCAAACTATCTTTCAAGAGTCTCAAAGTTAAAGGAATTATTGTTGTGCAAGAAACTGACCACTTTCAACAAACCCTTTTCTCAGTTTCATGGAGTCATAGAAAATCATGGGTTGAAAGGGATCTGTGAAATTCATCTAGTCCAAACCTTTGCTCTGAGCAGGGCCAAGTCAGAGGAGGTTGCACATGGCCTTGGGCAGTCAAGTTTTGAGTATCTTCAAAGAGCAGGATTCCATAGCCTCACTAGGCACACTGCTACAAGCTTTGACCAAGTTCACAATGAATAGTTTTTCCGAGCTAGAATATCTGTTTTGGCAACTTTTGCCATTGGTTTTTGTACTTTCATGGTGTACATCCAAGAAGGAGCTAATTAGAGTGGGTCCAGAGGAGGATCACAAAAATATCAGAGGGAGGCTGAGAAAATTGGGGTTGTTCAGCCTGAAGAAGCGGAGGCTCTGGGGAGACCTTGTTGTGGCCTTCCAATACTTGCTAATTAGAGTGGGTCCAGAGGAGGATCACAAAAATATCAGAGGGAGGCTGAGAAAATTGGGGTTGTTCAGCCTGAAGAAGCGGAGGCTCTGGGGAGACCTTGTTGTGGCCTTCCAATACTTGAAGGGGGCTTATAAGAAAGATGGGGACAGACTTTTTACCAGGGCCTGTAGTGACAGGACAAGGGGCAATGGTTTTAAACTAAAAAAGGGTGGATTTAAATTGGACATAAGGAAGAAATTTTTTATGATAATTGTGAGGAGACACTGGAACAGGTTGCCCAGGGAAGATATGGATGGCCCTTCATCAAAGGGTTCCAACTCAGGGTGGATGGAGGC
>NW_009259239.1:4306155-4339492 GCF_000687185.1 Egretta garzetta | reverse complement strand
ATGGTGAGAGGAGCCCAGGCTGGGGCAGGTTTGCTGGCCGGGCTGGTGACCATGTGGGGACCCACGCTGGAGCCATCTGCTCCTGAGGGACTGCACCGCATGGGAAGGAGGGACCCATGCTGGAGCAGCTGGTGAAGAACTGCAGCCTGTGGGAGGGACCCCAGGCTGGAGCAGGGGAAGAGGGTGAGGAGTCCTCCCCTGAGGAGGAAGGAGCGACAGAGACAGTGTGTGATGAACTGACCCCAACCCCCATTCCCCATCCCCCTTTGCTGCTTGAGGGGAGGAGGGAGAGAAAAATGGGGAGTGAAGTTGAGCCTGGAAAGAAGGGAGGGGTGGAGGGAAGGTGTTTTGAGATTCAGGGTTTTTTTATCCTCTCCTACTGCAATTTGATTGGTAATAAATTAAACTTATTTCCCCAAGTCGAGTCTGTTCTGCCCATGACAGTAACTGGTGAATGATATCTCCCTGCCCTTATCTCAACCCAAGAGCCTTTTGATATATTTTTCTCTCCCCTGTTCCGTTGAAGAGGAAAGTGATAGAATGGCTTTGGTGGGCACCTGGCATCCAGACAGAGTCAACGCCCACCTCCAGATTCTAGTTTTATTCTATAACACAGGTTGCATTCTTCAGAAAATCCCCTTCTAACTCACACAGCGCTTTCCAGGTGTCATATGAATTTCAATGCAGATTCAAAGATATAATATACATGTTGCAAAAAGACTGTTTCGTCTTGTCCCAGCTTTACTCCTGGGAGGGCCTAGAGATCAGCAGAGAGCTGCTCTGTAGGTTCCACCTGCACTTGCAATTGTGATTTCTTCTTGGGAGGTATGTGTCAGCAGGCTTTCTATGTTACAGAAGAAGAATTGAATATCAAGCTGAGGGGATGGAATTTGTGCATAACTTCAGCTGACTTTTGTTAGTGTTGCTCACCGCAGATGCCTAAGGAAAACTTTTCATGTGAGAAGGTGATCATTTCTACTTCAGCCTAATGACATAACAAACCTTTGCCTGAAATACTGATTATTTCCCATTCCTTACACACTGTAATTACCATTTTATCTGTAAAATAATATTTGTTTTCAAAATTCTGTTACTCTCATGAAATATAGCAACAAATAATGATTCTACTGTATCTTTTTAAGGCTTATAAAATGATACAATAGAGTAATGTTCAAAATCAATGAAAGACAAAATATTCTTTCTGAACAGTGGACATAAGAGGAAAAATGTGAGATATTATTTCATAATCTTATTTATAATTGAATTTTCAACTTTTTCTGCTTTGACATTAGTATTATTGCCATTGCTATATAACAGAAGTATGCATATTGAGAGCAGTGAAAACCACTTCATAAGCCATGTTATATATTGCTTTCTGTTCTTCATTCATTGGACAAATTATTGTAAGTATTGTATACTCCTGTCAGGTCATAAAAACAAAGTCTTGGGTGTTGACAGGGATATGGATTTCTTTCAGCTTCCTTTCAGCTTGCTGAGAGAAAAACTGTTTTGGGAATATTTCTCATTCAATATTCAGAAACTACCTTCTCAAAACAGCAAAGTTGTACCTACCTGTGAAAAGCAAAGTGAAAATTGTAAGCTGTGATGACTGTAATTGCTTACAGCAAATGCATCCTCAGAAGTGGCAGGGCAACTTGAAACCTTCAGTGTAATTGCTGACTTATTCAAGTGTTGACCTGCTTTGGAGTTGAAGAAGACAAAAAGTCTTCCTTGGCTAAAACATTGCATCGCAGGAGCTCTCCAGTCCCTGTAGTGAAGTATAACCAGGGTTGGAGAACATTACATACATGAAATAAATAACTGTCCTTTAGAAGACACCTTCCAAAGGAAATGTAATGTGGCATCCACCAACCAGCTTTAACTTGGAAGTTACAGTATAGTGCTATAGTCCTATTGGTTACTTGCAGTTGGCTAAATACAGAATGTAAATATTAATTCAAGGTCTTTTTTTTTTTTTTTTTTTTTTCAGGTAGCTAATAAATTGGATGTTTTGGAGAAAATAACTGGAAAAGTGATAATCCTTCTGAGTACTATACTACCATGAGTCACCTTATATATTATTCTGTAGCTTCTCTCTTTGCAATTATGGGAAGAATGTATACTTGTAGAGGTGTTGTTACTAAAGAATAACCTGCTCTTTGGTAACACACTCTAACAAAGTACAGCTAAATTCTATTCAGTAGCTGCTGGGAATATGTTCACTTCTTTGATTTTGAAGAATATATTGAACAAAAACATGAAAACTGTAGAATGAGGATGACTTTGTATGATATTCCAGTATTGCTTTATATAGACTGGTCAATCTTTATCTTAAAAGTACTCAGGATTTTCTTAGTCCTATTGTGTTGAAAAACTGTTTCAGAATGCCACTGATTAGAAATATCTTTTCTTTATTTTCTACCTACAGTTACTCGTTGCCAGTTTGCATCTATTTTTGGTTGTGGCAACACAGTCTTGGAGCTTATTACTTGCCTAGATATCAATTACCGGCCAGCTAAATAAATGAACCCGTGATGAAATTCACTCAGTGTTTTATTAAGTAGCAAGGAGACTGTTCAGATGACCCAACTGACCCTACTACCATAGCACTAATAATTCAGTGCTTTTTGCAGAAATAGAGGAACTTTATTAAATATAAGGCATAAATTCCAGTTTCTCACCAATCGACTTTCCCTATGGTGTCACTGAGCAGAGATCAACAGTTCTGTGTCTTATCAAATTAATGTTTTAGAAAAAAAATCTGTATTTAACAATTTTTTTCTAGCAAATGAGACTACAGTTTGCCTTTTCTCCTTTTTTTTTATTTGGAGCTCCTTTGAACAAATATTTACTGGTCTAGACATTAATGAAGATAACAGATCCAGTCCTTTTATCAAGGCTAGCATTTGAAAGCCCTATGCAGTTAACTTAATCAAAGTTCAATCAAATTTCATTAGACTTTGGAACTCTTGTGCCTGCATCAAGGACAGAATAAAAGATATGTTTGGAAAAAGGTTGATCAAGATGTCTAACTATAGATGCATTTTCTCATTTCTGTCTAGATGTCTATCATTCGCCATTTTTTCATATGATAACACAATAATTTCTGGCAAATATTTTCATGTGGAGTTCATCAGGCAAAGAAATATTTTTTTCATTAAAAATACTCGGAATATATTTCCTTGATTTATGACAAATGGAAATGAAGAATGCGTGTGGCTTTATGAGAGTATCCACAATGATCATATGATTCTTCTCGTGGCAGAGTATGTCTAAGTAACCTTACTGATTCTACAAACACAAAGATTTATTTGATATTGCTAAAAGATTTAACAAAATATTTTTACATTTTTTTTCCCCAGATGAGACAGTACAAAGAACTTATGGATGAAAATTCAATAAAGCTATGTCAAGAAGTAATAGTCACTCTTTGGTTCACATATTATATCTAAAAGTTAGTCTCTAATATAGCTACATAATACAGTTCTATTTTTTTAATTTATTAGTTATATCAAAGTAAAAAGCTTATAAAATTATTTTTAAATTGAAATATAGTAAATTAAATATTTACAGAGGGTTATTTATAATATCTAAATTATGAAGCCTTTTTTATTTTCTGTAAAATATTTAAAGAAAAAGAACCTGATCCCCACTTCTACTCTGATATATAGTACTATGGAGTTACTTAGACAGTGAGGTGGCATGCTGTGGGAAAAAGGCTGGTCCAGGAAGTACCACACCATGTAAGAAAATTTGCAGCTAGGTCCTGCTTTGGCACAGACTTCCACTGTAACACAGTGAGAACGTTGACAAATATCTGAACAGAAAGGGATTCAAATCCTTGTGAATCCAACCTTCCCATAGTTTAAATGCAAATCACTATCTTGCCAAAAATTCAATGACTGAAGCAGAAATAGAGTTCTTGTTTGATGACTTCTCATTCTTTGCATTTATCAGCACTTTATACTACCTCCCATTTCCTTGTTTGTTCAACATTCCCATTAAATTCCACACTAATAGAGCTGACCTATACATTATTATTCTGGTCTATTCTATTCTGAGTGCTTAAAGTCCACTCTGTTATAGAGAGTTCTGGATTTAAAACAACAGCCAACCATCCAAGGCAAAACATTAATATCCCTGCTTTAACACAGGAAAGCAATCGATAAAGGTTCTAGTTTCAAAGGATACCAGCTGGTTTATAATAGGTGTTTCATGGGCTTTATGTCAACCTGCCCAATGTGCTTCTCATCACTCCATCATCATAATTAACTTTTCAATTAACAGTTTTGGGTTTGTACAAGATTAAAAGCAGCTGAATCAAATTCACTTTACTTGTGATGGCAACTTTTGCAGTGACTATTGCTGTTAAATAACACAAATATATACAACAGAGAAACAGGCTTTAGGAAAAAAAAATAGTCTGCTTTCTACATTCCCATTCAAGTTCAAGGAAATGCAATTTTTTTTTGTTCACATTAAATCTATATATTTTGAATAGAAGTGACCTCAGAAAAAGCCTTATACATTCCTACCAAATTAATTTTCTACATTAAATAAAATTAGCACATAAATAGGAATTACCTAAGTTTAAAAAAGTAGAATATAAAATAACCTGGATTAATATCTCTAAATTCTATAGTCTAAATCTCCAAATTCTTTAGTCTATAGACTTGTAGTATTATTAAGTATATAGGTAACATATCCTAGATGAAAATCTTTGCCAAAAAATAGTGAAGAAATTATTAACAATACAAAATAGTAAAAAAAATGATATAAGTAATTTTAATTAAACTTTACTTTTCTTCCTCTGTGACTTTTATTAACTATCTACCAGCTAGAACCAGACATAGTATATCACTCTTAGGTGATGCTACCTAAGAAATATAAATGAGAAGCAGATAAAACATTCTTGATAATGATGATCTTGCTGGGCATACAGTTTTTCCTTGATGAACTCAGTGGTAGATTTAAAAGAGTTTTAAATGGGAGCTAAATCATGACCTTTTGTAGGATATATCTAATAATAAGATCTTAGCAAATACTCCAGATCTCCACCTTCTGGGCCTCTACTTTCTCAACTATCATCTCATACATAAAAGTCAAAACAGTTCCTGAGTATCTGTTAATGTTTATTCAAGACATTCCTAATTTTGAATGGAGGTTGATTTATAACACTATGTATGAACAGGCAAGCTGTCGTAACTATGTATGTAAATATAGTTCTCTGCATGAAAATAATTCAGAAAAAAAAAATATTCAGGTGAGTACTAGCACCAATTATCTTTGTGTGGCTATCTAGAAATGATTACTTAATATCATTATTTCACTGGAATTTAAGTTCCTTGCTGGGATACAGAAAATGAAGTCACATATCATCTTGTCTAAAATAGGAATGTAGATGTCTATATAACCAGGACTGAAAGTGTGTACTAACAACAGATTTATTTCAATAGTCAAATCCCGTCTGTGATTGTTCTTGCACATCCTTGCCAGAAAAAAAGTCTGTGCTTCCAGGTCCAGGTCATCAGTACTATGTTTATAAGGTAATCTGCAGTGTACTATGCAGAGATGCTAGCTTTAAAGATAAATCAATTAACTTAGGTTTGGGAAAAATATTTGGTTATGCTACTGTTTTCAGTTCACACCTACTGCCCTGATACATCCAGAATAATTCTTATACTGAGCTAACTTGTTTACAGTTATTTCGAGTATGCTTGATTTAAAGTGCATAGTGTTGCCTATACTTATCCCATTAACTTTAAGTTAAGATCCTTAATGAGAGTTTTCAGCTGAGGAGGATGACTAGAGAGTGTGCAGAGCTGGTGCTGGAGACTGAAATTGAGAGGGAAATTTAGGAACTCAAGTCTGCCTGACAAAGTTAGGAGGAAGGGAAATAAGGGATATGGCTAACAAAGATCTTCATGTACAATTCATCTGCAACCACAACATCCTATACTCTCTTTTCCTTTTTTCCTACTGATCTTTTGTAGTCTATTTTCTGCCTGATTCACTCTCCTGAAAATGTTCCTATTATCTGTATGTGCTTCTCTTGGTAAAAATCTAGCATACATTCAAATGTGGTAGAAGAGCATTTCACTGGGGTTACAGAAAAAGAGCGGTCTTTGTTTTTTGAATGCAGAATTTTGCACTGCAAGTAGAAGCAAGCTGTGGTCTGTGTCATGTTTTGCTTGTATATGTCTCAGGTAGAGAACTGTATTTCTTAAATGAATAACGAGTGCAAACATTTTCAGGTAAGAAAATCAAACACTCTCCTTGATTCATTTGCTTTTTTCCCCCTTTCTTTTAAACTAATTGCTTTCCCTTCCACATTTTCACGAGTTTTTCAGAAAATTTTCTCATTTGGTTATTTTTCTATCTTTACAAGGGGAAGACTTTCCAAAGCATTGTATGGGATGGACTAATCAGAATGGTTTAGCTTGATATTTTGAAAACATATTTATCAACTGAAATTCAAAGACCATTTTGATTCCAAAAAGGGATAAATTTAGAAAACATTGGCTTGCAATTTTGTTAACTGCTGTCCTTTTCTAGTATTCTTTTGTCTGAGAAAAGAGCATTTGCCAGCAAGGAGGTATTGAAACTATTGACACACTATGTTTGTTAGGGCACAATCTTAGGTGATGCTTTGGTGACTTTGTTAATTTTGTACAACTCGCCCTGACATTGTAATTCCAAAAGACATAGTGCAGTGAACAAAGTAAGAATGAATTTAAGTATGATCTATCATTTGCATCTATGTTCTCATTTTGCACATAAAGGACTCACTTAATCTCTCTGTACATATTCCTGCACTATTAACATGGGGATAATATTTTTTTTTTTTTTACAGTAAAATGCTCATAGGATTATATTCTGTATTTGGTAGTGATCTTCATCTTATCAAAGACAAAAGATTTTTCTAACATTAAACAAGATCACATAACATATTTTTAAGTCTCTTTGTTACAAGCTGTAAACAGCTTTCAATATTACCTAGTTAAAATTTCTGAAGCTGCATACTCTCATGTTAACTGAAAAATCATTTTCACTGCAAATACTTGTGAAACACTCACTGTTCATTTTCAAAATCTCTGGGGTTTTATTATGAATCCTGTGCTCATGACCTTGAAGACCCTCTTGGAGCTTTCCATCATTCCTCTTGCAAAATATTGCAAGGAATTACAGTCCCACAGCACTGAGCTGGCTTGTGACGCTCACGTCAAGGGTGGTTGAATGAAAGTTTCAAACATGTTGGCATAAATTTGTTTTCTTTATTTAGATAAAATAAAATTATGTTTCTGCCTTTATAAAACATGGTTGGCTGCCAATTCTCACCATACTCACCTGCTTAATACTGAACTGTGAATTTAGGGTTGAACATTCTTCAGATAATTTCAGACAACTTCAATAAACTGACCACACTTTGTGAATTTCAGACCTAGTTAGCAAAACTTAAGCTACGTGGGAGGGAACACCCACGCTAAAAAATTACAGCAAGTTTTGAGGATATCTACATATCCTTCACGTTATTCCATGCATCATGAGGAAACAAATGGTGGTGATGCTAAATGAACATTTGAGTCACACTTTTCACAGCCTGAATCTTTGATGCAAGAACTAGAGCTTTATCACCTACAGGTTTCTTAGTAATTGATTTTTCATCCTATGACTAAGCTAATTCTTAACAGATTTACCTTAAAATAAAATATTTCCTTTAGTCACTATTAATATCCTAAATACTCATTGGCGTTCAATGAACAGTATATACATAGCCTACAAGCACTGGACAAAACAAAGAAAAAAGAATAAGCAATTCCTAATGCCTAAGGGTGTGTCTACAATTTGTTTAGATTAAGAGCGCAAAACAAATCTACTTATTGTTCCCAGTCATTGGATTTCAGATTGCATCACAGTGCAGGGTTGGAGCTCACAAACTAGATTCCTCTTAGATGAAACTAAACCAGGTGATGCACCCCAGAAGCACACCTAATGCATTCTTGGCATTAAAGAACATTTATCTCTTAGGATCAGACCATGACTAATCTGAAGAACCCCCCTGAAAAGCAGATGTTGAATATTGGATCTTCAGCACCATCTGTTTTGCTCTATAGATCTTTTTCTCAAGGGTCAAACTAAATTCTAATATAGACATATCCTAAGATTTTTGTTTTCTTCTCCCTCTGTTCCTTTAGCCCAGTCCCTTAACATCTGTTTCCATCATTCCACATATTAGACAGAAGAACAGTCTCTGTGTTACATAACTTGTAAACTGTATCCATGCATAAAGTAATTTCTGGGCCCACTGATGGCTAAGAGACTGTATGTGCTGTTTGGACTATTTAGCAGTTTGGACGCAGCTCAGACCTCCAAGCTGGCCAGTCCATCAACCCATGTATTCCTGTTGGTCATTCAACCAGGTTATACATACGTCTTTGTTGACCAACCAAACATACTCAATATTCCTCCCAGCTGGCTGGATAATCAACACACTGAAACTATTTTGAGGAGAGTTAGCAGCAGGAGAAAGCTGCATCTGTACTCTTCCAGTAATGACATTATTAAAGTCATGTCACTTGTGCTGTTGCCACAACTTTTCCTGTTTGTGACGATGTAAGAAAAAGAAGGCCACAAGATGTATTGAAGGATCTAGATAGGAGGGTGTCTCATATGGTAAGCAACACCAGTAGTAGACCAGTTGCTCATCTGAGGGTGTATCAATTCCTTAGACTTTTTATTATTTTACATTTCTCTCATGTTTTGTTTTGTAGAGAGCTTTTTGGTTCATTGGTTTTAATTATGGAGTCTTTTTGTTGCTGTTTGTGGGGTTTTTTGTTTATTTTTCCTGATAGAAAATGAAAATGCATTCAAAACCTTGACTTTGGTGTGGAATAAAACTCTTGCTTTTGAAGAAGTCTGTTCACAGGTACTACAGAAATACTGTTTATTATATAATAATACCTATGGTTATGTAATAATAACCATTATTTTATAATAATAACAATCATGATGATTATTCCACCTGTCTAAGAAAGAATCGGCAGTAAATGTCCATCAAATATTGACAATTGTCTTACAGTTTCATTGAAGATTATGAAAAAGACAATGTAATATATTTACTTTAACAAGTACTGATAACTCATTGCTGTATTCACTGATTTTAAAAATACAGTAAAAAGCTACAGTGTTTGAATTCCTGTGCAGTGTAGGTGTAAAGATTTGTGACATCCCCAGACAGTTTGTCAGTTTGCAGTTCACTCCATATGATTAGATGTAATAAAATGTTGCCCTTTTTTTGAAGATACTAGAGGGGATTGTTTAGCATACTAATGACTTCCTCTAATATGTCCATCAGCAGGGAAAAAAGGAGTAAAGAAGTTTGAACTAAAGGAAGAAGACAAGCAGAAAATAATTTTTTTTTTGAAACATCAGTCAGTAGGTAGAAGTGTGTATACTGCAAACTACTCTGCCATACATTGTAAACTATAAACAAACTCCAGCTGTATACCCTGAACACAAAGACAGGGTACCCAGCTGGTTCCTGTTGGCCATTTTAAACTCTTCTTAGTCTGGGCTTAGCTGATGTCTCTGCATTTTCATTTATGCACAGTATTAAGAGCATCCAATTGGCCTTCATACCAATATACATCTAGGGTTTTGTAGAAAAGCATCCTGATACCATTGCTGATGAGCTCAGTGGGTTGTGGGAGGTAATACAGAGGGCTAAGGGCACTGGAGGCCTTGTTGTTACACCTCTTCCAGATCTTTCAACATGGCTATTACTGTGAGTGTAAGGACAAAGATAAGGAAAAGATACGAACACAATGACACCACAGTGTTTGGTCTATAAAGTCAGGTGGATCTGCAGTTGTATCAGATGCATAAAAAAAGGTAGGCACCAGGTAAAGACCTTTGGAGAATTTCATAGTTAAGGAGGCTTTTGTCTGACACTTATTGATAACTACTTTTTCTCCAGCCAGTACACTCCATGAAAGTCATCATTGCGTTCTGTTATACTTTCATGGAAATGTGTAGCGTAGCTGCCTACTGTTCACCTTCTTCTGGGTTCTTCTGTAACAGACATTTGGCTCCCAGTGTTCTAGCTTTCTGTGTTATCCCACACCATGCAATGGAAAACAAGTGAAAATTTTCTGTCTGTCTGAAACTAGATATAACATGGCATTTTGTGTCTTGATGCACAGATAAAAACCTCTTTTTCACTATTTTCTCTATCTTTGTATTCACATTTCTTCTGCACCACAAAAGGTGATTTTGGAAACAAATCAACCAACCAAGCAAAAGCTATTGTGTTGTTATTGTTTATTTTATCTTTAAAAGTAATGATATTTCACAGGGTTGAAATTTGCAGCCAAACAACAGAGAAAGAAATTTACACTGATAACAGTTCAGTTAGTTCATACAACCATTGATGAAATCCTGAAGCATCAAGAAAGTAACTGTACACGTTTGGAGACTACAGTGCCCACTGCAAAGGAAACTCTGAAATTTCATACAGAAACTTAAATCAAAGGATCTTTATGGATCCAGTTGCTGATATGTCTGAAGAATTGACTACCTTGGTTTAGTTTAATTGAATGTTTGAATAAAAAATAAAAAAGAAACAACCGGCTTAAAAGAACTACCACTAAGCAAATCTGTGAGTGCTGAAAATAGTCAAGGGCAAGATAAGAAGAGGTCTGCACAAAAGACATCAAAGGGACTATTGCAAAGGAAGAAGGAAGAATAAGTTTCTGAGAAGGTATAGTTTTCTAGATTATAACCAAGAGGTAGAAAATAATTCTGATGTGAATGAAAATTCTCTAATTTTAAAAGCTTTCATCTTGAAATATTTTTTCCCTTTTTTTATTTAATTGCCTTACTACCTAACTTAACACAGACTAACTTAACTACCTAACTTAACACAGTCTTAACACAGTCTTATAAAGTGAAAAACCGCACTATCAGAGCACACGACTGAGGACTTGGCTCTAGCCTATAGTGCCCTAGTGGTGGCAGAATTATGAAATCCCCCCTGTACAGGTAATTGAGTGGAATGTAGTTTGTGAAGACTACACACAGAAGGAAAGGCAGCTTCAAACCTGTGGCTAAATATAAAAAGAGACCATCATTCCTTAAGAACAGGAGTTCTTGTGGCAATGTACCAGTGGGCAGGAAAGAGAAGAAATTAATGTTTACTAACAGTGGTGATAGAAACAAGGTATAAAACGCAGGGACTGGTTTAGAAATATCAATTAATCTCCAAGTAATCTTAAGTGGTAGCGTTATATGTCACATTGTGCATGGATACTAATACTATATTCAAGCTAAATTTTTTCTCATTTTACTCTTAGGAGACGATCACTCTCCCATCATCAATTACCAAAGATTTTCTAAGGAACTCCTCAGCACATGAAAGTCCACATGACATAAATTATTTGACAACTTGACCCTAAAAATTTAGAAAGCCTCCAAAAAGTGATTTTCTAGTAACTTAGCTTCATGTGGTTGAAGCAGCAGAATACTGAGAATTTTTTATTCCCAGATGCATATTGGAGGACATTTCCAGCCCTTTAACTTTCATTTGCTCTTCTTCACACCACACAGGAGAGTGAAGCATATTAGCTAGTGTTCATGATAAAAAGCCTAATTTAGAATTCACAGCATTCGCTTGCAATATGTTTGATGCTTTAGTTGGGATAGAGGTGTCTAGAGATTAAATCTACAGCTGTTGGAACATTTTGGAATACTGGGTGAAAACAAGTTATTAATGACAGCTTGAAAGTAGAATTAAACCTCTGAAGTGTAAGGTTTTCTTACTGTGACAATCTAAATTTGCATACGAAACGAGTCAGGTAATAATTTAATTATTAAGGCCTTCACCCAGCTCTGCATCAGTGTACCTTTGCAACTGCACAGGGTTCCATTGCCTTCATGGTTGTTTGAGCTTAGCTGTGGGTAATTTTGGAGTCAAAGGAGAATTTTTTAAAGATATATTTTGTGTATCATTACTTAAACATTCTACTGGGTTTGTGTCCACCAGGATGTAGGATGACTCTAGTGGCAGACAAAGGTGAAAAGATAAACTGGCCTAGAATTTCTAGGAGCAGATTTTCCCCTAAATAATTGACTGCTTTGAGTTTCAGAATTTTTGCTTGCTTCTTTTACACATGGAAACTTCCTCTGTCAAGAAAAAAAAAATCTTGCAACAACCTTTCAAAAACATGTTTTTCTTGCACTCTAATACTTACATACACAAAGTAAAGGAAAGCCAAGCTTGGTATTAGTCAAAATTGTTTCAGGATTCCACTTGCAGATAAAATATGTATGGGATGGTCACCATGCCTAAGAGGTAACTTGCTTTTTCAAACAGTGAATTATACTGTCAAAAGTTCATGTTATGAGATACTTGTCTTACATCATTAGATACTGATATTCTTTGCTTTGCCTTTAATATATGCGAAAGAAACCTGAAATAAGATTTTAAAACCCAAATTAGTATATCTTCTTTATAGGGAGCGTTCATTAGCTTTCATCTAAAAAAAAAAAGGTGGTGCAAAATGTTGCTCACAAATGTAATATCTAAATAATACTTTGACATTCATTATAGACTGTTGAAAGTATAATGAATATGAATACCTTTTCATCTGATGACACATTTGCTATTTTCTCTTTTACTATGCTTTGATTAAATACTTGAGTTGCAACAGCCTTACAAAGTAATTTTTCAACTTTACCCAGAGTGCCATCTAATGGTAGTGTTGTCTCAAATGGGGAAAAAAAAAAAGTGTGGGTCATATTGAAGATTTCATTTTAATATACAAATGAATTACATCACTGTATGTTGAAATGCAGTCATCTATTTATTCAGCTAGTAGAGCAGGGTAGAGCTGAAGTGATCCAATCTTTATATTATTTTCTCATTGGATTAATTCATCATTAACATAAATTCAGCTATTTTAGTGAAACAGTAAGACTACAGTGTTTAGGAAGGGATGAAAATGAAATAATAACAGTGGTAGGGTAGTGTCATTGTCTTTTCTTTCATCCTCTTTTTCTCTTTTAGGTTGCAACAATTTTCTGCAATTTTCAGTGTTACTTGACTAATGCAGCAAAGTGTTTAATATTAAGCACAAACTAAAATTTCAACTCCAAGAATCTATATAACTAAAGCCATGGAATAATCTTATCATTTAAACTTTCCTCACTTAATTTGTTCTGTGAAACACCTTGCATATATGTGGCACCTTTAAAGCATACTGTTAATGATGTCACATGTCTCCAGCTTATAATAGATAGCTAATGAATTAATTCAATTTTGTCACAGATTCTCTTGGTTTGACCTCCAATCGCTTGTTAGGGCTTGCATTGACTGTATATCTTACATATACTAGTGCCCATGGTAACATGTCAGGCTCACTTGACTGTGAGACAAAATTTAGCTTGAAAAGCCTTGTGCTGTAGAACACCTTGGCCTATTATACTCCATTTACTTTTGTTGCAGTCAGGGAGACCTGAATTCATCTCACAACTGATGTTGGCTTCAAAGAAAAATGCACTGCTAATAATGTACTTTATGTTGGTCCCCAGATAATGGTTTAAAAATTGAATTGATTTTTTTTATCACATGCAATTTTATTCTTCTCAATATGAGAAGTACATTGTTGAGATTGAAAAGGTACAGCAGAGGGCAAATAAAATGATTCAGGTTCTGAAAGTCTGAATTACAAAGAAAGATTTGCCTGTATAGTTTAGAAAATAGAAGTCTAAGCAAAGACCCTGAAGACAGGGAAATAAGATTTTGAAAAAAAGGAACATGCTGACACTAACATACATGAAGTGTTTAATAAAAAAAAATTAAAAGAGAGTAACTGGCCTGACTGACAGAAGAAGGTAAAGAAATTGTGTAATCCACAAACTGTACTAAATGTTTACACTCATTCAGTAAAATAAATCAATTCAGTGAAGTAATAGACATATGGAAAAAAAATAAAAAATAAAAGATACCTTATTGATGGAGTAATACAGAAATACACCAAGCTGTTGCATACCAAGCTGTCATGAGGATGATCACCTAGGTGCCAACATGAGCTGGACAACAAGTTGTGTATATGTGGGAAACATAGGCTCCTTTGACTAGCATATCATGCCTTTCATTGGTATTTAGAAAGCAAAATAGTGGAGGAATAGTTCAAGTGTGAATTATTACCTTAAGCCCAAATGTGACTGTGAGTTTCTGTTTGTCACCTGTGTGTATGTTCAAGCATATTTCATCCCTGAAGCATTCACACTCATTTTACAGTCAGGATATGGAACTGGGACTCCCCATGCTCCCCATGTCTTATTTTTTGAATCAGTAATTCAGTTTGAGTTGAATAGCTTTCATTCTCGCTCTCTCTTTTTGATATAAACATAAAAATGTTGCAAACAACAAAAGTTTTGGGTCCTCTCTGCCCTTTGTGAGCTGCACTCACAAAATGGAAAGTGCTTTTCAAATTCAAGACAGGAATTTTAGGATAAAAGGCTTGACAGCTGTAAGCTTTTTCCTTAGGATATACTGTACCAGAACAAAAAAAAAAAATCCAGCTGTTCTGCAAGAGTAAAATACTCCAAGCTTTATTTTGGACTGTTCTTCAGACTGAAAACTTCCAAGAGGAAAAAAGAAATTTTACAGCACTTGGGCTATATATCCAACACTGCAATATTTGATAGATAAGGTCATGTTATGAATTTACTGTATCCATTCAAATCCATTAGTTTTATTGGGATTTTCTCAGTGGAAGAAATTATGATCTAACATACAATATCAAATAAAACGTATGGAATCTCAAACACTACTTTTCATTAATTTTTATATACCATTAATTTTTTAGAAATGAAAATAGAGAGAATAAGAAATAGATGCAATGTATTTACCAGTGGATAATTTTGTGACATGGTGATTTTATCAGACTATTTCTTGAAGAAAGATATCCTTGCTGCTTAAGATGGCTGTGTGATTTTTCAACTTCTTATTGAAGTGTGACTAGATCTTGAATAAAGATCATAACTTATTCCAAATATCTATGGATAGTTTTCCTGGACTACTACTTGTTATTTTACTTTTGTTAGAAATATCTCCTGGAGATCTTGATACCTGCTGAATTTTTCATCTCTATCATCTTTCTAAAGGAATCATCACAAAGACCTGTGATAACACTAGCTAACTATTTATATATAGTTCACTGCAAAAAAACCTGCTGATTCCAATGCACAGATGGTCACTAATTTTTTCCTCTCATACAAGTAAGGAATAAAAGAGAAGTACAGCCCTTTTTTTCTTAAGATGATGTTAAACCTTATGCTTTAAGGATGGCTGAACCTAATTTCACACTTTTTTTCATCTGCTGTCCACTCTTTGCCATTTACTTTAACACTAGTTACTCCTTTGAGCACAGGTGGGAAGCAAAGTGGAAAATGTGCTGGTGTAAAAAAAGGTTGTACAAGACTTTCCATGTCTATGCTGTTTGTGTGTGTTTTGCATCTCTGATCTCCTTTTTGCATTTCTACACACATAAATAATTGGATAACTGTTGCACTCATGGTCAGAATGTCTATTAAAAAAAAACCCCAACAAACAAAAAATTAATTTATTGGGATCTTTTGAATAGTGTAAAGCTTGAGAATTGAATCTTTGTGACAGGATGGTTGGTCACAGTCCAGAGGGTGATAGGATTCTGTTGCAAGAGTCCTTGCAACAACATCCAGCTGGATTGGAATGGGGGTCCTCAAACCACTGATCTGCTCAGTTCTCATATCCATCTGAGTCACACATGACCACTTCAGCACATGCATGATGCCTTTCTATTAATTGTATTAAACCATGTCCAGAATATCTCTAAACTATCTCATCTATTTGCAAAAGGTTTTCTTATGTGAATATTTTTGCATCTGCAAGAACAGTTTCTACTGCCTATTTACAAGATTCTTATTTATATACAGTTTTTGTCAGTTTTACAAAAGGAATGGCCTGTGGCAGTCTCTGGCCATGTTCTCCACCCAGGGTGATAACTGACACATCAAACACACCAATAGTGCCTGTCATCCCAGGTGCAGCAGAAGCTGTATGGGGAGTCTCCGGGGCTGTCTGAATCTCACATTGTTGCAGGTGAGTCCTTTGTCTCAGACCAGTTTGTTGGCTCTTCTATGCAGACAAAATGGGGAGTGGACTGCCTAGGTCATCCAGGAAATTCATAACTAAGTGCACTGTGTGCACACACAAGCACAACCCTGATACCCTCCTACACCACAGTTGTAGCTTAAATTCTGTAGGTTTTGTGACAAGACCATGGAGTAAGAGAATGATGACTTCTTCAATGTAAACTGTTTGAAACTTAAAACTTGATTCAATGGCAAAGTTTCCACAAAAAAAAAAAAAAAAATCTTTCTGTATAACACGAAGGGAACTATTTATAATTTTATGCTGTAACAGAGAAGATTAATAGTGATGAGATGCATCTACTTTTACTGGAGTAAAAGGAAGGATTTATATGTGTCTTCTTTGAACATATATAATTTGAGCATTCCCTTCTTCAGCAGCAAGCAACAGATTCTTGGCTACAAATCCCGTTAATAATAAGCTTCAGAAAGCTTCAAATAAGCTTCAAGAATACTAGTATGTACATGTATTTATTCATCTGATGTTACAAAAATAGGTGTGCACAGAAATAAATACATTAATAAGTTCAAAAAGGATTGAAAGGTTATAAATGCCAATGTCTTTTATGATTGCAGTCTGACTTACACTGATGCCATAAGCAGCTTTATTTCATATTTTATAGCTTCTCTAAATCATGGTATGTTGTAAATGCATATTTAAGGGAATCATAAGAAAATCTCAAAAGAACTCATCTTAAGTATGTTGAAATAAAAGCTGGAAATGTACCTGATACCCAGATTTGATTGGAGTTCAGAAAGATAGCCATATAAAGTGCTTACAGCTCTGAGCTGTGGAGTCAGGGCCTGAGATGAAATTTTTGACCTCTGCGCAACTGTGAACTCTGTTGTGGTGATTGACTCAAAACAAGCATATAAAGTTGCTTTTAAGTACCAGCTTATTTCTACATGCTCTACTGGAAAGTTAGTAACATTTTCTGTCAATGATCTCCATTCTATGAATTCTCTATACTTTTACAATGTAAATTTAAGAATGTGTTCAGTAAGAAAAACATTAATATGCTGTTCTGGCTGGATGACCACCAGAAAGTTCCATCACAAATTATTTGTGCTATCAAATGCAGTGGGTCAAATGTATCCATGGTGTAATAATTTTGGTGTGATACACTAACATTACAACAGCCATATGCTTTGTCATATGTGTTTATCTAGTCAATCAGTACAATATTATTCTATTTGCATCTTATTATAGATGTTACATTGGAGACAAACCCAAGTGTTCAGAAATTATGAAATTTATAGTGAACTGAAAAACAAAATACAAACATCATTCTCTACTGTAAAATGCTAAAGCTGCAAGGGACTGGGAGATCATATTTTCATCAAAGCAATAAGAGCCTCACGAGGATCTAACATCCAGCTATCACTTTCATCTATTTCAGTCTTTAATTTTGAATGTATTCGACTTCTTTCCAAACATTGTTTATTTTTCCCTCTTGTTAATTTATTTGCTCTAATGTCTTTATTTCTAATGTAGTTTTCTGATTTGTCATTTCTACAAAGATATGCACTGATATAAAGGATGAGAATCCTCCCCTACATATTTCAACAAACTTATTTAATGTTGATCACTACACTTGGGTATCTCTCACACTATGATTGCATAATATATGAGAGCAGCTAAAGCACTAAATAAGATCAGATTAAAAAACATTATTGTGGGATGTAAGATGATGATTCTGTGAACATAATGTATTGATTCCCAGATGCACTTATACATCTGTTATATACTCATATATATATGGACATCTTTCTAGTTTGTGAGCTTAGAATTATTAAGTAAGTAAGAGTGAGCATTTTTCTTGCAGATGCTCGCAAAGATAATTTTGTTTGCTGGATTTTTGCTTTTTGCCCTTGCATATGAATATCCTGAAAATAAAGGAGAACATCAGTTAATATCTTTGCTCTATGGTTTGACTGAGTTTTTGGTGCAAATATTTTCTTGCTGATATTCTTTTTCCAGATTTTCATCTCCATAGTGATCCTCCTATATTGATTCAATTCCCAAATCTTCTTTCATTGTTTTCACAGTGTTCTTTGAGTTTTCTTATTCAGTTGTCCCCCTTACACAGCAGTCTGCATGATTCTTCCTGTATCTTTTAAAAAAAAATTCTTCACATGCTACTGCTATCAAAAGCTTTTTGTCTGTTCATTTGTCCAGTTCAGATCAGTTCAGTTTCAGTTCAGATTTCCTGTTCATGTTTGTTACCACGTTGCTTCTACCTATCTTCATGATAGGCTATTAAACATTTACATGTTGAATGAAAAGGCAGGTATTGTTTATTCATTAGTCCAGGCCTAATCTTCTTACTCCTTGTAGGTGGCTGATTTTTTTGTCTTTACCTTAGATATTCAGTTGTAATTTTCTAATCCCCCACCCTCACTCAGAATAATGCTCTTCATCTGAGATAACTAAAACAGTGCAAAATGTGGGTTGTATGATTATTTAACATCTCTCTGAAAATGTTTTCTGCTAAACCCTGACCAAATGCCCAATCACATGAGCATTTGGAGACATGTTTTCTTTCACTGAATAGCATCTTACTCCTCAAGATTTCCAGCTCAGTGTTAGTAAAGTATACATGGAGAATATATCCTGTAACTGCGAATAAGGGAGCCATAATATGGTCTCAGTAGAACACACTGTCAATCATCAAAGAAAGTATTTGATAAATATTTGAGTAGCTAACAACTGAAAATAATGAAAATGAGTGATAATACAATTTGCATTTGAAGATGGATCTAAAAAAACCTAAAGATTTTTTTCTCATACAGTAGTTGGACAACTGTGTTTAATGCCAAGAATGTTTATCTTGTTGCTGTTGTCTCTGTAAAACTGATTTGCATTTTATTATAATTAATTAATGAATGGGTGAAATCTTTCACTGTTCATTTGTATAGCTATCCTATCAAAATTAGTGTTCTCCTATCTCTTTTACATTAACACAGCCCAAGTGATTTGAAAGCTCAATTAGCCAGTTATGTCTAAGGAGACTGCTATCACCAGTAAAGTGAGACATACGTGGTGCAGTGCTTGCAATACTAACTAAAAACCTTTAAAAAGGTGATTACTATGATGAAAGAGATAAGTCTAGTTTCTGCGAAAATCCTGCAGTTTTCAAGTTGAGATTAAATGAAAAAAAAATCATTCATCACCTAAATCAGACGTAAGCCTTCGAAACAGAATAAATGACAGATTTCAGTTCTGCATGAACTTTGTGTTGGCTTCCTTCAGAGAGGTGTGCATCACACTGTCCTCACATAGGCAAAATTACCTTTGAGTTCATTGGGAATTTGTACTGATGAAGAGCTTTAGATTTCTTTCTACTGAATATTTATGTTTATGATAGTAGCTTGAACTGCAAGCTAATGGTAAAGAACATTTTTATTTCTGTCACAGTACTTCTAGGGATGATTTCTAAAGCTGTAATGAACTGGTTGATTCCCTTCCCCCATGAGCTTCTCCTTCTCAACCCTCCTCCCAAACAAGGGAACAAAACCCCAAACCCAAGCCACCCAGCTCAGCCCTTCTCTCTCCCAGAAGAATCCAAACAAAAAGTTCATTATAGCTTCTGGATTTGACTGGCTTATGTGCTCATTTGTAAAATGTACTGCTGACAGTCTTAATTTTCAACTCATTATCAGTTCTACACAGCCCAGCATGTTGAAAAATACTAAGTATTTTGTAAAAAATCCTCTTTCTTCTTAAGGAGGAATTAGAATTATACACTCTTACAATGTAAATGGCTCTGTAACCACCCCAGCCCTGGTGTAACATTGGTAGAGTATGTTTAATAAATCAAGTTTACAGCTCATTCTGAAATGACAATACTTGGGCTGTGTTGTATTTTCAGCTGTATCTGTATGGTGCAGAGCTCTGTTCTGTACCTCAGTGTTTGACAGTTATAAGATATAAATAAGGGTTAGATAACAATGGCACTTAAACCATGTGCTTTAAAATGTATTGGCACCACAGCATTTAAATCACCAGTCTCTGGCAAGATACCTCACAGCAGTGTGTTGTCTACTGCTATCTTAAATGTGTAAGACTAATAATTCTGCAATAAACTCTTCACAATTATGTTTAGTGCTATGAAGCCAGTTGAGATAAAAGGCAAGTGTGTTACTTAGCTCCAGTTACTCGTAAAACTACTTTGAAAACAAACATTTTGTGGTTGTGGCACAGTCCCAGAATTGCAGTGCTAGCACCCATGGCAGTGAAAACAAATTGAGGATGGATCTATAGGGGCCAAGCTGAAGTGTGGCTATCCTTACAGTTGTGACCTCTCATTGGTGACTAAGCCAAAGACTAAAAGGAGCATGAAATCTGTGAACATTTGTAAGGTACACCATGAGAGAGACTACCTGCTACCCTTGTGGTTGTTCTCTTTACTAAACAGACTCATCATGGACTGGGAAATAAACTGTACCAGGTGAAACACACAAACCCCCAGATTTCTTGCTTTTTGCAATAAAT
This sequence comes from Egretta garzetta, assembly GCF_000687185.1. NCBI lineage: Eukaryota > Metazoa > Chordata > Aves > Pelecaniformes > Ardeidae > Egretta > Egretta garzetta. Next base: position 4,318,803 of record NW_009259239.1, on the reverse strand, counting down.
TTAGGGGTTTTACCTTCTCTTGGAGCAACACAACAGCCCACTGTGTAGCCATTTATTAACCACTAATTCAGATACCTAATTTTAGGCACCTAACTCCAAATCTGTTTATTTGCTTTAAGTCATATGTATTTACAAAATCTGCAACAGCAGGTTACGTTTCCTCCTCATTCTGCACAAAACCCATAATAGGTGATATTAATCCCATTGGCAAACACACAAGCTATCACTTCTCATGTGGTCAATCTGATGATGAATATGTTATCAAAGCTGAAATGCTGCCTGCTATAGAAGGGGTATCAGCAGTACTGTGCACTCCACACTGCTGTGCCAGTATGTCTCAACGCTGATATTGCTCGGTGATGGAGCACTGAAATCCCTCTCACTCATGGTGTTTAAAACCATTCTGATTAGAGAGACAGTGGGAACTTTAGCAAGATTTTACATTATTACAGACTTTTACTGCTTATAGCTCATTGACTACACATAGGCTGCCAAACACTACCAGTGTTTAATGTCACCCTAATACAATTTTATTTAAAACACGTTTATGACCATAAGCAGAAAACAGTATGTACAGCATGTAGAAACCAACTGCCAGGTATTAAACAGTGCTTTGTCACCTTGCAAGAAAATGTCAGCAAGAGTGTTTTTCCTTGACATTAAAAACCTGTTCAAGAAGAAAAATTTGGGTGATGCCCACTAAGGACTTTTGGATTGTGCACATTATTTAGACAGTTTTTTGCTACCTGCAATTTTCTCTGTGAAAATGGTAGGTGGTTTAGTGTGTTCTGAACCCTCCTTATTCCTTTTCAATTTATTTCCCCAGAGAGCATGGGTTAGGCATAGCAGCTGGCTGTCACTGTGACTTGCTTTTTACTCAGCTGTGCAGCTGAGCTGAATAAGGAACAAAGAGAAAAAGTCAGCAAAGTTGTCCAAAGTCAGTCAGTGCCATGGCTGAAATTGGAATGTGGACTTATCTTGACTCTCAGCCTAAATGCTGCAGGAGTTACCTGCTTTTAATTAAGTACTGTACATTTTGGAAACTTTCTTGCTATTCTGTTACATTTTACTTAAGCAATTCCTTGGAAAAAAGTGGTGGTAGTCCTGAGGGGGGAAGAAAAAAAAGCAAAGGCCCCATACTGTGAACTAGATATTTTGAGTTACTGTATACAGCAACCTCTATATTTTTGTATACATGACTCTGCTTATTGTTTCAATTCAATATTCAAGAATTGTGAATTCACTGGAAAACAGTAAAATGGGTATAACATGGGAATGAAGGCATAAAACAGGGGACAGAATGCAGCAATTTTTTAATGTTTTTCTCATTGAATAGTGATCTATTTTAATATTTAATTAATGTGACTTAAATAATATGATTTTTTGAAAATTCCAGTCATATGTCTAATGAAAGCTCATGTTCAAATAGGGAAAATATGTCCATTCTTCTTGGCCCCAAGTGACATGCTGATATTTCTTTAAACGGGTGAAAATATATGGTTATTTTACCTCTTGTTTTACTTTTCTAAAACTATCTATGCTAGCTGCTGTGGCTTGGTGCAGTGTTTCCCCTATAGTGGGTCAAGAACAGGATGAAGTATTCCAGACTTGGTGTAATACTGAGTAGAGGGGCATAATCTACCAGAATGCACCTTTCAATAGAGCCCAGGATGCACTGGCCTTCTTTGCTGTCAGGGGACACTGCTGACTCATGCCTCTCCTGCTGCCAGCCAAGACCCCCAAGTCATTTCAGCAGAGCTGAAATCCAGCCAATTAGTGCCTAAACTTTGTTGCAAGGACTTGTCTTTTCCCAGGTGCAGGACTTTGGATGTGTCTGCTGAATTTAGTGAAATTCCTGTTGGCCTGTTCTGCCAGGTTCCTCTGGATGTCAGCCCTGCCTTGAGTGCTAGTGTTTCCCCCAGTTTGGTGTCATCTTCAAAACTGATGACAGTGCCTCCTCCTGGTCATTGATAAGGATGTCAAACAAGACAGGATCCAGGATAGACCCTTGTGTTATTTTACATGTTACCTACCTTGAAGCAGAGTATGACCCACTAACCATTAACTTCTGAGCCTGAACATGCAAACAACTATTTACCCATCTAGTTGTCCACCCAACCAGACCATAATATCCCAGCCTGGATTCAAGAATATTGTGGGAAGAAATGTTGAAAGCCTTACTGGTCAAAGTAGATGGCATCCAATGCTCTCTTCCCATGTGTAGACTAGATTTCTTTTTTATGATAGGAAGCAATCAGGTTGATCAAGTACAGTTTAGCCTTTAGAAATCCATGCTGGCTACTCCCAAACATCATCTTCTTCATATGGCCATAAATTTGTTCCAACATGTCTTGCTCCATGATTTCCACAGGGAGCAAAGTGAGGCTGACTGGCGTGTAATTCCCTAGATTGTTCTTTTGGCATTTTTGGAAGATGGGTGCAATATTTGCATTTCTCCAGTCATTGTCAATTCTCCCTCCATCTCCATGGTCTGTCAAAAATGACAACAGCCAGATTTCCCAGCACCAACTGATTTCCAGGTACTTGTTTAGGTTGAGCTCTCTCAGTTAATCCCTGACTTGGCCTTTATCCACTGCTGGTAGTTCTCAACCTTGAACCCTTTCACTGATCACAGGGGCCTTAGAGACCCCATTGGTGAATACTGAGACAAAAATGATCTTTAGTGACCTCAGCCTTATCTGTGTCCACTGTCACTAAATCATCTACAGTCCAGGTGTTGCATGAATAGATTCAGAGCTCCAGTGGAGAAGAGATTATAGCCTATAAAGAACATACCCAGAGATCTTTGATGAACACATTTTGCAAAGACCACACAAATGTCACATTTGCAGCTAGGTTTTCAGCTTGGTGGCTAATTCAGTTATACCTCTAATCCAAACAATGTTATAAAATAGCACCATTAATTTGAACCAAATGGTGGAAAAATGTTTGTGATGTCTCATAATGATTCTGGTAGTGAGGACAGTGGGAAAATATAACATGTCCAATAAGAAACACACACAATAATGTTTTACTCTGATATATAGTTGCTGGGTAATAAAGCAGTCATGTATATATGACCAGAGGATAATTTGAAGGTATCCTTAGAATAGGAAGGGAAGGGAAACACTCATTAGAGATTGTAGACAAAATTGTAGCAAAATATATCCACATGTATAATGGCATATCCAAAATTAAGATTTTTATCATGCAAAAGGAACAGAAAAACCTGCAAAAAATAAAATACTTCAATATCCCCACTGCAACTAGCATAGATAAAACCAGAAATTTAATAGTGTGAGAAAATGTTCAGATTAATTCATATAATATCACTCAACAAAGCAATGAAAAAGAATTGCTAATCTTTGCCAGCTATTGAGGACACTCTACATGATTTATGAGATTAAACTGCTGACTGCATGCATTTTTACATGCGAAGTATCAGTGTCATTGGAACAGCCTGACAATGTTTCACATGCCTCTTGGCAAGTATTGTTGGGTACAAAGGGCTTTGGGTATGAACAGAGCCTGCAAGTCATTACTGATGTAAAGTAAGCTAGCCTTTGAAGGGAAGTACAAGCATCTTGATTACAACAGAGGATATTCTTACTTAAATAAATTAAAGAGGCAACCCATAACAATGGTATGGAGACGCAATTGTATTAAGAAGCTTTTCAGAAAGCATTTTAGTTCAAACTGAAGCTGAAGAGATCTACTGCCTTCTTCAGATATCTTTTGATTCTGAAAAACTCTCTTAAGGTACTGAGAGCCAGAAAGCCATTACAAATATATCCAGGCCATAGGATATGAGGGGAGGCCAGCAATTTACTTTACAAAAATCAATCAAAAGCTTGAGAATATTCAAGTAGCACAAAAAGGATACAACACAGGAATAATTGGAAATCAGGAACTAATATTTAATAAGGTAATAAAATACATATGTGAGTCATTGATCCTGAAGTACTATAATCCAGTGCAGTAGCCTACAATGTAATCATACTATATTGCTTTTTAATGACTTTGAAGAGCACCTTTTAGAAAAATAGAGATGATAGCATTTTCTAGATATAAACAAGGACAGATACATTCAGGAAAGTAGCTCCTGTTGCATTGTTCAAAATGGAATAATTCTACTTTCCTCACCTTTGGGCACAGGGTATTTGTGCAGGAAGATCACAGGTCGTTAAAAAGCATCATGAAGAAACCACAGCACCCAAACGTGTAGAGCAGATGTTACTGGGACTTGAGTGTTATGATGTGAGAATCATGTTTTAGATATGCTGTGCAGTGATATTTTAGATATGCTGCACTTTCCTGAATATAGTAGAAATGGCATGGATTTGTCAAAAAGGAAATAAAGTCTGTCAATATGTGAAAAAAGAGATCAGCTAAGAAATATTAGGAATGGAAAGGAAAACAAAACAGAAAATGTAACTATGTCAGAACATAAATCCATGGTGTAACCTGAACATTTTTCACAGTTCAGGTCAAACCATCTCAAGAAGATGAAGCAATAGTGGAAGCAGAAAATGTTCTGGCTACAAGAGATTAGAGGCAGAGAAGACCAAAACTAAGATTTTAAACTGGAAAAAATGTGTTCAATATAAAATCATAAGTGACATGCAAATGCAAGTAGGGAATTATCCCTCTTCGTATAAAAACTAAAGTGAGCAAACTGAATTGGCAAATATCAGTTTTAAAGAAAATTAGTAGGTTTTTTCACATGGTGCAAGGCAACTTTGTAGAACTTATTCCTACACCTTTTGGGTACCAAATAGGTCAAGAATTTGAATAAGAGAAACAACCTTTTACTGAAAGTGAATTCTCAGTTACTGCATTCTGGAAACTTTCAGCCCAGGATGGACTCATTTTCACAGAATCACAGAATTGCAAGGGACCTCGGGAGATCATCTAGTCCAGCCCCCCTGCTAAAGCAGGTTCTCCTTTGTACTCTTACCCTCTCTGATATTTTTCCCTTCAGTTTTTGCTACTAATTACCTTCAACCACTTTGGAAGCAACTGTCTCTCCTTACCATAAATACATGGACTGTAAGATCTAAGTACTCTAAAACAGTCTGAATTAAGTTACAACAGAGAATGCGTTTATTTATATTTTAGGGTTGATTAAACTGAAAGAAACAAATGTCATAGGAACTTATCCCTAGTATCACAGGGAAAATAAACCATGTAAGAAGCATAGGTGGGACCTCAGTTGGTCAGAAACCTGACATGAAACTCATCCTAAGCAAGCATAACAAAAGACATCACTTCTAAACTTTAAAGCTTGCAAGAGAACATACAAATATAAAATACTATGATGGTGATATTATAAAATAGAGACAATTCCAATTTACAGAGTGACATGAACTTTCTTTCAAATATAGTCTGTCAGAAAACACACTACTGTGTAACTTTCTGTCTCATTTACATCTTTACAGATACCAATTGACTCAAAAATTACTGTGATTGCAGTATTTGCATGTTTCTAAACCAAGGATAGCTACACGAACAAGAGGAGGATGCAGAAACTCATTTTATGTGACTATTGTTGCTAGGGAGAATGCTCCACTGGGATCCCTCACTATGTTTGTTAGTCTTGCTCTGCCTGGGATTTTTAAGGTGACAGCTCAGTGACATAGTGGAAACTCAGAGTGATTCAGGTTTTTCTGTTTGTTTTTTCATCATCTCTAATTCTGTAACTGTGGATTTTCAAAACAATAGGTCAAATCCTCAGAGGATTGAAAGTAGTTTTGAGGTTTTTTTTAAACATATGGAGATACAGCAATTGGACAGCCCCAGGTTGGTAGCCTGTTAGTGCCTACAGAGAAGTAAATAAACCCAGTGAACTCAAACCCAGTCAGTTACCAGATTTAGGGTCCAATCTGATTCCTGCTAATTTATTCTCAGTTTTATGACTGTCTTGAGGAAAATTAGAATTAGTTCAAAAAAGTATGAACCATTTTTATTCCTCCTCATTTTCTTACCATTAATGTTTTAGATTCTGCTCTTGACTCTTTTTTTTTTGTTGTTGTTAATATTCCTTTCTGTCTCCTATACAGTGCTAGAGCGTGTGACTACTTACTATTATGACTTTTTTGCCATTTGACAGGACCTCCAAGTCCAACACAGTTTATATGGAGGATAATGATCACATAGATAATCCAACCTGTTTCATGCTTTGTCTTGTTTGGTGCTTAACTTATCTTTTAATTTCACTCATTTCTGTGTATAGTTGAGTTGTAACATTGTAAAAATGGCACTGCAGACTTATCTGCAGGGAAAGAAAATCATTAATTAACATGGACACAGAGACTACAGTTCCTTGAAAAAGCATGAAATAACTCAGATCTCCAAGAAGTTTTGATCCAAACAACCTTGTGTGATGCTGATGAATGCTTCTTCATTCCGTGTAAGAGCCTAATTTCCTGAAGCACTTTCTGCGTCAGAGTATCTAAAAAAAGAGGCATTCCCTCACACCTGCAAATGGTTTAAAGTGTGCTCTGCTTGACCTGTTTCTTAAATTCAGTTTCTCTTTCTGTCTTTCTTCAGGTTTCTTCAGTTAAATGTAGTTTGGTTGGCCACCTTTCATATTAGCATTAAATTTCACTACTAATATTGTATGCTGTAACATCCTTGATAAGACGCATCAAAGTCTAATTTTTATGGGCTTTCTTATTCTTAAATGAACCCATGAGACCTATAAGCTTAAAATACTCAGAGATGAGATGCATGATATAAATTTTCCAGAAAACTGTAACTTGAGGAGCTGATCACTTTATTAAAGTATCCCAGAAAATTTTGGACTCCTTTTTTTTCTTTTCAAATCAACAGGTGATTTGAGAGTTGTTGATATCTATGCAGCATTTGCAAATACCAAGGTTGTTTTCATCCTACAAAATGCCTTCTCATTTGACTCAGACCTTAAAATGTTCTCTGAAGCCCTTAGGAGAATGTTATAACTGGACTACAGATTTTTTCCTAATCACTTTATATATCCAGTAATAACGCTTTAAAAAAAAAAATTATATTCACTGTCCAATTCTATCTGTAGAAAATCACAGAAAATAAGTAATTTTGCTCTTTTCCCTAGACCAGTATTGTAATCTGTTTTTTTTTTTCAAAACAAAATGTTTTATTTGTGATATTCTTCTGGAGCCAGAATAGCATTAACATGTCAAACACTGAGGTTTTTTTCAAGGATCAAAGAATGAATTCAAATGGCTTCAGTGGGTAAAGGGCCCTCAGCTAATGGAGATGTCTTTGTGTCAGTGAAGAGTGCAGATGTTCTGACATGATGACGTACGATGATTCCATTCATATCTTTACACCTCCATCATAAAAGATTTTTCAGGTTCTTTTATTGCATTCTATAGCATTGTGATCTTTCAGGCATTTCCCTCTAGAAACTGACAAAAAAATTGGATTCTTGCTCTCATTATTGAAATATGTAGATAGCACAGAAGAAATATAATGAACTTTCAAATAAATGTAACTAGACCAGTTTAAGTAAAAGCCAACAAGTGTAGTTAACTGGTAACCTACTAAGCATCTCCTGTGTAATTGGGACAGGGACCAATAAGAGAAAATGCTCTAAGCTATTTAATTACTTAACAACAGATAAATACAAGATGTTATTTAATGGCTGTCGGACATTACATATAACATGGTATTTCCCGTGCTTCAGTCTCAAACACCTTGTCAGTTATTAATGAAGAAAAGATGAGATTTTTCCCCTTGATTTTCTGACTCATTGCCCATGGCAATGAAAAGAAAGTACTAGACAAAGAAAGAAAACAAGAAAAGACCAAAACCAAAACAAAACAAAGAAACATCTCCTATGCATTTAATAAGGGTCATCAATATTTTAGATGGAAATCAGAAAAATCCTAAACCCCAGATTCTGGGACAGATTTGTTCACCTGTCTTCTGTTAAACAAGTTGAGAGCTGCTACTGAATATTTCCTTTCCTGGTCCTTACAGTCTCCTCTGGTTAAACACTTTGAATTTAAGAAATAGTGAATCCATACTATCCAGTTTGTTATTTCCCAAGGAAATAATTATATGCTTTGGTGTTTTCTAAAATTTACCTCACTTTGATAGGCCACAGAGCCTTTGGGCACAGACACACGCTGTCATGTTTCTGTTGTACTCTGTGGTTTCACACAACACAGACGTTGCAGGAGCCAGGAGTAACAGCTACTACGTGACATACAGAAAATTGTGGGTGTGAAGAAGTTGAAAGCTTCAATAGTGAGGAGATGACTTACATAGTCTTTCTATACTAGATATGAAAAGAAAATTTAATGCAGTAGGGTAAAGCAAAAGAAAAAATGGTCAAAAGCAGAAGCACATAGCTACAATTTCTAAATTGGCTTATTTAGAATTTCCATGGGTTTTTTCTGTTGTGTCGATTCACTGATTACTTGTAATTATTATTTTTTTTTTTTTTTGCATATAATGAAAGAAACACAGTTACAGCATTGTGGTCTTTCATCCAATTCCCATTAAGTACAATTTAACAATATTTTATACATCCAGTAGGCGAAGAAGATCTCCTTTGTATGACGAATGTGACTGTTATGATGTTGGTATTAGTCAAAGGGAGTTTTTTTCCAGATTCTCTAGCAATTCTCAGTGCTTCAGAGATACTTGTGTTTTCTATTTTGTATGTTGGACAGAACAAGAGAGTGTTTTCTAGCTGATTGAAATGATGAAATTAATTTGAGCAAATCAAAATTAAGACAGTCTCATTATAATATTAATTTCAAATTTAGAATAGTTCTAATATTTTAAATTTTTGAGCTACTGTTGTTTAGAAACAGCCTCTTCCCCTACTAGACTATGACCAAGGCAAATATTCTTTGAAGATATGTCTGATTTTTTTTTTTCATAGCTTATAGCAGGCAGATTTGAAGGGTGGAGGGGAGGCTGCAGAAGCAAGAAATTCTTATCAGTGGACAAAGCAGCATTTTGAAGAAAGTGTACAGCCTCTCATTTGTACAACATATTCAAAATAATTTGGGGGAAAGGCATGGCATACTATTGTTTTTCAAAATAACCTAATGTGGGTTTTGGTTTTGTGGGTTTGGTTTTGGTTTTGGGTTTTTTTTGGCAGGTAGCCAACATTCTGGGGCTTACAGGTTGTTTCCATTACTAAGAGAGATTACTGATGGAGCTCAGTTATTTTGGGTTCTGTCCTGCTGATTTTCATGAGCAAGTCAAATGGTCTTATCAAGCCAATGGAAACAATTTGCTCCTCAGTTTTCTAACCAGCCTTTTCAGTTAGTACAAACGCTTGTCCACGGTTGTTTTGATGCCCATGAATCTTCCATTTCTTCTGACTCCCTGTTGCCTTTTTCCTCCTTTCACATACAAACACACACCATTACATAGTTGGAATGCAAGTAATAGAGCTCCCACATATTTTATACAGCTCCAGGGAACTTATTCTGAATTTGTTCTCAGACATTTTATGGAACTTCTGTTTGGGACAGTGACTCCAATTTTTTCAGCCACTTTCCACCTCTGTGTTTTAAATGCTTCCTCTGTTTAACCAGGCTGACAAGTGGTTCCACTGACATTGGTGAGATAAGTCATTGCCTATTTCACAAAAGCAAGAGAACAGGCAGCTGTCAGCTTTCTCCAGCATTACCATTGTCCGTTTCTACCACTATAAAAAGTAACATGTAGGCACTGAGGCTATGCACATTAATACTGCTCAAGGACGTACAGCATGCGTGCTTGTCAGGACAGAAGGCTAGAGCCTTGGGCTCCTTCCTTGTCATTGACATTTGGAGTGGGTGTCTGGCAGTTGTATATGGGAAACTATCCTTCTTCAGTGAAGCAAGGTAGAAACATAATTGAAATGTGGAAAGAAGAGAAGGAGAAGGAATATTTTACTGTCTTCTAGCATTTATTCATGAGCAATCGTATTTGCCTTCTGGATTCTTGTATCTAAGAAATCTGGCGGGATCTTTGTCTAGGTACAACTAGTTGCATAAAAGATTAAGGTGATTCTTCAACAACTGAAAAGGGCAGTTAATATTGATAAATAACATTAAAATAACATATGCTAGTGGGTCTATATATCTTATGTGAAAAGCAATATTTTGAGTTGGTGATGTGCCATAGTACGTCCGCAACCTGAATTTATCCTGCAGATGAGTGGATGACCCACAGCTTACGCTCTAAAACACAGTTATGGATACAAATTCTGAGTGTCCAGAGCTCAAGGACATTCGTTTCTGGAGTCTGAAGTGGTGTACCTATGCTGTTCTGTATTGGGTGTCCATGTTAATGTTTTGGCACTGGGGGACTTCAGGGGTCACTTCAGTGAGAAGAGACCAGGGGCTGCACATACTAGATGCTGTTGGTTCTAGCCAGTTCCAGCCATCTTTGCAACAGATCCACCAAAGGACAAAGCTGAGCCCATCAGCAAAAAAAACCCAAAAAAACCAAAAAACGAACAAAACCAAACATAAGGCAAAACATTGTGCAACAGTGTGAGAGAGAAGAATGAGGAAAAAAAACTTATGAAAAACAGCCCTGCAGAAACCAAGGTCAGAGTAGTAGGAGGGGTGGAGGTGCTCCAGGTGCCAGAGCAGAGATTTCCCTGCAGCTTGTGGAGGATACCACAGTGGAGTAGGTATCTCCCTGCAGATCATGGAGAGGACCAAGCTAGAGCAGGTACATATTTTCTGAAAGAAGCCACAGCTCATGGAGACGCCACGCTGGAGCAGGTTGCCCTGACAGGAACCGAGGCTGGTGGAGAGCCCATTCTGGATCAGGTGTATCCTGAAGGACTGCAGCCTGTGGAAAGGACCTGGGCAGGAGCAGCGTTGAAGAGTGGCAGGGCATGGGAAGGACCCATGCTGGAGCAGAGGAAAGTGTGAGGAAGAAGGAGCAGCAGAGAGGAACTGTCATGGTCTGAATGCAACCCTCTACTCCCCATCCCCATTGCACTCCTCAGGGTGAGGGGAGATGGAGAAGTCAGGTACTGAAGGAATGAAATTGAGACTGGGAAAAAGGATTGAGTGAGAGGTAGGTGTTTTAGTTTTTGTCTTTATTTCTCAATATCCAAATCTATTTTTCTTGGCAATAAATGGAATTAATTTTCCCCGTCAAGTCTTTTTTGCCCATTACAGTAACTGGTAAGTGATCTCCCTGTATTTATCTCAGCCAACGAGCTTTTTTCACCTTATTTTCTCCATCTGTCCTGTTGAGGAGGGCGATGAGAGAGAAGCTGGGTGGGCATCTGTCAGCCAGACAAGGTCAGCCTACCTTGCTGAAAGCTAAATATCTAAGCCCTTGCTAGTCACTCTAGGCTTCATTTTGTAATCAGTAGATAGAAATAGGCACCTTTAGAAGGAAATGCATCTGACCTGTCTAAAGACGAGCTGAAGTGAATGTTACCTTGATTAGAAAGAGACACAGGAGTGACTAGCTCAGGCTTAGATGTCAAGCTTTTAGACATCTAGATTTCTATCTGTGTTTCATTCTTCTAAGCTCTGGATACCAACTTTGATGTGCTGTCAGAGAATATAAAGTCATTAGACTTCAGACTTTACTAGCTTTGTTTCCTATAATAATCATTAGCAAGAGAATAGTTACTTTACTTTCTTTTGCAATTCATTTTCACACAACTTTTTTTTCTTTTTATTTTTTCTTACTTTCCTTTTATGTCAGAAGAAATCGAGATCAAAATGGCAGTCAAAGGGGTTTGGAAAAGTGGTTTGGAAAAGTATTTATAAAATGTTAAGGATTATACTGTGCTGTGTATCTCTTTTGTTCATATGGGCTTTACTTCACTCTCTTTATTGATCCTAGTAACACCATCCTTTTCATCAGTATCAAAAAGAAAAAGAAAACATTTTTGACCCCTCTTTTAGAAAAGTGAATTGTTTTATTCTTTTGGCTGTTTATCAACACTGTTATCATACAATAATTGACTGGTGACAAGAATTTCATTTCTCAGCGGTGTCTAATGTAATCTGTAAATTATATTACTGAGCTTTACTCATTGCATCCAACATACTTTGCATTTTGACTGGCTGGCCATACAGCCTCTCTTTTGAGATTTAGATTGCCAGAAATGTAACAGAGAACAAGAATGGCTTCCTGCCAATCAAATTAGAGAACACTGAAAAGGTCAGAGTTACACAGTATATTACTGTCTTTCAGAGATTGTACTGGGTATTAAAATTCTCTGATGTCTCATTTCACTGACAAAGATTGTAATGAGAACAGGAAACAGCACAGGATGTATCACGCTTTGTGACCACAATTTTTATGAGAATGAGAAATGGAAAAAAACCCACACCAAAATCCCAACCTATTCTCATTATATCTAGACTTCTAATATATGGGGTTCTTCAGTTAGGAAAACACAAATAAAAATTCCTTAGATCAGAACTTTCCAGGCATCTCTGGGTTAGAGGTAGAATATAGTAATTCTGTCTCAGGAGCAGAATGTGAAATGAATTATGAGAGAAAATGAACAGATCTAAATGGTAGGTAAATTGCGCCAGACAGTTTCCTGCTGTAATTTACTGTGTCCTCTGCAAAATTCAAAGTAGATGATCTAGCTACCACTTCAGGGTAGAGTGAAATTAAAGCTCAAAACCCCTTCCACACTGGATGAAATCCTGG
>NW_009259239.1:4286770-4306145 GCF_000687185.1 Egretta garzetta | reverse complement strand
GTCTTTAAGCTCATTACTATTTTACCATTTGGGGCTTAGTTAAAATTTCCTGTAGCTTGTGTATCAGTTATCACACACAAATAGTACCACAGCTTGATATTCTAATTCCAGAATGTTTTATTACCCCTTTCACCTACAGAAAATAGCTATGGATAAATTGCTTTTAATTTCTTTTGGGTCATATGTTTGTATCTATATTATGGGACAGTTTGTCTCCACCATCTTTTTCTCATCTCAGATCAGTGGGAGCAACTGGAGAAAAGAAATAGAGGTTCAGGTTGTGTTTCCTCACAGCCATCTTTTTCTATAGTAAAAAATTACTTAGCTAGAGCAGATAGTCTAGGGCTACGATATGGCCATAATAGTAAAACAAGGAAAAGATGGAGAGAAAAAAATAAAGAGCGGTAACATAAAAGATTAGGGCAAATGTTAACCAGGAATTCCAAGCAGAGAGTGTGAAACCTGAGGTGTTGAAGATCCTGCAGTAAGTAATTCTTCAAGTAGATGCCCTGTATCAGAAAATATGGTTTTAAAAGGAACTAGCAGTTATATCAAGGCTTTTACGAAACTTACTTTCTTTCATTGTTGTAATGTAAGTCCTGCAGAAATACAATTCTGAAATATTATTCTTCATCTGATGTCTCACTGTATTGCAAACACATTTTAGTAGTATCTTCATGTAAGCAAAAATTTATCAAATATAGGAACCAGCATAGAATTGTCCCTAGATCCACCAAAGTGCAGTGAATGCCATAATACAGCATAGGCAAACACAGATATATCTAAAGCTCTGTGGCAGAGATTAGGAGACCTAGGTCCAATTTCTATTTTTGCTTTTTCTTGAAATATCACACGTTTGTGTGAGATTCAGTTTCTAAGTGGAGAATGCAATGGTTTTGCTAGCTTTTACTGGTACTGTGGTGGCAAGTGTATTCATATTTTGTAGTCCCACAGGTGTTACTGTGATGGCAGCCATGGATTTGCCTATATTTGAAGCTGTTGATAACTGCTGTGAAAGTCTGTATGACTTCCTGTAGTATGCATGTTAATGGTAGGGTGTGGGCCTTCTTTACTGTTGCTAAAAAAATCGATAGGAAATACTGCATCTTAAAGTATTAATTAAAAATACATTTCTCCCTTCTTAGACCCCCTAAATTTATGCCGTTCAAACCACTGGTAACATTGAACTAGAACTGATACTTTCAGAGGGATATACAAAGAATAACCATTTTCAGCGGAGAGTAACACAGTAATTGGTCTAATTTTGCATTTGTAACAACTATCATTAAATGAATATAAAGTTTTGTGTAATAGATTTGAGAATTCAGACCAGATCCTTTAAGTTCATTACTTCAATAAATAAGTAACATGATTTTAAACTAAACTAAGTAGTTCTAAGAAGTTGTAAATTTTATAATCTATTTTCACTATGCTAACATTCATTGCCATTAAAACTGCCATTTCTCCCACCCCAACTTAGAGTAATTTTAAAATTAATTTTATTCCATTACAGCTAAATTTTTCAATGTTAGTACAGAAAGATTATTCTCAATGCATAGGCACAACATTGGCCACACAGAGTAATTTCTACTGCAAAATAATATTTCTTAAACTTTTTTGTTTCATTAATTCCCTCCCTCCCTTTCTGTTTTAGAAAAATGTCCTTGTTTTGGCTGGGATAGAGTTAATTTGCTTCCTAGTAGCAATATACCCAAATTACAGAGGCATCCATATATTTATTTTTTAGAACAGCTTGAGATGGGAAAGTATTGTGTTGATTAAATATAAAAACAGTGGGCAGTAATAGACAATATTTTCCTCTAAGAGTTTTCAGTAGTAAAAAGGACATATAAAGAAAACTAAATATTCTCTTATATGACTCCTCCTCTAAACCATGAACAAAGCTTGTGCCACTATGTTCATAAAGTATGAATTCTGAATGCGTAGGGAAGGCGTTGTATACTACTCTTGCAAAAATACACATCATCATTAAAAAGGGACTTAATTCAATCTACCAAGCAGGGGAGAATTTGCAGGAGGACTCGAAACCATAGTCTGGTGCATGCACATGAGCCAAACTATTAATGCATTTTATAATGCTCCATGTTTGGATTTTTTTAGTCCTCAGCCAGGGAACCAAACTTTTGGATACTAGATTTGGTAGTTATCCACCGTCCATACCTAACCTGATGGCTCCTAGTGAGCTTTTCAAATAAATTGTCTCTGTAGATCACTACAGAACATGAGGGCACATGCTAGTGCTTGACAGGATCAGCCTTTGACAAACTGAAAGGAAAGGGTGGGAGAACAAGGTTTCAGTGTTATCATCACGTGCTGAGCTTAATTGATCACTTCCCAAAAATAATTTGTGTTTCTTCACTTGGCTGTAGCTAGGGGGTATGAAGACTCTTTCATAACACTTTTGAAGCTGTAGGTGGAAGATTTTGAAAGATTGGAAGCTGTTCAGTGGGGGACCACTAAAATGATTCAGCAGCTGGTGCACATGCCACAAAGGAAAGTCTGAGAGAACTGGGTTTATTCATTTTCAAGAAGGGAAGGCTAGCGGAGATTTATTGTTAGCTCCAACTATGTTAATGAGAGGTTGTAGAGTAGAGACAGACCTTTTTGAAGGTATAAAGTGAAATGATAGGAATAAGTTGTAACAAGGAAAGTTCTGATTAGGTATTAAGAGGAAAAAAATACAATGAGGAGAGTAAACCACGAGAACATTTCAACCATAGAGGATGCAGAACCTCAGTCCTTCAAGATATTCAAAACCAAACTGTACAAGGCTCTGAGCAACCTGATATAAGCTGATCCTGCTCTAACTGGGGGCTTGATGCAGATGAGAACCAGAAGCCCTTTCCAGTCTGCATTATTCTATGATTCTATTGATTCTTACCTAATTTACAGGCAATGTTGAAACATTTATTTGTCAGGAGAAAAACACAAGTTATTTCTCAGCACAGTGTCACAGTCAATAATATATTCCTATTGCTCAAAGTCACAGAAAGCCAGTATTGTTCTTTAGTAATCGTTATTTGCATAAGAATATAGAAAAACATATTGTTGTGGAAAGTGAAAAAACATGAACTCATACAAAGCTTGGAAAAAATCTATATTTATTGGATGGGATTAATGTAAAATGTTACACAGGTATGTGTGTTGCCTTCTTTATCATAGACTGTGCTATTTATTGTCCATGACACAATCATTAGGAAAAGAAGAGAAAGAACAGTTATCATGTTCCATATAATCTGGAAGTGATTGGTACAAACTATGCAACTCTTTGACTTTCCTAATGTTCTGATAGTCAGTTTGATAGCCTTTCTCAATTCTCCTGCTTCAGAGCATCAATCATGTCTGAACAGCAGAAGGAAAAAAAAAAAAAGAGGCTAATACCCAGCTGAACAAAATATGTTGGGACAGAGTTGGTTTTGACTGCTTAGATTTATTATATGACTGCTAGAAGCTTGCACAATTGATTGATCATTTAATGGCATTAAGTCCTGTCTTGGAACGGCACTAATGGCTCTGATCTATACTTAAAATTAAAGTCTTGTTGTCACAAATGCTGTTAGAGAGCATTTAAAGAGCAAATAGATACTTGCAGTTTGCATGGGTTGTTCTTTACAAAGGAATAAGAACTCCGTATTTTAAAGCTTACAGTGTAGATCTAACGTATTTAAAAACTAAAACCAAACCAAAACAAGCAGTACCAGTTTACCAAGTGGGTTGTAACGGGTCATTAAGAACCAGTGCTGGTCTCTAAATTCTGCTGAGGGAAATCTGTGAATCCTGTGATAGATCAAATATCATAGATTATAATGCCAGAAGAGATGCCAAAAGTTATGTGCAGTAAAAGCTAGGATTAACATTCTCAATTGCTAGGGTGAACTAGAGAAACAACCGATCTACTTCTTAATATTGTCTCTGATGCACAGTAAACTAGTCTAGTAGCTAATTATCTCACAATTTAAATAAAAAACTTACTACTAGACTAAATTTGCTTATTTCAATTTCTAGATGCTGTAAATTGTTAAGCTTCTGTGGGCAGAGCATACTAGCAAGTTTTATGTTTATATGCAGAGACTTAGAGCGGGACTAATCTCAACTAACTTTAAAGGCGAGATTCAGCTTGAGATTAAGAACCTTAAATTTATGTGTACTTATGTAAGGGTCTGTAAGTGAGTGAAATTTCAGAAACCCCTGTTTTTAGGCAATGGAGTCAACAGCACTTGGAGGACTACGCAGCTGGACAGCCAATAGTTTGAGCAAAATTGCTCTCCAGGCTCTTTTGTCTGTACTGTCCAGACTTCCATTGGCAACAACAGGATTTGACATTCACAGGTACTCACCTGTTTTAGGTATCTTAATTTGTGCTTGAATCACAATTTTTCTGGATATCTTGCTTTCCACTGAATGTTGGTAACTTCAAGAATTTGCTGAAATCTGAAAAAATGGTATGTCAACCCTCCATCACAAAACGTGTCCAAGAAGGATATGTAGACAACTAAAAAAGAGCAGTAAGATCGGAAAGTATTTCCACAGTCAATAATTGTCAGCCAATAAAGTCCTCTAGATGAACACAATGTACCAGAAAAATGTCATCTTTTTTCAGTGGGCTATACTGTATGTCAAAGCCCATTTTCTAAGCCAAAGCCAGTTCAAGTCTCAATCATACCACAATTATGACGTCTTAAAAACACCATAGAGCTCATCCACAAAGTACTTAAGCATCTGTTTAAGTTTAAGCACTTTAGTATTTGCCTTAAAGTCAGTGTGCCAACTTGAGTGCTGAAAGCTAAGCAGATGGTTAAGTTCTCTGCTGGACTAGGGTCATTGCTGGTACTTCAGAGCATATGTGGACTCATGACAAAATGGACTAAAAATTAAATGACTGCAATTAAACTTCTGTTTGTATGTTGTCTCCTGCTTTTGTTTAACCTACCTTTGTACTTCTCAGGTCTCAAGGGCTGCCTATAGCATCTGGTCCTCCGTCTGCATCTTGTATAGAGATCTGAAATATGCCTTGCTAATAAGCTTCCACACATTAACTGATTAACACATAGAAGTTCAGGAGCCTTTTACAAGAGGCACAAAATAGCTGTGAAGTTCAAAACTAACACTGATGAATGACCTTAAACTCTAATCATGGTGCTTTCTGTCTCCTAAATATTTTTATGCGAGCACCAAAAGGTGCTTTACTTCCCTGATTGAGGAAAGGAGGTGGGGATTGGAGGGACTGCAAGGTCAGGAAGGAAAAAGGAAAAGATTTGTTTGTTTCCTGGTTTAATTAAATGGATCTTTTTTCTTTAATTTTGTCATGAAATCAGACTGCATTTATGAGAGGAAAGAACTGGTGCCAAGGTCCTGCTTTGTTGCAACCTGTATTGTAGAGAAAACAGAAAGTTTCACATTTCTTTCAGTAATTGCCATATATGAAAAAGGAGACAAGGAACTGCTCGTATCACCCTCACTAAAAAATAGTTTGTCCAGATTTAAATGGAGGTAGATGATTTTGTATTTCAACACTGATGCAGCAATAAGATCATCTCCAAAGCTCCAATATATATACGTATATATAATTATGAAACTAAAGGAAAACAGAAAAATAATATTACAGATGTGTTAAATTCTCAAAAATAATTGCAAATAGGGAATTATCACTTAATTAATGTTATTCCTGGTGGCATCCCAGAATTTATTTTGATTTTAGCAATTCCTTTTACATAAATGTTGTAATCACTGGTAAAGTATTCAGATGGTGCAAAGTGTGGGAACTGAGAAATAGTAAACATTGCAGTTTACAAACACAGTGTTATACATTGTTTTGTAAAACAACAAATAATGCATATTTTACTGTTGGGCACATATGATTCACTTATCTAAGAACAAATTGTATGGGACATTTCACAAGGTGAAGATTTTCAATGGATGTGGGGATAATGGTGGATAATCAGCTGAACATTGTCTTCTAAAACCTCTTACTTGGCTAAACAGGCAGACACCTTCCTCCAGTGAATGAAAACCAGAGTTTCACAGGATTAGGAACAGAGTTTTAGTAATGGCAGAGGTAAGAGGGTCACCAGATGTCTCCAGTCATCAGTGGCAGTATTGCCGTATGTGCAGCTTCCGAATAAGAGGAGGACTTATTCTTGCTGTTCTGTGGAAGAAGCTGTTAAAAAGAAAGATAACACCAACATAGGAGGAACACTAGAGGGACAAGAGCTCCCAATCAAACATATCTGAGGCTTCAAATTGTCTTGCTTCATGTGTGACCTGCAGACTCTTCATTTTATTCAATTCTCACACGTAATGTTGCTTAAATTACTCAGAACATCTTGAGTTCCTCTTATGGCAAGATCTTCAAATTGTATATATTGAAGTACCTTCTCTGGAATTAGTCAGATTTCTGAAATATGGCAAATTACACTTAAACATAACAAATTCTTTTTTTACTGTTAGGGTAACATTGGATGTAATGTACCAACAATGTTACCATTGGTAACATTTCAACACTGGAACAGGTGGCACAGAAAGGTTGTGGATATAACCCTGTGCAACCTTCTCTAGTTACTCTTGCTTTGAGCAGGGGGCTGGACTATGCAATCTCCAGACCTAACTGCCAGCCTCAACTATTCTATGCTGGAAGACCTATCCTCTCTTCTCCAACTAAACACCCTCTTCTATATCATTAGTAGATAAAACTGGAGATATCACCATTGGCAGAGCATTGGTGGTGACAGCACATTGAAAGATATTCTGTGTGTCAGGAAAAAAAAAAGAGTTAAAAAAAGTTGTAGTGTCCTCTTTAGCCTGGAAATTTCTGGTTCCCCACTAGCTTCTTCAGCACCAAAGCATTACACAACTGGCAGCTGCAAAGGTGCTCCAACCACCTTCCAAGGGACTGAGATGAGGCTGATTGGCCTGTAGTTCCCTGCATACTCCTTCTTGCCCTTCTTGATCATAGGAGTTCTTTCCTCCAGCCTTCAGGTACTTCTCCTAATCGTCATGATCATTCAAAGAGTATTTGAGAGCGGCCTCAAAATTATATCAGCCAGCTCCCTCAGAAGTCATGGGGGAATCCCATCAGGACACATGGATTTATGTAAATTCATTTTGCTTAAGAATTCCCTGTCCTGATCCTCTTCCACCATGGGTATGTTGTCCTTGCTCCAGGCTTTCTCCATGGTCTCTGGAGCCTGGGATTCCTGAAGGCTGGCTTTGCTAGTAAAGAATAGGGCAAAGAATGGATCCAGTACCTCAGCCTTCTTCATGTTGTGAGTTACCAGGTCACCTGCCCCATTCATCAGTGGGTCCACATTTTCCTTAGTAGTCCTGGGCGCTTATAGAATAACTTTTTGTTTTCTTTCACTTCGCTGGACAGATTGGATTCCAGTTGGGCTTTGGCTTTTCTAACCTCACTCCTGCATGCTCTAACAGTAGCTCTGTATTCATCCCAGGATGCCTGTCCCTGCTTTCACCTTCTGCATACTTCCTTTTTGTGTTTGAGTTTGGTCAGGAGCTCAATGATTATCCATTTTGGCCTCCTGGCATTTTTGCTTCACTTACTTGGTGGGGTGGACTAATCTTGAGCTTGGAGGCAGTGATCCTTGGATATTAACCAACTTTCTTGCATCCCTGTTCACTCCAGGGCCTTTTCCTATGGGACTCTTCCAAGCACGTCTTTGAAGCAGCCAAAGTCTGCTCTCCTGAAGTTCAGTACTGTGATCTTGTTTTTTGCCATGCTCCCTCATTTTAAGATTCTAAGCTCCCAACTCTCATGGTCACTGCAGCCAAGGCTTCCTTCAACCTTCACACACTCCATGATCCGTTCCTTGTTTGTGAGTATAAGGTCCAGCAGAGACCCTTTCCTCATTAGCTCCTCTGTCACCTGGGTCAGGAAGTTGTCATCAATGCTCTCCAGAATCTCCTGATTAGTTATGCCCTGCTGTGTTGTCCCTCCAGCAGGCATTGGGTGGCTGAAGTCCCCTATGAGGACCAGAGCCTGTGAATATAAGACTATGTCTGTCTGTAGCTGTCTATCTAATAAGAAACAGAAAGTGAAGGGAATTATCAAATGTCCTAACTTTCAGGTTCTCTTTGCATACTTTTCACTTTCTAATTCTGCTTTGAATTAATTTAAATGTATTTACAATGAACTCTAACTTAATGAAGTGTTTCTGCCCAGGATGGGAAAAAAATAAAAAAGGCAGCACTAGTTTGAAAATGATGGATGTCAACAAAGAGAAATTGTTAATGTTCATATTTAACATTGCACTGAGCCTGAATATTTCCACCTGGGCTTATTCATCTCATTTACATCAGTGACAGTAAATGCATATTTGAATGAGTTTAATAAAAGCCTTCTTTCATTACATCATCACTTTTCTGTTACACTCTTATGCTGAGAAATGTCAGTACATAATTGGAGCACATACCGAGGAATGTATACCAGGAATGCATTTTGGGTCCATATCATGAAATGTGATTTCTCCTGCATGCCAGAGGTATTCACAGAGCAGGAACAAGCAATGTCTAATGCTGTGTCAGAGCTTTAGAGCAAAGTATTACTATCAGCATACTTTGTTTTCCAGTATGCTAACTCTTCCCAAGGTTGTACCACCAGTGCATTCCATCCATATGTGCCTTCAACACTAGAAACAAAATCTCTCCTTTTGCCTTCTTTTCTTATAGCCACTTGAATTTATTACCCACTAAGATGATCCTAAATCTTATTTAAGAAATACCATCCTTGATACTCATCAAGGGAAACCTCTTGTGGATAAATGCTCATGTATTTCAACCGCGCTGCTGCCTTTTAATTCATAGTGAACTAGCAAAGAATGTAAATGTTATACTGGGATTCACATACATCAGTAGAGATTAGGAATTCCTATCATAATCAATAATTGTTGGGAATATATCTCAGAGAGGACTTTCAATCAATTATTGTCTTTTTTAAGTACTGACATTGATAGAATGTCTTTTAATGGTTCAAAACAATCAATGAAAAAAGGAAATTAGCAACTAACTGACTCCTATGCTTTCCCATGTTAGGAGTCCTAGCCCATGTTCAACAGCAGTTGTTCCTTTTTTTTTTTTTTTGATCCGGGTGTATAAATCCTAGAGACCATATTGTTTCAAATCTACCAGTGACCCTGGAAGATGCATCTTTGAATGTATTCATCATATATTTTTTCTGGCAATTAAAAAAACCCACAAACCCAAACCACAAATCTTCTATTTGACAAAAATGAAATCTGTTTTTGTCACTAAGTTGGCTATTAACCTAACTGTAGAAAACATGCTTTTCCATCATTGGTTTTAGAAGGTTTCAACTTGAAGTTCCCATTGGGGCAAGTAACTGCCCACTGGCCTTGGTTTCTTTACTTTTATTTATTTTTTATTTAAATATTACAGGCCAAATTAATCTCTCTGTCAGGAGGAAATGAATCACTTCTCAAAAGAGCAACAGCCAGATGCACAGCACTCTTCAAAGAAGTGGCATGCATTGCTTCAAATCCCTTCAGACATAAGAGAAAAGCAATGTTTTTCCACAACCTAGAGGTGGATGCAAATCACTGTGCTGATGAATCAAGAGAAAATCATGGTGTTCTTACTATGGCTTTTTTTCTAGATTACTGAAACTACTTTCCTGCTACCACCATTCTCATTGAAACAACTATTTCCTAGAAAGAAAGGAAAAAATCATTATCTGAAGTTATATAATGTAAATATTTATTTGACACTGGCAGAGATATTTTGTGAAATATTAATGTTTTAATGATAAAATTATTATTTTTTTAACATGGTGATTCTAAATATAAATAAAACTATTTAGAACTGGCTCAGGAAGGAGAGAAGATGAAAACATACAAAAAAAATAATCTAGAGTTGTTTGAGGTTTTCTGGCATCAGGAATCATGACCAGCTGAACAACAAAACAATGAAGCAACTTCAACTTTTGTTATCTACTGCTGAGTGTTTGGAAATGAAAATTGACTTATACACACTCAAGGCTTTAATGAATTTGAAAATAGATAAACCAAAGCAATTTATTAATCACTATTCTAGAGTCATGGTTAAAGTCCAGTTTGGATAGCCACATTTGGCCTGTTTCTACCACTCTCAATACTATCAGATAGATTTTTCTGTTCTCACTTCCTGTCCCACATTGCAGTTTATAGTTATTATATCTTGTGGGTTTTAGTGGGCTTTTTTTATTTATAGAGGCATATAAGAGTCTGAGAAAGTTACTTCTCTTCTGCTGGATTTTTTTTTTTTTGGAGGGGGGGTGTTGGGGAGGCAGAGATGCTGAATATAATTATCCATTTGGAAAAAGAAGATGTACTTAAATTGAATGTAATTAATTAGAAGTTAACAAAATCTCTTCTACAGTTCTGATGTACTGTGGATTGGCTGACATCAGGTGTGAAATAGGTCCTAAGCATCTCATAAGTCATGAATAAAGAGGATTATTTTTCATTAGTACTTTAGGATCGGGGCAGGGGGGAGTAGTATGGTTTTGGTGGGTTTTTTTTTTATACCTTTACACTGGATTCTATGCTTTAATAATGGGTGAGACTATAAGAACAACTGAAATAAATAAATTACTAGTAACCCTGGTAATTAGGAAATTAATACAAATCACATCAGAATTATTTTAACTGAAAAGGTAATAAAAGATATAAAACATTCTTACACAATCTAGACTACACTTGTGTTACATGCAACTTAGCTGTCAGAATTTAAGTCTTCTATTCTATTACAGATGCATTAGAATGCTTTGGATATTTTTACTAATTTCCTTTAAAAGGTGTGTTTTTTTCTCAAAGAGTTAAAAACTTTAAAAAACTTTAAGACAAGAAGCAAATACTCAAGATAGCAATCACTGAGAGAATAAGAAAACTGGGAACAAATTAGAAAAGAATATGATTAAAGGGGATAAAGATTCTATTCTTTAGAAAACCAGGTGGAGAATAATCTTTAATTCCCTTCCAAATGGGTTGTGAAGATAGAATTTAATACTGTGAAAAGGCAGGAGGAAATGTCATGACTACTGCTTCATCTAAGTGTTGCAGAATGAAGTCCAGTGACATGGTCAACCTGATTATTGTGGGGGTCAACACATATGTTGTCTTTTTGATTTATTATGCAATTATAAAATTACTCAGCTGCAAAATAAATCCCTGTAAGTCCTTTGGTTAATTCTGATTGGAGTAGGATAAGAATCTAAATAATTTGATGTTTTAGATGTACTTTTCCAAATCTAATGGCACATTATTTCCGAAATTATGGCAGAGGGCCTGGGGAAACTAAAAGCAAAACCAAACAGAAAAAATAAACTGCAGCCTATAGAAAACCTTAAGGAAGAATGTAAATTCATTGTCTGAATCATTGTTTAAAATATCTTTTTTTATGGCATTGTCATGTTTCTGTGCTTTTTATCAACTCAAATCAGTTATATAGTAATACAAATATTTCCCTATATGCTCTTAGTATACAGATAAAAATTCCATTGACTACAAAACCAGTAAGAGTTACAGGAAGAAGCAAAAAAGTACAGTAAATTTTTCAATGGCCTTTTAAAATAGATCATCTACTTGCTGTTTTATACAGATTGAGACTGCTGCATTTAGCATGGCATTGTATGATTTCTGTAGGTTAGAAAAAAGAAACCTTTATTTTACAGCTTCATCAAATTTCCTACAGAAAAACTAATTTTTATTACTAATACAATTCTGTATCAAGGAAGAAATTGAATATTTTTGCTGATAATAAATGGGAAATACCTTTAAAGGTAGTTTTTCACATTTGTAAATGCAGACGGATAATTACAATGCACCTACAGTTGCCCCAGAATAAAGATTTTTAGAAATCTGTATATGTGTAATTTTCTATCTGCAAAATCTAAGAGTTGATGAAAAGACAAATGACTTTTTTTCTTTTTTCTTTTCTGCATTACTATCAAAACTGAATTACGGTTGCTATATTCAAGTTAATGTGGTTAGAATAAGCAAAGTCCTCTTCCTGGGCACGTTTTGCCAAAGTACAGACTTTGAAATGTCCTTCCTTAGTCTGCAGAGAATCATGTGTCAATTGTTACTAAATTTGCTTAACATAAGCCAAGTGTTTGGTACCCATAAAATATTTAAAAGATATGTGATATAGTTTAGGTCCCATGGACTCAGTATTACCCCTATTTATTGCTGCCTAATAAGATTACATTTATAAACTATGATTTTGAATTTTCTCTTATCCTATACTGCAACATCAGTAATAGCACCCTGAAGAGCCCATTTATGATTTGTGTTGCAATTAATGAGAAGATTTTTTTTTCAGTGAAGATGAGGATCAACCCTCCAAATAACCAATGGTTATTTTCCATTGACATGTATTTTTTTCCCCTTGTGTTTCTGAAAACAATGCTGTAGAGAATTTCACCCTATGGCTGAGGGAACAACTGCCATCATCTCTTGGTTTCCATCACTGGAAAATAAGCATTGTTGGCAGTACTTGCTTATAAGCTCTTACTTGATTCATAAATTATTCTGTCACTAATGCCCAACCTGCCTATTCTGTTATGGTAATTTAGGACAATGATGACTTTCCTTTTTAAAATCAAATAGCAATAGGGGCAGTAGTGGGCAAGATGTGTGTGGAAAACAACAATAAAAATTAATATTACTGTATAATTTTGGAAAGGTCACAAAATATTTCCGTTCTTCATCCCTCCCAATACCATTTGCTATCTTGCCATGTAGCTGTGTGTGCACAGGCAGATATATTTCACTTTATGGAAGTGCTCCAGGTATCTCCTGATATGTGAATGTCTTAACAACTCCTAGGGCAGTTTAATGCTTTGTAGAACTTATTAGCCATCATGTAATACTATTCATTTAGTAAACTACTAGCATCAAGGCCATCAATCTCAGAGCATAAGAATTTGTCTCCTCTGTTAATGGCAAAATCTGTATGTAGGTTTTATCTTGAGCTACTGGCATGCCACACCATTCAGGTTTGTAAGCTGAATTATTTTTCTTCCTGACGATAACACCATGAATTAAATATATGAAAATAGATGACTCCACAGTGAATGCATCATAATCTGGTATAGTTACAGTAAGTGCTTTAAGATGAATAGCAACAGAGTCTCAGAAATACTAATTCAATAGCATGTTGCACCTCATCTCTTAATAATACAAAAAAGGTTAGCACTTCCTTTGTTTTAGTCCTCAGGTTTCTGTAGGTTGTCTTAAGACAATAAGACTAAATAATTTTTCTATGCAAGAGAATCCATCAGGGTAGTGGTGGCTGGAGTGGGAGGTTAGGAATGAGTCTGAGATATCTGTTTCATTGAGAGATCTGAATTTTCTCATGAGAAGGCTTTAAAATATGATATTTTCATGTTTTGTTTTGTTTTATTGTACTGTATTTGTTCTTTTTATTCTGTTACACAAAATATGAAAACATGAATGCAGATCAGTTGCTGAATTAATTTTCACCACCATTTATATTTTATTGCTACTTTAGAAAGAAAAAAAGTCACTTTATAAAAGGGTCCTTCTTAATTCTCTTTATAATAAACAAATATAAAATGTATTAATATGTCACCAAGCCACCACACTGCTTACTATAGTAGAATGCATACAATAATTACATTTAACGTCATCCAAATTCCCATCAGGATGAGGAGTTTGGTTTCTTTCAGTACTTGCTTGTATGATGTTAACTCTGTCTGTACAATTTGCAGTAAAAATTACTCTTAGAGCTGCTTGAAAAAGCTTGAAGGGCATAATCCTGTTTTTTTTTTTTTCTTTTTCAGTTATTTTTCAGAATTGCTTCATGGTCATATTAAAAAGAATGATGTTATGAATTTTACACTGAGGCATTTTCCTGTTTAGTTTGTGAACAACATGTGGAAGGTAAGAGTGCCTGAAGTGAGAAAACAATGCAAGCAGCAGTGAGCATGTGAACTTTGTGTTATTTTTTCAGGAGGGATTATTTTGGTTTGTTTTTCTGTACATGGGTTTAAGGTCATGATTAATCAATATGGTTTAATCAGTTTGAGCAAAGGTATGTTGTTACACAGCAGTAAGATGAGTTCAAACTGTTAAAAAGACAAACACACAATGAACAACAAAAATGAGTCTTCTGTGCTGCTAGCAAAATCAATTTCAATAGCAATCACTTATGTTATAGCGGTCTGCTTGTAATACAGTGAAAAGGTCAGTACAATTTCTTGCCTAGTTAGCAGTGTAACTTTCAAGCTTCCCTGGGCAGGAATTGTGATCACAGTGTCTGACAAAGTCATTTTTCCACAGACCTTGTGTTTGTCACATTATTCTCCAGAGCTCAACAGTGTGTCTGTAATATTCTTAACTTCACAGCCTGCTTTCCCTTCTTTCTTGATTTCTTTTAGCAAAATTGACGATAACTACACTCTTCTTGTCATTAAGAACCAACACCGCAGGGCAGTAATAAGTAATGGCTTGTTTTCATGTTACTATTCTTAAACTTTTCACCCTTAAACCCTCTGAAGCTTCATCATTGCAAGCAGAGAAACATCCATTGCATCCCAGAAAAACAATGTGATTTGAGCAGTCAGAAAAAAGAAACCTGGAATGTAATTAGGTAAAATGTTAGTTGCTTATGAGCAGATATCTCTGTTATGCTATAAATCTCTGTATATAAGTGGAATAAATAAGCTCACTCCCAAACAATCACTTCCTCTAAAAATCAAAAGGATAATCAGTATGATTCAGAACACTTGCTAATGCAAGTATATTCTTCCTTTTTGCCCTCAGATAAATGAGTAAGAGCAGCTGTTAACCTCCAATAAAAAAGCATTTTATTCTTTCATATTCATTTAGGATAACCTGTGAATTTTCTTCTGACTTAGTTTTTGTCATCACTACGGAAGTTCACCCAGCTAACAAAGTTTTCAGTCAAACACTGGAAGGGTGTCTGATTTCTGAGAAGTTTTTTGTTGCCCATTAAAATCAGATTTCCACTGATTCTAAAGCAAACAGTCCAGGTCTCTAATTCATTAACATAATAGCTAGGATTAGTGTCAATGAAACTGGAAATTTATTTGGAAAATACTGCTTTTTATGATCAAATTTCACATTTTTATGAGACGTTTCAGAAATAAGAATTGGAGAGAATGTTGACACACTCTGGCTATTAAACTTATGGCTCATTCTTGTTTTAAAGCAGTAATTTGTATCCAGCTATATTAAATTCTTTAAAACTCTATGCCACATGTTGTGTATAAAATCTGTATTCTTTCCAAACGGTGTAGCCTCCACTCATTACATGCTAGTCACACTAGTCTATGTTTTGGTAAGGAACAGACACACAGAATGTCAAAATCAGCATTGTACGTCAACATTTGTATCCTGAAAGAACACAAAACATTTAAAAAGAGCTCCTAAAAAAATTATTCTTTCTTTCAAATAAAGTCTATGAAGGAAAAATAATGAAAAGAAAACCTTCAAAAGACTGGTAGAAGGAAAAAAGGAATTAGAAGGGATGAAAGGAAAGCAATACATGAGGGAAAAGGAACAGTATGTAAGAAATAGCCCATAGGTTTGAGTATTAAAAGTACTTGAATTTTCAACATTCTTAACCAATTTGGTAGCATGTTTCACAGTAATTTGCAGCAGGAACTATGCTCCTGAATGAGTTATAAACATAAAAAAAATATTACACTTTCATTTTTTTGATTCATATTTTACTTATATATAAGAATACTGCAAAATCACAAAACATTTATGAAGGAAAAAATTATTTAATCTCTTAGTTTCTGGAAAATTGGTCCTTGATTTTGTTCTATTGGTCTATGATTTGCAATTACAAGTTATGCCAGTGGATTCAGTACTTTTTATTACACCTCTATTTCAGTTCTTTTTCTTCCTTTCCTGTAATCTTTTACCATCTCCTGCTGTTTTGGAGAGAAAACTATCAGTTCTGCAACATATTTGCCTTTACATTACATCTATTTGATTGTGTTATTTTCCCTTCAATTGCTTTTGCCACTTGGGGTCTTAAGAGAGGAAAACTGTCTCCAAGATGATATTTCAAAAACAATTTAGCCAGCCTTCATGCATTGTTTTCTGAAGTAGAAGCACAATCAGTAGATGATACAATAACACCAATGGGTTCTCAGACTTGATGTGTCCCATGCCAACAATAGTTCTTACTTAAAACCATGCTGTCTCCCTTAAATATATCACACTCTTAGACTTTTCTGGTGCTTTGTAACCTGAAAAAAAAATTTTTTTTCCAAAGTAAATTCATTCTATCCAGTGACCAGTTCCTGTCTATACTTAAACAATGCTTGTTCAGTGAGTTCCCAATCTGAGCAAGTCTACAGATATCACAATATTCATAACAGAGAATGAAACATTGGTTATAGACAAACTAAGTGGCCCTCAGCTTCACAAATTTTTAGGTACAGTTTTCTTGGGCATTTTCTCTAGAAATTATTCTCCATTTTGCATAAAAGTTAATTCTGTGTCATTTACGTACGTAAATGAGTTAGAGTTTTATACACCACAAAAACCAACCAACCAACCAAAAAGGGTCAAACTTTCTGACTAGAGCCTAGATGTCTGAAAATGCCCCAGGCTTCTGCATGTGCCGTGTGCTCAGGCAGCAGAGCTGGGTTAGCCAAGAAGCTGCCTCAGTGTCCTCGTGATGCATTCAGAAGGAAAAAGCTCGTGTATATCTGTAATGTGCAGGGACAGAGTGCCCCACGCCCCTGCGTCATAAGGGCTAGTTTTTTAGCTCCACCTAGTGGAGTCTTGAAAGGTCTTCCCTGCAAGTTTAGGTCATCTCAATATATTTGCACGTAATCCATCGAGATATTTATCTAGCACTATCTAGCTTCAGCCATTTTAGCTGCCTCAATCTGGCTACATTTGTGCTGTCGATCTCTCCCTCTCTGGACAGTAGCATACCAGCCTCCCACAGAGAGGGTTCAGTACTTCCATCATGAAGGTTTTCTGGGACTCAAAAAACATACATTTATTTGTATTGTTTTGAAAGTTAACAGTGCATAGATTCAATACTATAAGTGTAGGTAAAAGGTTCCTGAAATACAGGAATTTGGGAAGAGAAAAATAAGCAGCTTTCTTAGAGGTCAATAGATTCTTCCTCAAACCTTAGGCTAATACTGTTTGAGATCAGATCCCCAGTGGCTTTTGCATAGCACCACTATTTTTCTGAGAAAGTGGAATTTGAAATGATAGCCTTGAACAAGCTAGACACAGCTCTTGCTGTGTGCACATGTAATCTTACAAATCAGATGGATTACACTGTGCATGGAGGGACTGAATTGCAGAAATATTTTTAACGACCAAAAATCCTACCATTTGAAAATATTAGATACCTTAAGGAGGTATGCAGTAGCCCTTTCACTTTTGCTGTGTACAGTATAAACAAAAGCTGGCCTTTTTCAGGAATTCAAGGGATGTGTTTTTCCTGCAATCTCTTTCCAGAACAGGCTTTTTACTACAGATGGGAGTGGAGAATGTGGCAGGACAAGGGGAACTGGAAGGTGATAAGGGAGTTCTGTTCCAATATTTATTTATGTTAGGGGTTTGATCTTCTCTCTATATGTACCTTGGAAGTCCTGTACTTTTGTGTAATAAGCAAATGGATTTGCTCAGAGTATGCCAGGACCAAACAGACTAGCACAGAAGATGTCACGCTTCTCAGACCTATGGTTTCAGAGCGTCTTCATCTCTGTGGAATGATTTCATCAAGCTGAAAATCTTATTAAGACCTCTACTTTAGTAATAGCCAATTTTTTATTTGGATTCCATTGAAATTTGATGTATTTCATGAGTAAGATAAAATTAAACATCTAAACAGATCATTTGACACAGGCCTCTGGACATACAGTGCTTCTGAAGGTCAGCAGTGGTTGATCCTGTGCATTCAGTCCATGTCACTGACTGGCCGACAAATCTTTGTCACAACACAGTTATCCCCATTTGTTCTGGTCATTTTTTATTCCTTTGGGAAAATTTTCAACATGACACTGGACAAAATATTCAAATTGTTTAGGTAAGCACAAGGTTAATATTGAGGTTTGTGGGAGAAAATGGGCTTCCTGGCAGCTAAACTGCTTTTCTTTCATATCACACAAGCTGGATTTCCTCATGGGTTCTAGGGAGTCCCAGAGAGTGAGCCTTTTCCTCTTTTCCCAAACTGTGGAACTCAAACAAGCGTTCTAGAGGGCTACCATTTGGGTGGGTCTGAGATATTTTCTGCTTCTGCATAAGTTGTGCATGCCCAAAGTAGCACCTGGTGCAAGCTGCATTGCATCTAAACACACAATGTAGAAATAAAATCTTGTAGAGGTAATAGATCATAACTAATATAACCGTGATTATTTCCTCTTTGCACTCTATCAGTAAGTAATGCAAATAGAACCAGAGATTTCCCAGAATCACACGATCGTTGAGGTTACAAGGGACCTCTATATGTCATCTGCTCAAGCAGGCCACCTAGATACAGTTGCCCAGGACTGTATCTGGACAGTCTTTTGAATATCTCCAAGATGACAGACTCCACAACATTTCTGAGCGACCTGTGCCAGTGTTTGGTCACCCCTCACCTCTGTGAATCACATATTAAAGAATTATTAAAACCCACATTCATTGCATGATCTTCACAATCTTCACAAACTTCACTCCCATCAACAACAAAAAAAAGAATTCCCCACACCAAATGAGAAATAACATGATCACAACACCAAACGGAAGTGGACAATTTACACACAATCCACCCCTCATCCCTTCACCACAACTGTAACAACCAAAATTCCCCATGATCATTCCATTTTCTAACATTGTTCAATCCACATTTTGCCCGTTACCTCTCCCAGTTACTATCCTTATCTCAAGTTGCTCATGTCCCTGTTCTGACAACAAAAAGGACTTTGATGGGTTGACCCTGGCTGGACACCAGGTGCCCACCAAAGCCAGTCCGGTGCTCCCCTCTTCAGCTGGACAGGGGAGAGAAAAGATAACAAAAAGCTCGTGGTTTGAGATAAGGACAGAGAGAGATCATTCACCAGTTACTGTCATGGGCAACACAGACTTGACTTGGGGAAATCAGTTTATTACCAGTCAAATCAGAGTAGGAAAGAATAAAACCCCTTGAACCTTAAAACAACTTCCCCCCACCCCTCCTTTCTTCCTGGGCTTAATTTCACTCCCTATTTTTCTCTCCCTCCTCCCCCCAGCGGTGCAGGGGGACAGGGAATGGGGGTTGGGGCCAGTTCATCCCACGCTGTCCCTGCCGCTCCTTCCTTCCCAGGGAGGACTCCTCACCCTCTGCCCCTGCTCCAGCCCGG
>NW_009259239.1:4281435-4286541 GCF_000687185.1 Egretta garzetta | reverse complement strand
GGGGAATCTCTGCTCCGGCACCTGGAGCCCCTCCTGCCCTCCTGCGGCACTGGCCTGGGGGGCTGCAGGGCTGCTCCTCTCACATCCTCTCATTTATCTCTCTCCAGCTATCATTGTGCAGCAGCTTTTTTTCCTTCTTAAATATGTTATCACAGAGGTGCTTCCACCATCGCTGATGGGCTTGGCCTTGGCCAGCAGTGGGTCCACCTTGGAGCCAGCTGACATTGCCTCTGTTGGACACAGGGAAAGCTACTGGCAGCTTCTCACAGAAGCCACTCCTGTAGCACAAACCCACTACCAAAACCTTGCCACGCAAACCCAATACACCCTTACACTGAAAAAGTGTTTCTTCATGTTCAGATGGAACCTCCCATGTTTCAGTTTGTGCCTGTTGCCTCTGGGCATGCATCCTGTCACTGGGCACTACTGAAAAGGGCTTGGCTCTGTCCTCTTCGCATCCTTCCTTCAGGTATTTATATACACTAATAAGATCCCCTCTCAACCTTCTCTCCTCCAGGCTCAGCAGTGCCAACTCTCACAGCTTTTTCTCATAGGAGAGATGCTCCAGATCTTAATCATCTTCATGGCTCTTCATTGGACTCTCTCCACTATGTCCATGTTTCTCTTGTACTGAAGAGCACAGAACTGGACACAGCACTCCAGGCCCCCCCAGCGTTGACTAGAGGGGAAGGATCGTCTCCCTCAACTTGCTGGCAATACTTTGTCTTATGCAGTCATTAGCTTTCTTTGCCTTCTTTGTAGCAAGGGCTCATTTCTGTCATAAACATAACATTCGTTTAAGTGTTCAAGTAAGGGCAAAACTATGTAGGAGTCATACTTCATCCAGAATCTTTACCTAGCTACAGCTGTATCTCAACTTCAACCAAGCTAATAACATTAACTATGTAAACAGCTATCATCTGCTACAAGAAAAATGTCTCAATTCAATAAAAAATAAATCAAACAAAAATCCCTAAAGAAATTAACTGGAAATGAAAAATACCAATCCTTCATTAATACAGAGTTATAGTTTCTAGGTGATATTCTAGAGTGTGCCACAGAAGTTCAGTTCATTAAAATGCAGGTTTCTGAAAATAAGCACAGTTAAATCTGAAAAATACTGCTGCTTAATTTTGTCCTTTTCAGGAAATGCCCATGACACAATATGCTGTATACACATAATGTCTGTCTTTGAAGTGTACTGAAAGTGAAGGTACCTACAATTGCCCTGTAGTCAAACACTTAGGGTAAATTTAGACCATAAAGTGGAGTACAGGGCAGAGTTTCCAAGGCTTGCAGAGGTGAGAGCCAGTATAGCTGCATAACCACTGCAGTCTGGAGAGGAAAGATTTATTATTTTGGCGCAGGGTTGTGTGAATGAAGCTATATTTCTTCCAGACTGAATCTGGCTTGTATCCAGACATTTCAAGCTTACTGTACCCTCCAGAATTTTGTACAGCCACATTAGTGAGTGTAAAGGCCCCACAGACATTCCCTTAGCTTACTTAGTCTATATAGATACAGAAAAGTTTTCCTCTCCAAATTACTTTTATTTCTTAATTCTGCTTATCCTTATGCTCTGCAACTTTTCTTTCAGCTGAACTACCTTCAGGTATTTATATACACTAATAAGATCCCCTCTCAACCTTCTCTCCTCCAGGCTCAGCAGTGCCAACTCTCACAGCTTTTTCTCATAGGAGAGATGCTCCAGATCTTAATCATCTTCATGGCTCTTCATTGGACTCTCTCCACTATGTCCATGTTTCTCTTGTACTGAAGAGCACAGAACTGGACACAGCACTCCAGGCCCCCCCAGCGTTGACTAGAGGGGAAGGATCGTCTCCCTCAACTTGCTGGCAATACTTTGTCTTATGCAGTCATTAGCCTTCTTTGCCTTCTTTGTAGCAAGGGCTCATTTCTGTCATAAACATAACATTCGTTTAAGTGTTCAAGTAAGGGCAAAACTATGTAGGAGTCATACTTCATCCAGAATCTTTACCTAGCTACAGCTGTATCTCAACTTCAACCAAGCTAATAACATTAACTATGTAAACAGCTATCATCTGCTACAAGAAAAATGTCTCAATTCAATAAAAAATAAATCAAACAAAAATCCCTAAAGAAATTAACTGGAAATGAAAAATACCAATCCTTCATTAATACAGAGTTATAGTTTCTAGGTGATATTCTAGAGTGTGCCACAGAAGTTCAGTTCATTAAAATGCAGGTTTCTGAAAATAAGCACAGTTAAATCTGAAAAATACTGCTGCTTAATTTTGTCCTTTTCAGGAAATGCCCATGACACAATATGCTGTATACACACAATGTCTGTCTTTGAAGAGTACTGAAAGTGAAGGTACCTACAATTGCCCTGTAGTCAAACACTTAGGGTAAATTTAGACCATAAAGTGGAGTACAGGGCAGAGTTTCCAAGGCTTGCAGAGGTGAGAGCCAGTATAGCTGCATAACCACTGCAGTCTGGAGAGGAAAGATTTATTATTTTGGCGCAGGGTTGTGTGAATGAAGCTATATTTCTTCCAGACTGAATCTGGCTTGTATCCAGACATTTCAAGCTTACTGTACCCTCCAGAATTTTGTACAGCCACATTAGTGAGTGTAAAGGCCCCACAGACATTCCCTTAGCTTACTTAGTCTATATAGATACAGAAAAGTTTTCCTCTCCAAATTACTTTTATTTCTTAATTCTGCTTATCCTTATGCTCTGCAACTTTTCTTTCAGCTGAACTAGGTAGACATAATGGAAAGGCTCAAGACACCACTTACTAAACTTCATCTGAACAAGGTATTTCCTGGTCTTTGAAATTATACCAAATGCACCGAGCAGAAATGCTTCAATATGTGTTATGTTATAAATGCCAACTTCTTGCAGAGAACTGACATGACACTGTCTTATTCAAATTCATTGTACAGCCATCCAAAGATGGGGTTGAATTTCTCAAAATGATGAATTCTGACTAAATAAAGACATCAGAAAAAGTCAAGTGTATAGGTCTGACAGTAATTAATTTGTGTATTTGGCAGTTATCACTGGGTATAGTGTGCTATCTATGAAATTGTTAGGTTAATAAAATTAAAAATAACAATGTTACTGATAATATCTTAACTTTATTTCATAACCTTTTGCATAAAGGTGTAGAAATGTGGGTTTGTTTTTTTCTTGTGTGATACTGTAAGCAAACTAGCAAATTCCTGCTACAAAGCCAGTCCAAACTCTGCATATTTATAGAAACTAATGACATATTGTATAAATAATCAAGAATTCAATATTATGCGTGTTGATGTTTCAGTTTAATTATGCTTACAACAGTTGTGAACATTTAATTTATTATATTTTATAATTAAGTATTTTCACTTAGGATTACTGAAGATTTATTGCAATATGCAAAAAGAACAAACATTTAGTTTTTGAACCATTGCTAATACAGGATTTTTTTTTTTAAAGAAGCGCTTAAGAATAGATGTATGTATAACATTTGTTTATATACCTTGTCTATAACAAAGAAGTCTCTTACCACAAAAAAGTGGTAAGAAAACTTTCCCTCAGGAAACACAGGTTAAAAAAAGCAAAAAAAACCCATTCAAATTCAAAGTTCAAATGCAAAGTTAAGGCACATGACAAATAGGTAAGGTACCAACACAGGGGAACGTCTGAGCAAACCACAGGCATAGCTGGGAAGGTCCGTCTGAGGCAGAGACATCTGCAGACTACTACAATCTTCTTTCTTTATTTGCTAGATAGGTTGCTTCTTGCTGCAGAAAAAAAAAAAAAAAAAAAAAAAAAGGCTTGTGTTGCATTCCCTAAGGCCAGTGACAACATTTTCAGTCTTTGATTTATTAATTCTAAAGGTTGCCTGAGACACTCTCCTTCAGGCTGTTCCTTTAGCAGGGACTGCTCAAGAAGTATGCACTTCTTAAGGCTCTGCAGAGGTACTGACAGTAGATCCATTCTCCTTCCTACCTCTGGCCAAATCCTTAGAGAACATGGTGCATACATTCAAGGGAACAATCAATGATGTCCCCGCTCCCTCCACAGACTGCAGTAAGCTGATGAATCATTATCTGTCTCTGCATGTTCTGCATACATCCCACTATGTATCTTATTTACTTTCAAGAATAAATTATAAAGGGCAGCTAAACACTGTCACATCCCTGCTTCATATTAAGTGTTCTGAAGGAGCCTAGAGAGCTCAGCCACTTCACTGGAAGAGGCATTATAAGCAATGAATCCCCAAATGTGATATCAGTTTTGACTTTTAAAGGCTAAGGAACAAAGGTCACGATAACCTGTGACTGCTCTTGCCTATTTGTTAGCCTTCTGTGGTTCATTCAGTTTTGCCATCTAATAAATTGAATTTCGATGAGACAATTGGTATTTCTTTCTGTCATGGGTATTCCTAACTGTAGACTAGATATAATTATTCTTTGAGTCTTCAACTGAATAGCTAAACTCTTCGCATATATTGTAAATGCAAGGTCTATACCGTTCTCCATTGAATTAATTACCATGCTGAAAAGCAGGGAAGCACAGGGGTTAATAGAAACCTCTAGAGATTTTAATTAATTTGGTATGAAAATTAGAAAAATAACATGACCTACACTTTATTACTTTTTCCACCTAAAAAAAATATGGAAAGAAAAACAACTATTACTTTGTTTGTCTTTTTTTCCTTAGAATTGTTTTTCCTGCTTGTTTCAAGAAATTACAACTTAAATAGAGTTCTCAAGCCTCCATTCCTGGAACTGAAATCCTTTAGGCTCCATTGTTCAGCATCTACAAGACCTCAACATTTTCAAAATTACCACTTGGTTGCAGACTAACCTCATGGGCTCTAAAAATGTCTCAGATACCCAAGATCCTCACTGCTATCTTTCATAAAGCTACCTAAATTGAGGTATTTCCTGTAGCAAAAAGGGACCTATTAGCTCATGGCAAAGACCTGAGAGCCCATAAAGTTCTCAAGACTCAATACCAACAGTCCCAACTGAACTGGGTAAGCAGGGTTTGATTAACCTGTCTGTACTATCAATCTCTGTAACAAGAGAGCTGAAGGAAGATTACCAAACAGTGGAAGAGCAACATGAGCA
>NW_009259239.1:4277198-4281378 GCF_000687185.1 Egretta garzetta | reverse complement strand
GCAACTAGAAAGGCTAAGGTCCACCTGGAATTACATCTGGTGAAGGATACCAAGCATAACAAAAAGGGCTTCTTCAAGTACATCACCAGTAAATGGAAGACTAGGGGAGATGTGGGACCACTGCTGAATGAAGTAGGTGCCCTGGTGACAGAGATTACAGAGAAGGTGGAGTTACTGAATGCCTTCTTTGCTTCACTCTTCACTGCCAAGGCTGGCCCTCAGGCTCCCCAGTCCTTGGAGGAACCTGATGGAATACACCTGCGAGTGCTGAAGGAACTGGCAGATGACATTGCTGAGCCACTTTCCATCATCTATGAAAGGTCATGGAGAACAGGAGAGGTGTCTGAGGACTGGAGGATAGCCAACATCACTCCGGTCTTCAAAAAGGGCAAGAAGGAGGACCCAGGGAACTACAGGCCAGTTAGTCTCACCCCTGTCCCTGGAAAGGTGATGGAACAACTCATTCTGGGTGTCCTCTCCAAGTAGATGAAAAGAAGATCATCAGGAGTACCCAGCATGTATTCACCAAGGGGAAATCATGCCTGACCAATCTGATAGCCTTCTGTGATGGCATGACTGGCTGGGTAGATGGAGGGGAGAGCAGTGGATGCTGTCTACCTTGACTTCAGCAAGGCTTTTGACACTGTCTCCCATAACATCCTCATAGGGAAACTCAGGAAGTGTGGGTTAAACGAGTGGACAATGAGGTGGATTGGGAACTGGCTGAATGACAGGGCTCAGAGGGTTCTGACTGGCAGGGCAGAGTCCAGTTGGAGGCCAGTAGCTAGTGGAGTTCCCCAGGGCTCAGTACTCAGCCTGGTCTTGTTCAACCTATTCATCAATGACCTGGATGAGGGGACAGAGTGTACCCCTCTTCTGCAGTGTACAAGGATATTTATAATTTTCTGCAACCCGAAAAGTTCCCTTATGTCCTCTCTTTCCATTTGTACCTCATGATATCCACTCCCTTGTCCCAATCCCTCTGTAAATATGCAACCATCTATTTTTTAGAATAGACTTATGGAAGGAAAGAAGGCCGTCAGATACCAATTTTGCTTCCAAATGTGTTCAGATATTTTCTACTTTGTCTTTTGTCTGTGTTAGCAGCACAGCAAAAACCTTTAAATATTTCAGAAGAGATCACAGTGTATTCTAATGTTTCAAAATCTCAAATGTATTGTGTTGTGTAGTGTAGTATAAATCAACAGAATTGGAAAATAAATCGCAGTGGAAATTTCTGATAACACTGGAGTAAAATGTTTTGATTTTGTTCACATAATCTATGAACTATATATCATCATGCAGGTTTTTTTTCCTGTAAAACATGTTGTCAAAATTTGACATATGCCTGCCAAAAAGGTAGTTTTAGATAGTACAGCTTTTCTTGATGGACAGCTGCTTCATAAAAAGAAAATTCAATTTGTTTTACCTGTAGGACTAGTACAACTAGATTATCTCAGAACTAGGAATAAGGACATTTTTAATATGCTTAAATATTGATGGGACCAGAGCAAAATCTTCTTTCAAAGTAAGAAGTAAATGATTATGGGAAAATACCAAACAGTTATTTTTTATTGTGATTTAGGTTGTATGTCAAATTTAACTACTTTCCTACCATCTCTGTTTCTTTAAATCTCATGTTGGTGATTAGAGCTCTGATTTACTTCATGCCTCTTCCTCTTAAGACTTTTTTTAAGGTTTTCTTTCTCACCCCTCATCCACAGTAACTGCAACTTAGATATTTTGAGCTAAGACCGGTGTGTGTGTGTGTGTGTGTGTGTGTGTGTGTGTGTGTGTTGTTTTTTTCTTGCCCTGTGTAGTCCTCAAGAAAAAAAATCTTTTATAGGCTTCTTTAAGTTGCATCATTGTAGATACATAGAACAAGAAGCCCAAGACTGTGTAATTCACATTCATAAGGCAGAACATACTGTGGTGCACTGTTCTTGTGTTACTTTCAACACCCAGCATGTCCTAGATCAATAAGCATAGTAAAGCAGTTCGTATTTTTATTTTCTTAATTAAAAAATTGATTGTTCCTATAATATCTTTCCCAGTGACTAAAATATCTCTGTAAGGACACAGAATAACTTTACTGTTTGTAAACCTGAAATGTACCCCAAATATTTGCTTAAATTCTGTTGGTTTTAAAGGTTTTTATTTATTAACTTCCTGACTGATACATGTCCAAAAAATTTAAATAGAATTTTAGATTTTAAATTATATTTTTTAAAGGAAATGATTATCACTTTGTTGTTAAATGCATGTGCCATGAGGCCTGCAAATTTCTGCCAGATCTTCATCTTGCGTGATACTGGGGTAACCAGAATCTGTTTTGATTCTTGTTAGTAGAGGGATGGATTAACAGTTTGAATAAAAAAAAGTCTGTTCTGAAGGTTCACCCACCAGTGAATATAACCCACATGTACTAGCTAAAGGAAACCATACAACAAAAGGCAGTGGCAAATCACCTGCTCAGTGGAAAATCAATAGCTCCTGGAAAATTGCAGCTTTTTCATTTGTTTTGTGCTCCAGCCTGTTTTTCAGTATTGTAGCATATTAGAACCTCACTGCTTGACCCTCCAAACATGGCACATTATGTCTTGGAAACCTCCGAGAATGCAAGACCTGAATCCTGGAGTAGAGAAACACTGAGCAATCTGTGCTGATTGCCAGAGAACTAAAATAAGGGTCATGAACTAGCCTTCATGGAGAAATCTTGCCAGGAGTGAATCATATTGCAAGAAGGCCAAACAATGAGAATGGAGGAGAGAATAAGATGACTTTAAAGAGGAAGTACAGATTCCTCTGTAAGCTTGTCAAGACAATTCATAGCTTAAATAAAAAGTAAATCAGTAAATCAGAGTTTAGAAAAGAATTATGAATCTATTTTTTTATTGACTGAGAAATAATTCTGTTTTAAATCAAATGAATGGCACATTTGGTCAGTCTATGGGTCTGTAGATAACTGTGGATATAATAGATTTATGTTATCTAATTTGCACAGTTTAAAAGGTAGGCATTTTTGCTCCCAGTAGGAATTCACATAAAGCTGCTTAAATGATATGTTGGACCAGGCCAATAGGGCCTGCATCATGTCATATCCCAGGGCCTAAACAGTTTACTGTATTGAGTTTACTGTATTGAGTGGATTACAGCAACTGAAATAATTCCCTTCCTTTTTTTTTTATCATTCTGTTTTAAGAACCAAACTCCACTGCAGTCATGTCATCCAGGAGCCCACATGTATTTGGAGAAAGGTTGTCTGTACATGCACGTTTACTCAGGCTAGTCGCTGGAGGCTGTACATCAGAATCACACACTGCAGATCAGTGAAGGTTACAGGCCACACGTATCTACACTTTGTGGCTAAACGCAAATGTGATTGCAACTGAAGGAAAATAAATGGTGCTGTGCAAATTTTCCTTTACCTCAAGCTCTGAAAAACTTAGACTGCCGTGAAGATTTTAAAGATCTAACGTTTACTGCTCTTCCCCATCTCTCTCCTTTCCCCTCTGCTTGTTTATACGTTGTTTCTCCTTCCAGCTATTTTTTAAAGTACTCAGCCTTTACAGTGTGTACTTTCCATGTTTGGTTTTTTTTTTTACTGCTGTATTTCTTCTTGTCTACCTGTACTCTATTTCAATTAAATATGTGAAAACAAGCTTTTGGCTTTTCTATCTCTAAAATCTTTTTGTGTTCTTGTCAATTCACATTTGTGTCTGGACGTTCCTTACTTAAGAACACAGAATCATAGAATCATAGAATCGTTTAGGTTGGAAAAGACCTTTAAGATCATCGAGTCCAACCATTAACCTAACACTGCCATCCCACCACTAAACCATGGCCCTAAGCACCTCATCTATCCTTCTTTTAAATACCTCCAGGGGGGATGGGGACTCCCTGGTCAGCCCGTTCCAGTGCCTGACAACCCTTTCAGTGAAAACATTTTTCCTAATGTCTAACTTATACCTGCCCTGGCGCAAACTAAGGCGATTTCCCCTCATTCTGTTGCCCGTTACCAGGGACAAAAGACCAACACCCACCTCACTACAACCTCCTTTCAGGTAGTTCCAGAGGCTGA
Organism: Egretta garzetta; assembly: GCF_000687185.1. Classification (NCBI taxonomy): domain Eukaryota; kingdom Metazoa; phylum Chordata; class Aves; order Pelecaniformes; family Ardeidae; genus Egretta; species Egretta garzetta. The sequence continues at coordinate 4,277,297 of NW_009259239.1, read as the reverse complement.
TAAGGTCTCCCCTCAGCCTCCTCTTCTCCAGACTAAACAACCCCAGTTCCCTCAGCCGCTCCTCGTATGACTTGTGTTCCAGACCCCTCACCAGCTTGG
>NW_009259239.1:4273969-4277088 GCF_000687185.1 Egretta garzetta | reverse complement strand
TTCTTGTAGTGAGGGGCCCAAAACTGAACACAGTATTTGAGGTGCGGCCTCACCAGCACTGAGAACAGGGGGATGATCGTTTCCTTACTCCTGATAGCCACACTATTCTTGATACAAGCCAGGATACCATTGGCCTTCTTGCCACCTGGGCACACTGCTGGCTCATATTCAGACGCCTGTCAACCAGCACTCCCAGGTCTTTTTCTGCCAGGCAGCTTCCAGCCACTCTTCCCCACACCTGGAGCGTCTCACAGGGTTGTTGTGACCAAAGTGCAGGACCCCGGCCCTTGGCCTTGTTGAACCTCATACAGTTGGCCTTGTCCCATCAATCCAGCCTGTCCAGGTCTCTCTGCAGAGCCCTCATCCCCTCGAGCTGATCAACACTCCTCCCAGTTTGGTGTCATCTGCAAACTTACTCAACCCCCTCATCCAGGTCATTGATAAAGATATTAAACAAGACTGACCCTAGGACTGAGCATTGAGAAACACTGCTTGTGACCAGCTGCCAACTGGATTTAACTCCATTGACAACTCTCTAGGCTCGGCCATCCAGCCAGTTTTTTACGCAGTGAAGAGTACCCCCGTCTAGGCCGTGAACTGCCAGCTTCTCTAGGAGAATGCTGTGGGAAACTGTCAAGGGCTTTGCTGAAGTCCAGGTAGACAACATCCACAGCCTTTTCCTCATCTACCTGGCAGGTCACCTGGTCATAGAATTAAATCAGGTTGGTCAGGCAAGACCTGGTTTTCATGAACCCATGTTGGCTGGGCCTGACCCCCTGATTATCCTGCATATGCCAGATCTTCCTGATTCCATCTTAAATTTCATTCTGATCAATTTTTACATATTTATCTCATGAGATTTTTTGTTCTTTGTGGTTTTCTTCCTAGAGAATTCATAAGGAACTGAACTGTACCTAGCCTTGATCTTCTTTTTCTAAGCTAGATAAATCAATTTCTTTTAGTGTCCTTCAAAAAAAAAAAAAAGTTGTCTATTTTCTCAATCATTCTCATAGCCATACTTTCACTGCACTCCAGCCTGAATTAATCTTTGATTGGTACAGAATGAGTACATGTCAGTCTCTTTTACCTGTTTCAGTTACAGTGGTCAAAAACACTGGAAAATTGAAGCATGAAGAATATCACAAGAAGTAATAACAAATTCAGAGAAAATACCACATTTAGAGGCAAATATCCACCCTTAGATCACAGGAGCTTACAAAAAGCACCTGCTTTTACTCTTAGCTAAATTTGGAGTGTAGGTGCTAAGGATGTGCACAGGGCAGCCCTCAAAAACTTTAAATTTCACCAGTATCTTGTAATCAAGAGTCACAAGCATTAGAAACTGTTTGGAATAATTAACAAATCCTCCAGAAATACTCTACTCTCTTGTTTCTCAAAACAATGTCATACATACTTTATAATGAAAAAGCATGCTTAAATATTTAATTATTTTCTTCAGGCACTTATATGTAAAGCTGTATGTTTTAATCCTGACATAAAACTTCCTATTAATGTGCTAATGATAAATGTTGTGATATTAAACTAAATTCCTTTAAATTCTTCTGAACAACATCAACTCTGCTCAGTAATATAATTTCGGTAATTGACAATAATGTAATAAAGTAATATAATAAGAAGATAATTGTCATGGATGTTCTGAATTGCTAATATGATGCTCCTATCAGTAATTATTATTAACATTAATTTTGCATATACTTAAGGAATGTGAAATACACTGAAATCAGTTAGGTTATGAATAACTGAAATTTAGACTAGTTTGATTGTAGCTAATTCAAATACATATTATATATATATATATATATTGTAGCTAACATAGTGCTGTGTTTTGGATTTAGTACTAGAATGTTGATAACACAATGATGTTTTTAGTTTTTGCTACGTAGTGCTGAGACTCCTCAAGGACTTTTTGAGCTTCTCCTGCTCGGCCAGGTGCATAACAAGCTGGGAGGGAGCACAGCCAGGACAGCTAACCCAAACTGACCAAAGGGCTGTTCCATACCATATAACGTCATGCTCAGGGGGGGTTAGTTGGTCGGTTGTGGACAGAGTGTTTGCCACTCGGGCAGAGTGATTGCAGCTCGGGGGGAGTGATCACTGCTCAGGAGGGGGTGGGCATCGGTCAGCGGGTGGTGAGCAATTGCATTGTGCATCACTTGTTTTATATATTCTATATATTCTCTTACCATTATTATTATTACTATTGTTATTCTTCTCTCTTATTAAACTGTCTCTATCTCAACCCACGTGTCTTACTTTTTTCCAATTCTCTCCCCCATCCCACTGAGGGAGGGGGTGAGTGAGCAAGCAGCTGCATGGTGTTTAGCTGCCAGCCGGGTTAAACCATGACAATATTTGTACATAAATACACTTGGAAATATAAATATGTGTTCAACTATTGGCATAGCATTTCAACGTAGCTATATACATGCACGCACATGCGTATTTTTTCCCAAATGAAATGTTTCAATAGGTGTCTCTGGTATTAACATAATGCTCAGTTGCTGTAGATCTGTCATAGACATTACTCTTCCTGTCTTTCTTTCTAAAAATAAAAAGCAAAACTTGTGAGGTTAATTTACAATTAACTGCACTGCTGTAGTTATATAGGAATTAATTTCCTTAATACTGTCAGAGCTGTAATTGTGAGGCATGACTGGAAATCATGCCTGACCAATCTGATAGCCTTCTATGATGGCATGACTGGCTGGGTAGATGGAGGGGAGAGCAGCGGATACTGTCTACCTTGACTTCAGCAAGGCTTTTGACACTGTCTCCCATAACATCCTCATAGGGAAGCTCAGGAAGTGTGGGTTAAACGAGTGGACAATGAGGTGGATTGGGAACTGGCTGAATGACAGGGCTCAGAGGGTTCTGACTGGCAGGGCAGAGTCCAGTTGGAGGCCAGTAGCTAGTGGAGTTCCCCAGGGCTCAGTACTCAGCCTGGTCTTGTTCAACCTATCCATCAATGACCTGGATGAGGGGACAGAGTGTACCATCAGCAAGTTTGCTTATGACACAAAACTGGGAGGAGTGACTGATATGTCAGAAGGCTGTGCTGCCATTCAGTGGGCCCTGGACAGGCTGGGGGGGTTGGCAGA
>NW_009259239.1:4270658-4273481 GCF_000687185.1 Egretta garzetta | reverse complement strand
TTTGGAGATATTCAAAACCCGCCTGGATGATGTCCTGTGCAACCTGCTCTAGGAGAACCTGATTTAGCAGGAGGGTTGGACTAGATGATTTCCCAAGGTCCTTTCCAACCCTTGCCATTCTGTGATTCTGTGATATCTGCAATTCTGTGATACCTGTGAAAAAGGAATGTCTGTGGAAAAGTGGACTTGGTTTTGGCTTGAATAGGGATGGTATTCTCCTAGTTTTAAATCAGGTACTCACAAATTATATTCTAAGATGTGCCTACTGTTTAGTCATTAAAATCACACAGAGAAGTCAAGGAATGTTGGTGTCTCTGACAAAGTGGTTTCCACACTGTTTTGTGGCTCGCAATTCTACTAACATTGTGTATATTTTATTTCAGTCATTGTGATCTAAATCATCTGATCCTTTGTCAGGCCTTTGAAGGTATTTATGGAGACAATTTGCAGGTGCTTATGGTGAAACTACAGAGTTTATAGGTACTTGCACAGGTATAAAGTCCTTCCTTAAAATTACTCTAATGATCCTTTTTTTTCATGTCTCAAATAAAACTTCCTAGATTTATTCCTATCAGATTTGATCTAAGGCTCAGTTTGTCAGTATTCCTCCTCAGCCTAATGGAATCATATGATATTTGGTTTGACTCTCCAGAAAACTATCTAAAAATAAGGCAGCTATTTAAAGTTAAGGTTCTAGGTTCCTGTTATTAGCAGTGGCATGCATCTAAGTAGAATTTAACCATCTACTACAGATTGAGAAAATTAATGTTGGTAACATTTACCTTCCAAAGATGTTAATTTGTCTTAACTATTTAGACAGCCTATTAGCTTAAACTACTCTTACATCAGTAAGTAGCTGAATTGCACCCCAGCTCTTAAAGTCTGGTGATAACATTTTCCCTGCAGAAAAGATAGAATACAATCAGAAAAAAAAGAGGGAGTGAAAGAATCAAATAGAAGAAAAAGGGTGGGGAAGTAAAAGAAAAAGAAGAAAAAGAAGTGGTCCAAGGGACCCTCCAGTGGTTACCATCTGGAATGAGAATGAAGAGAGAAAATCAGGCAGTAGTATACTCAAAACTGGAGTGAATGCAGCATGACATAGAGGAAGAAAACAAGGAGTACAGTAAAAAGGGACTGAAAGGAAGACAGTCAGATTGTTGTGAGACAGAATGAGTGGAAGGTAAAGAGGTTAATAGAAGTCACCTGTACAGAAATGGGCTTTCTGGAGATGGAGTATGAAGGAAATAGATATCATCCTGTTTAACTTATATAAGATTATTTTTTCTTAATCTTTGTACTACAAATTCTTAGTCTGACATATAGTACCACAGGATGCGGTTCATCTCATCCGATCTTATCCGTCTAAAATTTAGATATCTAGTTTAAGCTAGTACCATCTATCATGGTGGTGTAGACAACTCCAAAGAGTGATCTATCCTGGTTTTGCTCAGCTAATCTTTGGTAAAATTATTCCTATCTATTATGCAGAGATTTCAGACATACATCATACTTCTTGGAGTATATGTGACGAACAAAAAATAATTATCTCTTATTCTTAGGCAGGACGTTGATTTCTGTTATCATACCTTCTAATGTTGAGGTGATGTAATTAATTTGTTAAGAATATGAAAATCTTCCAGAAAAAAAAACCCTGATTTATGAAATTCTTTATTTGGACGCATATCCAACATGAAATCTTTTCAAGCAAAAATACATCAGGGCTATATCACATCTAGAAAACTCTTGCCACCTTTTTCCAAACTGGACATTTTATATAAATTTCTATCTTCACATCTTTTCTAGTCTGACTGTATCTTCACACTCAGCAGACCAGCTATACTGCAGATTAGATCCAGAGATATCTGTATAATAAGAACCAATTTGTAGGAATTACAGTTCAAACAATTTACAATGAGGATAGAAAAGACAGAAAGAGAGAAGAATAAGAAAGTCTGTGTGTTCCCACTGTTATAGTGTATAGTATACAGAGAGACTAATTCTGTCTACATTTTGCAGTCGAGTGCTCTGTCAGTGACAGGTTATTTAAAAGTTTGCTATGAATTAGCTGACGAAGAAGGTTGCTACTGAAATGAAGAGCAGAGGAGAAATGAGGAAAGAAGAAAGGTATGTAGTGCTGTGACTGCTACTGTAAAAGTGGTGCAGGAGTATACATATGGAGAGTGGCCTTAAACATGGTAAATTCATTGCTGGATGCATTCACACAACATGAAGTACTGCTGTGCAGAGACGTTAGAGCTATACAGTGCAACACTGTGTTACAACTAATTAGCAATGTGTCCCTAATACCTATTGTCGTGGTTTAACCCAGCTGGCAACTAAGCATTATGCAGCCGCTCACTCTCTCCCCCCTCCCTCAGTGGGATGGAGGAGAGAATCAGGAAGGAAAAAAAAAAGGTTAGAGCTGAGGGCTGAGATAAAGACAGTGTAATAAGAGAAAATAATAATCATAGTAATAATGAGAATGGTAACAGAATATACAGAATATACAAAATGAATGAGGCACAATGCAATTGCTCACGACCCGCTGACCGATGCCCAGCCCATCCCGAGCCGCGATCACTCCCCAAGCCGCGATCAGTCCCCAAGCAGCGATCCCTCTGCCCGCCACCGACCAACCGGGCAGACCCTGCTCTTAGGGAGGTCTGCTGCCTCCCAGGAGCCTGGGTTAGAGACATCACTAGGAAACTTCCTAGCCTGGTCCAACCCTCGGACTACTATCCCTTCCTGCTCTTCCATGTGGGAGCTGATGAAGTTGCAGCAAGTAGCCCGAGGGTGATCAAAAAAGAATTCAAAGCCTTGGGG
>NW_009259239.1:4253434-4267508 GCF_000687185.1 Egretta garzetta | reverse complement strand
CATGATGTTATGTGGTATGGAATAGCTCTTTGGTCAGTTTGGGTTAGCTGTGTTAGCTGTGCTCTACTCCCAGCTTGTTATGCACCTGGCCGAGCAGGAGAATCTCAAAAAGTCCTTGAGTAGTCTGAGTACTACTTGGCAACAACTAAAACCATCAGTGTGTTATCAACATTCTTCTGGTACTAAATCCAGAACACAGCACTATGCTAGCTCATGTGAAGAAAATTAACTCTATCCCAGCTGAAACCACGACACCTATGTCATGTTTGATTTTCAAGTTAGCTCAGTTATGACTTGGTACTGCTTAGTGCACGTGACTCTTTCAAGATCCTATCAGAAGCCTGTGACAGAGATTACAGCTGAACCCATTTCTGCACCTCGCTGTGATCCCTCAATTGTAAGACCTTTGGGACCTCTCAAAGGTGTTGGCATATTAAGATGCTAGTCAAACTCAAGAATGCCTTTACTTTTTTAATGACTACACAGAAATATCTACCTTCACCACAAAACTGTTTCTAAGCATTTTGCACACAGAAAAAGCTTTCTTTTAAGCTATCTGTGCAAACACAAATTCAGTCATGTCTATCTAGATGAAACTTTTTCCAAATTAAAGACCAAAACTATTCAAACCCACTAATTTTTTCTGAATCTCTATGTTGATTTTAACCACTTTTTTTTTACCAGCACCCTTACTCATTAATGTGAAGTTAAGTAAGTTAAATTCACAATATTCAGGGTTCACTTACTCTTAAAAAAAAAAATCATAAACAATAAATTACCTGTTGTTCAGTTAGCTTCTTTCTTAGTACTTTTAAATCTATTTCATACTGGAAAGCCTCAGGTATATTTTTGGTATACAGGACTTTGACTTATTCACATAATCAAAAGCATAACTGTTATTAATTTACTTGCATAAGCCATCTTCTACAATGACATGCAGGTATGATTATTAATATTAACTTTTGTAAAGACTCTCCAGTTTCTATGGTAAATGTCAGACTATATCTGATAACTCTCCATTTTCTCTCTTTTTTCTTATCTGTTCCTTCTTTCTCAAACATCATTCTCAACAAAATGAAACCTGGACATGGAAATGTAAATCAGCTATATTGAATTTCTTAATCTTATTAAGGCCATGATATGGTAAATAATTTTATGAAAGATAACATTGGCTAAGTCAAGTCTTTATTTGGCAGACTCTCAAATTGCTCATCAGAGGACTGTCTATCAACTCTGGAACAGCTTAGGCAGAAAACAAGTAAAATAAATTTGAGAACAGTCAGAATAGATATTAAAGACTGAGTAATACACTGCAAACATCTAATGCTAATGGAAAAGTTTTGAAATGGCTGTTTTTCTGTTCAGAAGTACTGATAAAATATTTTAACTGTCTATGATCTGATTAGTAAATAGATTTTAAAATGTCTTTCATTTTCTTGTTTTGATTTTTCCAATACTAATATGCCAACATTTATCAATTACATGAAGCCTAAAAATAGCTGTGAACAGGGGTTGTGTAATTATTCAACATATTTATATATACATAAATTTACACATGCATCCATATGTAAACCAACATGCTCATTTTAGAAGCCATCTTTCGGGTAGAACATGCACAAATGTAATTTTAACTTATTTAATGCAATATTAATAGATTATATTTAAGCAAATTACTGAGCACCTTAGTGTGAAGTCAGTGCAGCATGGAAAAAGCAGAAATTTGGGATTTTTTTTTTCTTTCTCTAGCAACAAACCAAATCAGTGAGATATACAGGGGCATATCCATACTCGGTAAAATAATTAGTGTAGCATGCTGCAAGAAAACTTGTAGGGACAAATCACTGTCCAGTATTATTCTCCCTAGTGAAATTATGGAGACTGTCAAAGAATCAGTGGGGCTACTTAGGAAAATTGCAACTAGATGGGAACAGGAGAATGGACAACAACTCCCCTTGTCGTCTTCTTCAGCAGCCACAACCTACCATCTGTCCTAACCTCCTACGTGGTCAGTTCAATTAGTTTAGCAAAAAGAAGTTTTGAGATGTGTGTACTGTATCTGGCTGGTAGGGAGCTAATTTTCTTCATAGCAGCCTGCATGGTGTGTGTTTTAGATTTGTGACCTGTTTCTCATGCTGCCCTCAGAGCAAGTATGCAGGGGGTGTGCAAGATGCTGGGAGTGGGTGCAGTGAGGACAGTTGACCCAAACTAACCAAAGGGATTTTACATGTCATATAACACCATGCTGAACAACAAAACTGTGTCAAGTTTAGGGTGACAAGGGAGAGTTTTTCCAAAGTAGCTGTTACTCAGGGACTTGACTAGGCATCAATTTGCTGGTGAGAGGTGGTGAGTGATTGTGTATGCATCATTTTTTTTTTTCCTTCAATTATTAAACTGTCTTTATCTCAGATGACTTCTTCGCTTATGATTCTGTCTCCCATCTCTCTGGAGGGGAATGAGCAAAGGACTGGATGGGGGCTCAGCTGTCAGCTGGAGTCAATACACCACAGGTGACAAGGAGAAACTGAACTTCTGTAATACTCTGATGAAACAAAAAAAGGTTTAAAAACTATGTGGAAGGTGACGTTAGGGCAAAAAAAAATACACGTGCCTCATGAGAAGTGAGACAATGAGGTTTGGGTTTTCCACATCAGTGCTGTGAATTAATGAAACAGTTTTGCTAGGGATATAAAGGATTTCTCATATTAATTTACTGAATCCAGATTTAATGTCTGTGTGATGCAGTACCTATTTCTCCACCAGAGTCACGGAACTGATGTTAGAATCACTTGTCAAAATTGTGCAGCCTGTACTAAGCAGGAAATTAAAATAAATTCTTTCTCGTGTTAGTAATCACTGATCCTAGGCATTCTCAAAGGTATCTCAATACTATGTGTAGAACGGTATTGAGACAATTCAGGTCACTCAGACAGTTATCCTCTTAATCACTATGACATATATCGAGAATTTCTGCAGCTGTTCACAAAATATTCTTTATCTCTTGGCAGAATTTTATAACAGTGAGCTGAAGCATAACTTGTATTTCTCCTCCTTTGATTACAAAGAGTTCTGACAAGCTTTTGCTGGCTTTAGTATAGAGTCCTCATTTGGTGTGAGGCACTGTATTTTATGTATCATACAGATTTGTTTTCTCAGCAGATAAAGAGAATGCTGTTGCTCTAGTGCATCCAGTGGTGCCTCTAATGCTGTTTAACTGGGGAAGATCACAGCATATCACATTGTTGTGAACTTACATACATGCACAAGTGTGTTTGATGTAAGAGAGGTTTAAAAGAACAATAGCGTACATAAAAAAAGATCCGTTGTGGTGGGCTGACCTTGGCCTGACAGCAGGTGTCCACCAAGCCTCTCTACCACTCCCCTCCTCAGCTGCACATAGGGGGAGAAAATAAGATGGAAAAACCCTTGTGGATCAAGATAAAGGCAGTTTAATAAAGCAAAAGCAAAGGCCGTGAATGGAAACAAAGGAAAACAAAATATTTATTTTCTACCTTCCATCAGCAGGTAATGTCCAGCCACTTCCTGGGAAGTAAAGCTTCTGTACATGTAGCAGTTGCTCCACAGACAAGTGTAATAATAACGAATGTCCCCCTCCCCTCCTCCTTCCTCTTAGCTTTTATCACTGAGCAGACATCATATGGTATGGATATCCCTTTGGCCAGTTTGGGTCAGCTGTCCTGGCTATGGCCCCTCCCAAGAGCTTGCCTGCCTCCAGCCTACCAGCCTCTGGGGGTGTGGGGTGGGACAATGTTGGAGAGACAGCCTTGATACTGCATGAACACTGCTCAACAGTAGCCAAAACACTGGCATGTTATCAACACCTTTCTAGCTACCAATGCAAAGCACAGCACTATGAGGGCTGCTATGGGGAAAATTAACTACATCTTAGCCAGACCCAATGCAATCTCCACTTCTTATTCCATACCATTTGCATCATGTTCAGGTCCCACATAATTTAATACATAAATATATCTTCTAACCATCCCATGTTATTTAATTCTCATTACTGAAATCCCTTCTTACCAACAGTTACAACTTATACTGCATACATAAACCATCTCTATATCCAACATGCAGATTTATACATTCTCATTAACTACTGTCCCCTGTCCATTAACAGACAGGTATTATTCTCCCATTCCATGTGCTTCCTCCACTCCTCCAAATGTTCATAAGAACAGGCTATGGCCTGGCCCCATCTGTCAAGATGGGTGCTCAGGACAGGAGAATGATAGAATCATAGAACTGTTTAGGTTGGAAAAGACCTCTAAGATCATCAAATTCAACTGTTAAACTAGCACTGTCAAGTCTACCACTAAAACATGTACCTAAGCACCATGTTTGCATATCTTTTAAATATGTCCAGGGATAGGGATTCGACCACTTCCCTGGGCAGCCTGTTCCGATGCTTGACAACCCTTCGTGTGAAGACATTTTCCTAATATTCAATCAAAACCTCCCCTGGCACAACTTGAAGTAATTTCCTCTTGTCCTGTCACTTGTTACTTGGGAGAAGAGAATGACACCCACCTTGCTACAACCTCCCTTCAGTTAGTTGTAGAGAGCGATAAGGTCTCCCCTTAGTATCCTTTTATCCAGGATAAAACAACCCTAGTTCCCTCAGACTGTCCTCACAGGACTTGGGCTCTAGACCCTTCACCAGCTTCATTGCCCTTCTCACACTCAGCACCTCAATGTCCTTCTTGTCATGAGGGGCCCACAACTGAACACAGACCAAAACTCAGCCCAGTCGACCGACAGTGCCAGGTCCTTCTCTGCCAGGCAGCATTCCAGCCACTCTTCCCCAAGCCTGTAGCGTCACCTGGGGTTGTTGTGACCCTAGTGCAGGACCTGACACTTAACCTTCTTGAACCTCACACCATTGGCCTCAGCCCATCGATCCAGCCAATTTGGTGTCATCTGCACTTGATCCCCTCATCCGGATCACTGTTAAAGATATTGAACAGAACTGGCACCAGTTTTCATATTGTTTGCAAATATGGTACCAGAAATTAGTATGCAATTCACCACAAGAAATAAAAATAAATTATATTTGGTATTTTTTCTCTTAAAAATGGATTCTTTTTTCTTATAAGAAATTGATTTTGTCCCCTTTTCAGAGCAGGGATGCAAAATTAATATAAAGGACAATGTAGGTCACTATTTTAAAAAAAATCTAGTAATCTATTTTGCTTTACCCTCTTGTGATCCTCATTATCTCACTGGATTACACTACAGGTTCCCAATGAATTAATATTATGAAAATTTTATCCTATAACCATTCTTAAGTATCAAATGATTCTACAAAAATTCTTAGTATTATAACTGCTCTTTTCACATCCCCGCCAGAAATGAACGATTCAAAAGTTTAATTCAGTCAACTTTTGAGAAAGATACCATTTTCTTCATTTCCACAGTTTCTCATCCAAAAAACGGTGAGAAACTTATGCTGATTTCCTATCCTGATGATATGTAAGAGCATAATATTTAGCATAGGTCAGTAAGCTACCTTTATAAGAACCAACTATAAGGCATTAAGAACATTTTGACACAATATAAATGACTGAACAATATTTACTTTGCTAATGTTATATTAGTCATTTTAATCTTCTGCAAGTTAATCACTTAATGCTAATGCAGTACTTTTCTCTCCTTAGCAGCTGTGATCTTATGGTCTTTTTACTGTGTATCAGCCCTCCCACACATTCTTGCTAGGGTTCATTTTTCTTCTAAATTTTTTTCTACCCTGTAATTGTCAGGAAATTTAGAATTAGATGCTGATATATTAAGAATTCATTTACTGACCTAGAGGAATCATCTAGTATATCATTCAACATACAGAAAACAAATGTGCTGTGAAAGAAAACTACAGTGGAACTGAAGTTCCCCTACAAAAAAAAAAAGTACCCTTTGCCATAAAGAGAGAAGATGTTGCATATAAGGGACTTATATGAAATGTATGAGTAAGATATTGAATAATATGTATGACTATATATGAATAAGGCAATAATAAGATTTATAAGAAAATAAAAGCTACATTTAGGAAATCATGAGGATTTAACTGAACTGTGCTTTGTGGCCTTTTCACTACATGAGTAGGAATATTTTTAACACATGTAAGAAATTAGTAAAACTCTGTATTCGTCTTGAATGTAGGCAGAAATGTACATATGTTTAATAGATGCTGCTTCTTCTTCTTATGCATGAGTCCAGTTACTTTGTCTTTGGCCAGTCAGTTAGACAGTCTGAATTGCTCTAGAAACTCAATTATTCTATTGATCAATAAGTTCTGTGCTATTCCATCTCATTCTTCCAATGCTGGAAGTTGTCCTCTCAGGTAAGCTCGTTTCTCACTTCTAAGCAAGCTGTATTTTCACTTCCTAAGAAAATTTTACCGTTAATTTGATTCAACTTTCCTACCATAACATTAATATATTTTTCAATGTAATATTGAATATTCATATATGCATATAACAGTCATATATGAATATAACATACCCAGTGTTAGCATCTGACAGAATTCTTTGTTTCCTTCTTTCCTCTTATCTTCCTTTTCTCTTCCTTTATCCTCCACTAAAGAGTTAGTGATTAGCATAAAAGCAATGATCTTTTTTGTGTAAGAATGAAACAAAGGCTATCTGTAAGGTACAATGCTTCTTTTTTCAAAAAAATTACACTATCAAAAAAGAACCCTTCAAAACATGTGTTTAGTGTAAATCAACAAATGATTCATCAGTTCCTTCTCTTAAGGGAAGCAAAAAATACTGAACCTTTTAGTAAAGGCCAAGTTCTCCGTAGCTTTTTCATATAGCTTGCAATCATATACCTTCAGAAAATACACAAGGAAACATGAATGGCATTTATATTTTTGTTGGTCTTGTCTCCAAGACTGAGAACCTTTAAACTGCAGTTAGCACTAATTCTCATCAAATCCTTAACATGGTAGACTACTCCTTCCCTCCTCCATGACTATTTTTGCCGTTGTCAATCTGAAGTCTGGTTTAAGTTTCTAACATGTTCTCATAGGTACCTTTGTAAAATAGTTGTTAGAAGTTTACCCCTGGCAAAATACAAGCTACTGTTACCTTATATCGGCTGTGATAATCACACCAGTTTCTCACACATCTTTATACAGTGGATGTGCTGTATCAGGGAGGGTAAAGTTAAATTTAGAGTATGTTGTGTCATGTGGTAAGATGTTTGAAAAAACATGGTTTTTCAAAGCTATAATCATATTTTACAGAGAGTAAAATGTCTGAGGCCCAGTATTAAGCCTTATAAATTTATCTAAAAAGGTATAGAAATGTAAAGATACATCGTACATCTGAACCTTGCTTATTTCTTGGGAAGCTGGAGAAAGACTAATGAATATTTTTCTTGCTTGTGTACTGTATATTTGTTATACATACAATAATTTAAGCAAATACAAAAATTTAGGCAAATACAAAACAGGCAGGTAAAGAAACAATCAACCTATGAAGCAAACTCTTATGCATTTAAGGAAGTTAAGTATGTGTTTATAGTTCCATATTTTTTTACAAAGATCTAAAATACAGTTTTTATTACAACATTGCACTAAACATCAAAGGTAAAGATAATTTTTTTAGAATCACAGAATCTCTTGACTGCATTAGATTTAGTTCAATGAAGTTTTTTAAATAGATGAGAGGTGAGGAAGACAAAAGCATTTGAATGGACCAGTGAAAAGGGACACTTCAAATTGAAGAAAGATTTTATTAAATTAAATCCTCTGATTGGAAAAGAAAACCAGACAAATCTTCATGCACACCAACCCCTCTCTCTAGGTAGTGTGAACAAAATACTTTGCCAAAGCACTTAACTCATAGGAGCACATTGTTGTTTTGAATAGCATTTGTATAAGTCAGAGATAAAAGTTTTTTCCACAACGCTTCTGGTAAGATCACTTTTCTATAGGTTATGATTTGTCCTCAGTTCCCTTCTTTTCCATCATACTTTTCTCACATCTTTGTTACTTTTCTATATGACATTTTAAAGATCAATTATTTTTACAAACTTTTTACTATGGTTTGAGATAATCACTTTTTTTTTTCTTGACAAAGTTACTTTTGAGCTGCTGTCTTCTATCCATGCTTTCTGCTGGGCTGAAATCTTTGTGGGTTTACATTGTGAAACAAATAGGGAAATTGATCAATTTAGACTGAGAAAAGAAATATGGACCTGTATTTCAGCTAGATCATCTCTAGGTAGGAAGAAATTACAAGCCTTGTTCTCTGGAAATAAATAAAAAATACTATTGTTGATCAATGGTTATTTAGTTTTAGGGAAATAAGGAAAAGAATAAAAGATGGACATCATTCTAATGGATACTTAATAACACCAGAGTAAGAGGAAAAACCTCAGATTTAGAGATTCTGTGCTTGTCCAGTTCTTATGCTTCCTCTCTGAGATGAATAAACTGTCAAAAGAAGCAAAAGAACTAAGACACTCCCTAAACCCCAGGAATTAACAGCTTTCAGAAAGAAAAATAATGAAATAAATGGACTGAGAACATGAAGATGGTGAAAGGATTGACTTGATCAAAAAAAGATCATGATGCTAATGATGACAATTTGTACAGACCAGTAGCACAGTTTTGTAGCAAGAAATCAAGAGGAAGAACTCTAACCAATATTAATAATAAAAATATTAAAGATAAAAGCTAATTACTATTTCTTGTGACAAGGATGGTGTTAGAAGGAAAATGCACACATCTACACTTTACCCCTTCTGGCATGTACATAAATCAGACCCTCTGAGGGGTCCTACAGAATGAATAGAAAGTTACTCCAGTTCTTGGTGATCTGAGAGGTGTTAAGTGCTTCGTCCTCATATATTGAGCTGCCTTCAGAAATATTTTAAGATCTCAGTGAACTTTATCAGCATTTACAGCAAATGGAGAATTTAGTTCTGTTGTATACATAGAATTCTCACCTGGGGCATGAAAATCAATATTGCCTTGTTAGATTTGGACTTTCTTTGACTTGTAAGTTTCTAGATTTTGAATGAATCCTTATCACACTTTGCATATATTTCTAGGATTAAAATTTTTTTTGTTGTTTATTTGTAATGTAGGAATGCCTAAAATTGCACTGCATTTGCCTTTACAATATTAGGAAGTCTCCTAAAAAACCCCACCAAACCCTCGTGTCTCAAAGGGTTTTCAAATTTGATAAAGAAAATGTACTTCCAGAAGTTGTTAGGGTGATATGATGTGTATAAACTAGGATGCAAAAAAGTGTGACCATGCTTTTTTTTGTTTTTTTTTTTTAAGATGTATATTCCTTTTGTAAATCAAATGTACAGCAAAGAAGGGACTATTGCATGTCTTTTGATCCCTCCATAAAGTTTGTAACTGATGATTATATATATAAATATATGTATGCATTTTCTTAATGACTATATGACTCCATGAAATTATTGAAGTGTTGATGCAACCGGTGTAATGAAAATTGTAATAGGGAAAAACTGCTCAGTTCATGTGTTTTAAACCAAACCAGGATCAAAACATTTTATTGATTTATTAATAACACATAATTAGCAGGCAGTGATTCATTCAAGATCAATATCAGCAGTACAACATGTTAGTATACTCATACATATTAGAAGCTCATAAAATACTCAGAAACACCCTTCAGTAACCAATTCCAAAATGCTGTACCCTCACACCCATACACATGAACACCCAGAATTATGTGCACACACTCTCACATGCGGTGTGGACTGCAGCCATACACGTCCCCTTTCCTGGGCATATGGATTCTCCCACTTGCACACATCTGCTGTGAGAGATGTAGGTGTTCCAGCTTTATGTGCCCCTGTGCTGCCCTGCAATAAGGCCACATTCACCCACAGATGCCAGGATTCAAGCTTGTCACAGCATCCAATGGCCCTGGCTGGCAAAGGCAGAGGTCCTTACGCCATCAGGAGATTTCTAGTAGTGCATAAAAGGATTTTGATTACTGCTGCTTGCATTTCTAGGTCCTTCCCTCACAAATTCTACAACCTAAAATTTTGAAAATTCTCATGCCTCTTTTATACTTCTTTTCCAGCTGAGTTCCTCTTCATTCCTAAAGTCACATTGTAATTTCCAGATTACTGTTTAAGGTGTTCAATTGTTGTTTTCATCTGTAAATTGATCAGTTTGGGAAAGGCTCTCTCAGGCAGTTTAGGATGTCTCTTTTGCAGCCACTGTTCACATACCTGTCTTGCCTAACTGTTATTAACCAGGCCAAAGGTGGGCAGTGCAAGTACCCCACGTGACTAGCATTAAATGTAAGAAATTGCTTCAATCTACCTTGCAGGAAAAAGAGACTGAAACTTTAAAAAATCAGTTATGTTCAAAGTCAACTAGAGATTGATTTTAACTTGTAATATTCAACCAATTAATCCAAGAAACTTGAAAAAATTGCCACTAGTGTGTTCTACTCATAATTAAAGATCAGCTCCTGAAAATTGGTCTCTTCTCAAACAATCAGATTTTGCTTAAGTACTGAACTGAGTTGAAGGGGAAGGAATGATAAGGAGATCCACATAGCTTCTTCCCTTGCCAATCTTTCAGAAAAGGTCCACAAACCTATCACCACTTCCAAATTTTCTGAGGACTTCTTTAGCCTTCATGTTATTCTTCAGCCACATTATAGTAACAGCCAGCTTGAATAAACTTAATGTTGTTTATCCTAAATCGAAATTATCTCAGAACTTTATATACTCAGTTTAATCATCCATGCACTGAGAAACAACACTTTGGGTTTATTCATCAGACAAAAAGATTATATTAAATAAATCCTAAACCCCTGCATAATTCATCTATTCATACTGCTTGAGAATGATTAAGGGAAAAATGATCAAAAGTTTTTGTTTGTTCATTAATTTTACTGAAAATAATAAGAGCCTTCCAATGCTGTAGAAAACTATTGGTGTAGAGATGTTCAAGACAAATCATCAGGCATACAGATAAAGCATTTATTCTGCCTGACATGTACTGCTACCAGCAATAATTTAGGACAGCCCAGAGGTCACACTCAGAGAATCTATAAGCAGGTAAATAAGAACTATTAATCACATAGAGGTATATTTTCTGACTAATGGCTTCTTTACTTTTTCTTCTTATACCTAGTTTCAAGTACCCCTCATTCAAATAAATTATAAGAATATATTAAATTATATGGCATGTACAATTGCAGTGTGACTATAACAGTTGCCTATCTTTAAAAAAGGGCATGGTATTGGGAGTAGAATGGGGACTAGTAATCAGATACAGAACATTTATTAATGCTTACATACACTAGCAGATAGATCTATGTTACAACTAAGTAACAGTAAAAATGGAAGCAAATTTCATTTCCAAAGTTTGTAAACTAAAAGCAGCATACCAAAGTAAATAACGTAAGTTAATGGGTAGTCATGGGTTGGCACAGAGAACAGAAAATACTAAAGAAAATATACAAAGCTACTTCAGGTACTGGGTGTGGCAGAGACATATGAAATAAACCTGAAATTAAATTCATAGAAAAAAAGCTTAATTTTTATTCCAAACATTTGTGAAAACATCTCTTAAAGCATGAAAATGACAATGCATTTGGTAGAAGAAAAACATGTATTGAAAAATTTCTACATAACTCAGTTTTCTAAATGTAGAACTTTAGAGTGATCTCTTGGAAACAATATCTGATACACATTTACATAAAAAGCTCTTTCTTAGTCTTCCAGAATTCAGGTCAACAAAGGTTAACAGTAAATTGAAGTTCTGTAAATTATGACCTTGTGCTTTCGGTGAAAAGTTCTATGATTGCAGCACTGTTAATTTACAACTCTAGAAATCTCATTGCAATTGTCTATTTTATATAATGCAAGTTCTGTGATATATTAGAAAGTAGATTGCCGTGCTTACAGCAATACTGGCATTACCAGTTTCTTTCTTTTCTATCTGTCTTGTGTAATTTTTAACTTGTGGTGATTAAATAGACAGTGGTACAATGTTCTATTAAAAAAAAAGCATGAGATGCTTCTTTTCTTCAAGGAAGCTTAAGCAAGTTAAAGCAACTGATATGGCAATATTACGTATATACAAAATTCTGAAAAAAAATTCATGATACAAACTAGTAACTTTTAGTCACCTCCTACAGGATATTGTCTGACATCAAATTAGTCAGGAAATATAGTAGCATATTCTAAGTGCTGTTGCCTATAACATTTTATCATGTTGACTGCAGACAATAAAGGATGATCCAATATTCTGCAACTGACATAAGGAGTTTTCTGGTTGACAGCTAGTCCAAATGTCAGTTGAAATAGTACACTTTCTCATG
The DNA here is from genome assembly GCF_000687185.1 of Egretta garzetta. Taxonomy (NCBI): domain Eukaryota; kingdom Metazoa; phylum Chordata; class Aves; order Pelecaniformes; family Ardeidae; genus Egretta; species Egretta garzetta. The sequence goes on along the minus strand of NW_009259239.1, from coordinate 4,255,158 downwards.
TATTGCAAATTGTAAAGCAGTTGCAGTTTCACACACACAATGTGTTTTAGATTTGCGGCTTGCTAATGTTTGAAAAATATGCTTACAATGGTACAGTGTGATGTATTGTGGTTTCAGATGCTACGTAACCTTAGTTAACCCTGCATGTTCTTCTATCGTGTATGGCAATAAATCAAAAGGCAGTATCCCTGAAAGCTTCTTCTCTTTCCCAACGTAACCCTATTCTTGCTCTTACATCCTCTGCGGCCTCTCATTCTACTTCACTTTCTCTCTTACCTTCTTCCTCCTCCTCCTCCTCTTCTCTTCTACCTGACAGTACACTGCAGTTACTTTAAACTAATTTTTTTCTCCTGGTCTTCTGAAGCATATAGCAGAGAATGATTTTTTTCTAGTTGTATGGGGGATAGCCACTACTGAACACAATAATGTAAATTAGGCCTATCAAGATTTTTCTTTTACACAAAAGACTCAGCTTTTTATCTATCAAGTTTTGCTCAATTTGAAGTGTAGAGTTGAACATCATAAAAGCACACTTAGAGGACTGATTCAGTATCTGAACACTTTCTATTGCATATCACCAAGAACTGAAGCCTACATTTTAACTACTTTTCTGGAGCTGCATTATTGTTATGTCTTAAGATGTCTGTACTTTATCAGCTGATGTGCTCATTCTGATAAATTAGTTCTAATTGATAAGGATCACTGTATTTGTAAGACATAGGCAGGGTTGGAATAACAGGGCCTTGCAGATCAAAATATAGATGTAACTTTCACCTATGAGCCCAGTGTTTTCCAGCTCAGTCACAAGACTGTTGTACTGCTCTTCCAGTTACCTAGAAATGTATGCATTCTGACACTCTTAAAATCACTCTTTGATCTTGATCCATTGAGGAACAGCCAATATTTATTCACTGAGTTATATCAAGGCTTCTGTTGAAGACTGTCTCTAATATGCTGGTAATTCTGCCTCCTAAAACCTTCTGTTGTCTTTTATGATCACGCCCATGAAGCCCTCACAGTGAGAAAGTAGAGAAGAGTTAGTTTTCCCAGTTCAGGTTGTATTTTTTATATGTACACCCTGAGCTGTTGATAATATGATGTCAAAGCAGACAGAAACTTAAGGTTGAGCAGGTGTAAAGGAAATAAATCATAAACAGTTTATGCTTCATATTGGAACAGACTCAGTGTCATTAATCATTCAATTGAGAGATATTAAAAAACATTCAAGAGTTGAAGGAATAACCAATGCCAAGCACGGTACGTTTGCCAGACTTGCTGGTATCTATCCTGCAGCAGAACAAGAATCTTGGAGCAGAAATACTGGTAGAATCCAATGTTTGTACAGTAGTTAAAAAGTTTAATTTAGAGTGCTTAACATTATATTTATGTATTTAGGATTTTTGTTTGTTTGAAGAACAAAATATAGGTTAGATGCACACAAGCACAGGTGAGAGAAGGGAATTGTTTGAAAGAAGGAACGCAGTCACTCTGGACTGAGATACTTAATGCCTTTTTTGCCTCGGTCTTTAATGGCCCGACAAGTTATATCCAGGGTACTCAGCCTCACGAGCTGGAAGACAGGGACAGTGAGTGGAATAACCCCCCCCATAATCCAGGAGGAAGCAGTCTTTGACCTGCTATGCCACCTGGACATCCACAAGTCTATGGGGCCGGATGGGATCCACCCAAGAGTGCTGAAGGAGCTGGCAGAGGAGTTTGCCAAG